>NW_026611627.1:3000000-3310349 GCF_027946475.1 Didymosphaeria variabile | reverse complement strand
CCATGGGGTCTTGTTGCCCCTAACGCGCCTATAGGCCTTGTGTATACTGTGGTGTGCGTGAACCTGGTTCTGCTATGGTGTTCATCTTTGTCCATTGTTTGGAGTCTTCAGGCTGGATAAGAGGGTCTTGCTGCCCTAACATGAACCACGTCCACCTAGCTCGGCGCAGCCATGTGCATTCATATTAACCCCACTATGTAGTTGTCTGCCTCTCCTAGTTGCTCTAACTCTTCCTCTCTCTTCCTCTTGTACTGTGTTTTATTGTATTCTTATCTCTTTATTCTTATTAGCGGCCTTCCCATTTCCTATATCTAGCCTTACGGAGTTTTATCTTTTCGTTTTCTAATATAGCTAGCAGCCAAGTTCGCAGGATGGGTGTTATTGTAAGTCTAGTGTAATTAGTTTATGTTGGTGCGCCGTAGTAGAAAGCTTACTTATACATATATTTAACCTTAGTCTGCATTCTGTCCTTAATATTAACATTTAAACGGCTATTTGCTAGGAGCTTCCTACTCTACAGTGTATTAGCCTACTAGATCTTCGCATAGGGTTATTTTTTAGACCCATACATCGCGTATAGTGTTAGGAGTTCCCATACCTCTTCTTTTATCCATAGAACTCTTGCTTTTCCCTTTTGTTTACTTGGCTCCTCCTACTCCTTTATTACATATTTAAATATATATTACTCCCTTACTCTATTATCCTTACGCACCACCATATACTCTTTAAGCTATACTATAGTAGTATTAAGGTCTATAGGTAATATAATAATAGAAGGGCAATTCGCCTAGCTATAACTTATTATTATAGGTATTGGCACATGTCCCTCTACTATAGCTAGTAGTTATCGCCTAAGGTTAGCTTCTTATTCTATTCTCTCTCGCCGCAACTTAAGACCTAGTAAGTTCTCGCTTATATCTGTAATATGGTAGTTACTATTAATACTATATTTATTACTTAATAAATAATAGTGCCTTCTTTATAGCTTTAAAGCCCTTCTTTGTCGTATTATATCTAGTTAGTATGCATTAGATGAGATATACAGTTTATTATTATCTAGTTACTGTAGTTTAGAACGCTAGAATAGTTATTTTATAGGATAGGTTAAACTAGGCGCTGCGCTAGATTCGTAGCTATTATTATATCTATTACGCCTGTTCGGGAGGCTTACATTAAATAATGTATTACGTTGTAACCCTTACTTTAGGATGCCACTAGTACTATTTAGTTTTGCGATATTATAGACATGTTATAGGTATATACTTACTTATTAATACTATCTTCTTTGTATTCTAGGTCCCTATTCTATTATATCCATTATGCGTTTGGATGCCGTTTAAATATGCCTAATTTTTCTTATAGTTCTATGTGGCTTCTTATTAACTATCTATCTAGTAAGAATAATGGTTCTCCCCTATTATTTATCAGCGTTATTAGTAACTAGGGGTTACTTTGTAGTTTCTTACTAGTGCCTTTTAGTCTCCCTTACGTACGTTTAATAATACTATGGTCTAATTCTATTATTATGTTATGCGATGTCGTGATATTGCGCGTGTTAGAAGCTAGTAGTAGTGGGTTTATTATTTTAAATTACCTACTTCTCCTAAGTTAGTCTATGCGCTATGTGGCTATTTATGGATTAGTGCGGTTTATAACCACTATCTAATATAACACATTAGCACCATAATATATATATATTATGTAGTTTACTCTTTTTATAGGGAAGAGTCGGGAATACACTTTATAGATATAGTATCTATGTGTAAAGAACTTAGTTCTAAGATAGAATATGATTTTTTAATCTATTTAATGCTTTACATTTATTTAGATAATATATAATCTTATAATAGTCACAAACTCTAGGTATATATATGCAACCTAGACCTATATTTATACTAATCTATACTAATATCTACTAGACTATTATCCTAGGATATATTACTTACCTCTTTACTTTCTAATACTATAAATTAATTGCCATGTCCTTATCTTAGTAGGTCTAGCTAGTTACTGTCTTCTTCTTTATTATTACTAAGGTTCTCCTGCCATTATTCTAACTTAGTTCAGAACCGCCTAATTAAATTCTTTAGTGTAGGTAATAATCTAAGTTCTTTAGAATCTATTAGAAGAAATAGGTGCATAAGAATAGACCCTTTATCTTTATAACTAAATGTGTAATAGCGTTAGAGTAATTTACGTAGTTTAGAAGTAGATAGTTCCTTCTCTTTTTTTATAACCTACTAGAAGGTCTTTTAGTCTAATATAGTAATTTGTAGAAACATCTACTTAGTTTGTTATAAGTCGCTCTGCCCTTTTCTATACTCTTAAGTGCTTTGTAAGTTTATATTCTTATTAATAGAAATAAGTTCTAATGCTCTAGATCTAGAATAGTGTAGAATTCCCTAGATGTAGACACTAGTAAAATAACTAAGGAAAACCTAATACTTCTTTAACACTACTAAGAGTATATCCCCCTTAAGTATAGTCTAAATAGCTTTAAAATATAATAGAACCTCTTATATCTGTAGAGTATTCTTTAACTAGTTTAGGTTATCCTCTTGTAGTATAAATAGTGGTGCGACTTACCCTTCCTATGTGTAGTGTGCAAATATTTTAAAGAAAGGGGCCTTTTTACTCTTCTATTACTTTAAAACCTCTAACTGTTATATATTTAGATAACCTCTTATTATATCTAATACACTAAAGAATATGAGCATATTTAGACCATAATTTAATAGATCTTTTATTTAAATCTTACTATAGAAGGGTTTAAGGTTCCTATAATTTATAGCCTAGATATAGGTAAGCCATCTTTAGCCAATAATCTCCTATATATAAAGATTATATGCATGGATTACTTGCATAGTAAGGATAAAGAAGAGTTTTTACTAGATTACTTATCTACCCTTATCCTTATACTATGTTAGGGTGCATTTAACTAAGTAATAGATAAACTTAAACTTATATACTTTATTAGTTTAAATAGTGTATAGGAAGAGGCGTTGCTTTAAGTTTTATAGTATATAGTAGTATATATCTAGATGTGGGTATTTATTTAGTCGAAACTTTAGGATAATCTTATTCTATATACTAAGGTGGAAGGGGAGCCATATAATACTAAACTATTTAATTAAGTTTATAAATTTAAGACCTTAACGTTGTTGTGGTTTAGGAGTGCCTTTCTATATAGGAATAGTAGTGGCCCCTATACCCTTTAGTTTAAATCTATAAGGTATGCGGTATTATTTACCTACACTAAGTAATGGAAGAGAAGTGAGGTCTTTGTAGTTAAGTATAAAGTATAAAGTATAAGTAAAGGTAGTAGAAGTAATATAATTTACTTCTTATTTTTTTATAGTTAGGTTAGAATAATATATAATGCTTATAATAGACTCTAAAGCCGTAAGCCACTAATTATATTTAGCTATACGGAATTAATTTAGATCTTAAGTTAGTAGAATCTAAAATAGATAATGTATAGTATCTAGGTCTAAGTAAGGAATATAACTTTTATTATTAATACTAAAAGGTGCTAATACCTCACGTAATTAGCTAAGCCGGATATAAAGCTCTTAGCAATTAAAATATAATCCCTTATAGGCTTCTTTAGATATTATAATGTAAATATATTTTTTATATAGCTTAATTTAATTAAGAAGTTATTTAATTTAAATAGTGGTACTCTCCTAGCAGCCTAAATTACTAAACTTAAGTGTGTTTAGGAGCTTCTAGGTAGCACTAATAACTTTATAAAGTATATTAGTAAAGAGACCATATCCGCGAATTAGCATATAGATAAGCTCTTTTATTATATTATATACCTTTATATGCATAATACTGCTTTAGTGGAAGAGATTAGATAAAGTAATTTTAAGCTTAGTAGAGCTAGTATTAGTACTAGTAAAGGTATAAAATTAGGGCTTATTATAGTAACTAGTGCAACTATAATTAAAGAAGAATATCTAGTCCTTAAGGTAATATATCTTACGTAATATTATACTACTAGGAATATTAGATCTAGTTTAAATACTAATGTCCTAGTAGAAGTGTAAAGGATCTAGAAAGTTATTAACCTAGTGTACACTAATAAAGTCCTCTAGTGCCTATTAGTATTACTTAAAGGTTGAAAATCTACTAAGTTTAGAGAGTTTTAGGTTATAGTAAGAGATAATAAGGATAGGGTTACTAAATGTATTTAAAGGGATGTTAGTACTAGGAATATTAACGTCCTAGGTATGTGTGGTAATAGCCTCCTAGAATATACTAAGGGTATAAGGTGTAATATTATAGTGTGTTGTAACTCTACTATCTATAGTATAGGATCTGGCAGTTTCTCTTTTTATATAAGAGTGGGCCTTAATTTAAGTAAAGCTAATAGGGTAGTAACTAGAACTTATAGGGTTATAAACACTATATAATATAGGTAGAATAATAGAATTAATCTAGGCTAAGAGGGTAATATTAGGCAAGTGCTAGGACTTTATAGTAATTATAGAGCTGGCTAATATATTATATTATAAGGGGAAGTTAGGCTAGAATATATAGTAATAGAAGCTATAGCAAGTCCTAAGAAAAATGTTCTAGTAATAAGATAGCTAGATAGAAGGGAATACTATATAGTAATTACTAGTAAAGCCTTTAGTATATATAGGTAAAAATAATAGAGAGAAGCTATACTTAAATATAGTAAGGTTTAAGGGAGAGAACATAATACTATTATAGTTAAATTATTATATAAGTTTATATCCCCTAGGAGTAAGAGTAAGGAAGCTAGCTTTAGTGTAGTTAAGGCTAAGGGATAGGACTACATATAACTTAGAATTACTTATACCTATAAGAGGTTTAGCCTATGCATAGAAATTGCGTGTTTTAGTTTAGGGATACTAAGCCAGCGCTTTTAGTAGTATTAGGGGTTATGGGTAGGTAGTAATACTAGGAATAAACATAGGCATCTACCTATTTAACCATTGTATTACCGCGCTTAAATGAGAACCTATTATACGTGGTTGAGATGTACAAGTACAGCTTACGTTAATATAGTAGTAAAGTGTATAGGAAATAGACTATTACTCTATAGAAGTTATATCTAGAGTTAGGGCTATTACACTATTATTAGTAGGATAGTTAAAACATAAGGGTAGGGTAATAAGACCTAGAGATAAATAGGGTTATAAGGCGTAAGGGTCTTATAGCCCCTAGCTTATATTATAGTAAAGTGTAGATTTGCTTATATTATAAATATATCTTATTAGGCATGGCTTTATTAGGATAGACATAATTATGTGTTATCTATTTATTAGCTTAAGGACCTAGACTATTAATAAGGCTATACTTATTACTTCCTATAGGTGTACCCACAACCTCTAGAAATTTAGTTAGATCTAAAAATATCCATAGTGTAAAGTTAAAGGATACTATTCTAGACTGTGTTAGAGAATCCTCTAATATAGCTATAATAGTAGGCGATTTTGGGGAAGACCCTCTAGATATAGCTTTATTAGTAGAATCTATATATAATACTAGTGTATTATCGCTAATCTATAGGCTATCTAATGTGATTTTATTAGTCCATCCTTTGGTTTGCTATGGTAATGACGATATAGTGCAATAGTTTAGTAATAACCCTATTAGTAGGGGTTTAATGTGTATATATAGGTATAGTTATAGGGTGTTTAGTAGTGTAGGTGTATGTGGTTACTTCTTAGTAGTAGATAAAGGGGTTATAGGCTATAGATAATATGCTTTATGTTATAGTAACTATTATGTATAGTAGCTTTATTAGCTTTAGTCTAGTGTCTGCGTATAAGAAGTAGTTAATGTTACTAATAATAGGGGAATGGTTAGTATAGATAGAATAATAGTTAAAGGTAGAAGTATAATTTAGGGTTATAGTTAGATCTCTAGTAAATTACCTCTATATATACTACTACGCTGTAAGCTTTTACTATAAAGATAATTAGCTTAGAATACTAAAGATTAAGTAGATAATAGAAATAATTTAGGTTTTACTTTTAAGTTAATAGAGTTAGATTCTTTATAAACCTCCTTCTTTTAAGTATAGCCTTCTAGTTTACCTCCTTCTTATAGGCAGCCTTCTCCTTAATGCTCTAGTTAAGCTTTAGAGGCATATTTAGTATATAATGTATTAAATATTATAGTAGAGGCTATAGTAGAGAAAGTTTTGTTAATATATAATAGGGAGTAGAGGCTAAGTTTAAACCTTACTTAGTAGGCGCATAGCTCTATTAGCCTATAGCTCTAATTAGCGCACCTATGTATAGCTTTATTAGCCTATAGCTTCTATTAGCGCACCTACGCATAGCTCTATTAGCCTATAGCTTCTATTAGCGCACCTATGCATAGCTCTATTAGCCTATAGCTCTAATTAGCGCACCTATATATAACTCTATTAGCCTATAGCTTCTATTGGCGCACCTACGTATAGCCCTATTAGCCTATAGCTTCTATTAGTTATTACTTAGCCTAGTAGGGGTAGTAAGACCCCTATTTTCTCTATATTAAATAGAAGTTTATACCTAGACCTAGAGTAAAGGTGGTATTAGTATACCTTTACTAGTAGTTAGCTATAGGTGCTATAGCACTAGCTATTAGTTATTTTAAATATTACTAGTCTATATATCCTAGGTAAGTTCTATAACCCTAAGTCTATTTACCCTAACCACTACGTAACCCTATGTATGTCTAATTAGGGATATAAAGTGATAAAATTATGTAGAAAGATAAGAGGAATACTTTTAGTATAGGAAGGTTAAAGAAATTTACACTAGATTATATATAGATTTACTATATAGTTTTACCCCCTAAATTTCTATTCCTAGACCCTTAAACTCTAACGTTAAACCTAATTTAGTATAGATTAGGCTAGATCTGTTACTACTTATTAGTTAGGGCCTACTACCTATCCCCTTTTTTCTCCTATTTTATTTCTCTCTTTTTTTTTTTTTTTTTTTTATAATACCTAAAGGGCCTACCCCTACCCCTATTTATTTATATTTTTTATCTTCTACTTATTTATTTATATTTTTTATTTTTAACTTATTTATTTTAACCTTTTTACTCTTTATTTTTAATTTCTTCTTTAACTTTAATTATATTTTCTCTAGTTTATATCTACTTATAAACTTTTATTTTACTCTACTATTATTAATACTTTTATAATACCTTATAGGCCTATCCCCTTTCTTCTTCTACCTTTCTTTTATAGTTATTTATTTTTTTTTCCCCCTAACTTTTATTACCCTATATTCTACTATAGTAGACTTATTTTCTCTTTTTAAGTATTAACCCTTTCTATATTACTTAAATAGTAACTACTATAGTATTACTTATAAACTCCCCCTATACTCTTTTAGTTAACTATCTCCTAAACTATATCTAGTATACCTAGAACTTCTCTTTATAGTTACCCTAAAAACTATATTACTAAATAATCTCTAACCCTTTTTTAGTTTCTATAGTAACTCTTACTAGTAGAATAATTATATTTAGTTACTAGTACTTATTATTAATATTCTACCCTATTATATACTATCTCTAGCTAACCTAGTACCTTTAGTAGCTATAGTAATCTCTAGTATTATATATACCCCTCTAAAACTAATCTAACTCTATATCTATATATAGCCTCTCTACCTTATATTATATTATCTTATTTATCTACTAGTCCCTATTACCTAGTACTTAGCACGCTATATAACCTACTTATAACTTACTTATAAACTCCTTTACTACCTACTAGCTACTAGCTACTCTTAACTATAATTACTACTACTTAGCCTACTCCTCTCTATATTAATTATACTCTATAGAGTTAATATTATTATACGCTATCTACTTCCTATCTATATACTTATTTATATATCCTTACTAGCATCTATTACTCTAAATAAATATATCTATTATATATATATTTATAAAGTTTCTACCTTACTATAGCTATCTCTCTACCTCGCCCTACTCTATAATAATAACTAAGTTAGTAACCTTACTACTACGCCTAGCCTACCTACTCTCCTAATAGTAGTTAATTATACTCTATAGTATTCCTATATATAAGATAAATATAATTCTAGAAAAGTTAATTCTAGTACTAAGTATAGACGTAGTTATAATAAAGCCCCCTTATACTAGCTACTACTCTAGTTACTCTATATAGTTATATATACTAGTATAGTAGTATATATACTATAGTACCTCTACTAGCTCCTTATACTACGCCTTAGTATAGTAGTAGATAATACCTTTCTTACTATTCTATAGCGCCTATATCTACTATTAGCTTATTACTAGCGCTATCTCTATTACCTTATCTTACGTATACTATAATATAAAATAGTAGATATTTAGCCGTACTATACTAGCTTAAATATAAGTAGTATATAATATTAATATATTTTATGTAAGTGCTTTTTCTAGTGCTAGTAGGAGGGTTACTATTAGTAAAATAATAGGGTAGAATAGTATATAAAGATTTTAAAGGTTTATAAGCTTTAGACGCTAGTAGCTTAATATAATAACTAAATAGTATTTATTAATTACTACCTACTATAGTAGCTTCCTCTTATTAAGTAGAATTATATACTATAGGAAGCTTAGGCTACTAGTAATATTAGTACTTATAATAATAATAGAGGTAGGGTAGTGTGTTTATACCTATATCTATTTAGCGTAGGTAACCCTATTCTATAATATCCTTTATATATAGTCCTTAATTAACGCTTAGTAGGAAACTATAAGTATAGTAACCCTAGCGCCTAGTATAATAGCTAGAATAGTAAAGAGTAAGCTCTTCCTACTACTAGTTAGAAGGATAATAATAAGTAGTATCTAGCCTTAAACTATAGTATATATAGCCTACTCTTATTCTACTAATTTAAATAAAACCTCTAGATTCTTTAGTACCTACTATATAGCCGTTCTAATATCTATTTTAAGGCTACTAGGCTCTAGTTTAGCTTACTTTAGGTATAGATTAAGAGGGTCTCCTACTAGGGCACTTTTAATCTTATACTACTACTTAGACGCTTACCTAACCTATAGAATACTAATTTATTTACTATTTAACTACTTCCTAAGACCTAGGAAGTTATACCATGCCTTACTAAGTAGTTAGAAGGCCTTAATTAACTAATTACTTAGGTACTTAATAATATTAATTAGTACACTATATATAGAGACGCCTATTACTATTATCTATAAATTCTATAGCTCTAGTAGGCTCTTATTTTTAGCTTTAGGCTCTTTTTTCTTACTAACCTTATCCTAGTACCTATAGCTAAATAACTCTCCTATAATAACTCTTCTAATACTAATAGTAATATACTAATACTTATATATATTAAGCACTACGCCTAGGCGCTTCTCTATCTTCTATTTTAAAGCTTAGGTTAAATAGTCTATTCCCTATAGGCTATGGCTATTAGCCTAGATATAGTTACTAAATAAGCTACCTAGTACTTTAACCTATAGATACTCTATAAACAGCTATATATATGCTAGATAGATAGTAGTAATCTAGCCTAGCTATATAGGTAGGAAGTAGGGGATAACCTTAGAACTATTCTACTATAATATTAATTTATAGTAGTAAATAATAGTTATTATAATTCTATCTAGAATAACCTAGTTTTAATCCTATAGTGCGCCGTTTTAAAACTATATAGCTATAAGCTTACTACTTTAAGGCAGCTGCCTATTAAATATATAGTAGGTAACTAACTTCTTACCTAGGAAGTAGTTTATAGCTTATAGATATTATTTTACCTACTAGATATTCTACTAGCTATTAGTTACTTATAACCTCTATCCTTCTTTACTTTTAAAAGCTTACTTAAGTATAGATTATAGCCTATTAGTAAGCCTATTTTCTTTATTTATAAAGTAGGAGCCGTGGTAAAAGAAGGTAATATTATTCTAGATTAAATTAAGCTAGATAGAAAACCTACCCTCTTTTTCTAGAACCTAGAGTAATTCTTACTATATCTTATTTTTAAGCTTAGTTATTAGGTCCTTTACTATCTACTAGAAGTATTTAATCTAGATTAGTTTTCTATAGTAGTATAAGATCTTTTTATTCTATAACTATAGGGCTATACTAGTATTACTATTATTAAATATAATATGCTTACTAAATACTAATAGGCTTAGTATTTTACTTATAGGACTATATAAGCCGTCTACTAGAAACGCCCTACGCTTTATTAGAAATATATCTAGCTTATTATTAGTTTACTAATTATACTAAAATACTAGGAGTAGTATCTCTACTCTAAGAACCTATATATAGTATATAACCCTAGCTAGTAGGTAGGAATAGTGCTTTATAGGATATAGGTGGCCTATATCTATATTAATACCTAGGATAGCCGTAAAGTAGATAAGCCTACTAGTAAAGGTAAATCTATTATACTTATAGAATATAAACACTACTAGTATATATAGTAAGGCTTCTATCTAGTAGTTTTTATCTTAGCTATCTAGAAAAGCCTAGAATTTACTAGCTAGGATCTTTTAGTTACCCTACTATAGGAATAGCTCCTATATATTCTTTATTAGGTCTACCTAAAACCTCTCTATCCTATTACTACTTCTATTACTACTATTAGTACTCTTACTACTACTACTATTATTACTATTACTCTTATTACTCTCTATTACTTCTATACTAGATAGTATACGTAGAAAGTAGTACATAAATAGCTTTATATAACTAGTATAGTAAGCCTATATTTTAGAATTTTAGAGCTGCCCCTATAGTTACTAATTAATTTTAGACGCCTTTATACTCTTTAGCTATTACTATATCTTTTATAGTAGTGTTTATAGCCTAGCTATACTCCTCTTAACTAGCTTCTCTACTAGGTTACTAGTATGCTTTAGCTTTAGCTTATCTAGGCTAGTAAGTCTTACTATATAGGCTAGATACTTTAGGTTTTACCTACCTAGATACTCTAGCTATCTAGTTTAATTAAACTAACCTATTCTATTAGTCTTTACTACCTCTACCTCTAGAACCTATACTTCCTCTTTATATAGCTATAGGTTTCCTTTCTATTTATTAAGTAGTGCCTTAATCTTATCTCTATAGTTTATAGTGGCTAGGCTACTTAGTTAGCCACTATAGTTTATAATAAAGTAGTACTATAGTCTAGGCGTCTTAAAAAAGGTCTACACTTTAACCTTTATATATAGTTAAGTAGTGTTACCCTTCTATAACTCCTTATATTTCTTCTTATAGTGCTTTCTTAGTCTATCTATATTAATAGTAATAAAGTTATATTCTTTTATATTATAGTCGAATATATTTATTAGCTCTCTAAGTACCTTAATTAGCCTTTCTAGTAGCTATAGGAGACTAACCGTCTTTAGATCCTTAATATAGAAGTATTAAAAGTACTTAATAATTATAATATGGGCCTTTCTTAGTATAGTATACTATTAGTAGAGATAAATATTAAGATTCTATATACTAGTCTTATAGCGCTTATAGATTAGGACCCTATACTTATATAGGTACTAAAAATACTCCTTAATATTCTTAATAGACTAGTCTACTACCTTCTAAGTACCTTTACTAGTAGTTAGCTATAGGTGCTATAGCGCTAGCTATTAGTTATTTTAAATATTACTAGTCTATACGTTTTAGGTAAGTTTTATAACCCTAAGTCTATTTACCCTAACTACTACGCAACCCTATATATGTCTAATTAGGGATATAAAGTAATAAAATTATATAAAAAGATAAGAGGAACACTTTTAGTATAGAAAGGTTAAAGGGATTTGCGCTAGATTATATATAGATTTACTATATAGTTTTACCCCCTAAATTTCTATTTCTAGACCCTTAAACTCTAACGTTAAACCCGATTTAGTATAGATTAGGCTAGATCTATTACTACTTATTAGTTAGGCTCTAGTTAAGACCTAGCTAGAACTAGAAGATAATAAGTATAAAGTTAAGAATATTAAGGACCTAAAAATAGTTAAAGGTTAGTAGAGATACCTAGTTAAATAGAAAGGATAGCTAGAATATTATAATATATAGAAGCTAATAAGAAACCTTATAAACTATAAGAAATTACTAAGGAGCTTCTAGGACTGCTAGAAGAATAAGCGTTAAGACCTAGTAGGGGAAAATTAGATAAAAAACTAGAAAGGTTAAAAAAGGAAGAATTAGCCTATAACTAGCCTAAGTTAGTTAAAGGTAAGAATAGTAATAGAGTAAATAAAATATTAGTAATTCTACTCTTTAGGACCTCCCCTTTAAGACTCTCTATTACGTTAGCTACGTAAGTATTATATATAGTAAAGGCTTACTCCTCCTCCTCTACCTAAGTAATCTTAAAGTAAAGACGAGTAACCTTAGCCTCTATAGAAAGAAGTATAAGCTTTTTCTAATACTTTTTAGACTAAATACGCTCCTACTTTTTCTTAGGAACCTAAAGGCTACACTCTATATAAATAGTAATATATGTAGTATACTTCCCTATTAAAGTATTTATAAAATACTTTAGAATCTCCTCCTTTATATAATACTTACACTTTACTAGCATTTCTAGACTACGTAGGCGCACCCTATTAGTATAAGTATAGCGCTAGTTAGTTAATAATTATTTTAGTACCTTAGGTATAGTTAGGGAAGCTAGGGAGAGGTTATAATACTATAGGAGTACTAGGGAAGATACCTACCTTTATACCCTATAACTATACTACTAGAGATTATAGGATAACTATAGAATATTAGAATAATAACCTTAAGGGGGGGAATAATATTATAATTCTATAGGAGAATAGTAGATAGATAAAGATAACTAATAGGGTAGAACTAATAAGACTAGGGGCTAATATATTATAGGATACTAAGGAACTAGAAAAAATAAGTTAGTAAGTATATAACTATAATCCTACTAAGATAACGGGATCCTAGGAGTAGAAGGACTTAGTAGGAATAGAAGAGTTACTTCTAAACTAGGACTATACTTTCTAGGAATAGAGGTTAGTAAGGGATTATAAGAACTAGGAAGAATAGTATATAGTTAAGGACGGCTCCTAAGTATTTTCTATTCTTTATAATTAATTCTTTATAGTTAAAATTAAAGTATATCTTCCCTCTAAGATCTATTAGTCTTTTTATATAATTATTACCTTACCTTCTATAGTAAGGTTAGAATATTCTCTTACTCTATTATTATTTATCTACTCTCGTCTACTAAATACCTATAAGGCCCGACTAAGAATAGGTACGTAGAAACCCCTTATAATATTATCCTTTTTTAGGTAGTTTAGTATCTACTATACTTATACCTTAGAGTAAATAACCTATAGCTAGTAGCTTATATCTTACTAAAGAATGCCTACCTTATTAAAAATCTAGTAGAGGTAATACTTATAGGCTTAGTTAATAGGTCTATTTATACTAATACTCTATTCTATAGTAAGTATATTAATTAGGAATCTAGCTATTACTAGTAGGTATAGTATAACTTAGTTATAAATAGAGTCTATATTCCTAATTTCTTTAAGGGCTATATATTACCTTTTCTCTATTTAAGTAGAGATATTTACGCCTTTATACTTTATTATAGTTTTACTTTTATTAGGGTTAGAGTATTTAGGTTAAGTAGTGTCTTTAAAGATAAAAGGTTATTTATATATAGGTTAAAACTTTATATATTAGTATTTCTAGTATAGACCTCTTACTCCTAGGGGTAAGTAATACCTAAGCTTATTAGCCCCTACTAGGTATTTCTAGTAGGCCTTCTATTCTTTACCCCTAGGGGTAGCTTTCTACCTCCTTTACCCCTAGGGGTAGCTACTATTTTCGCCCCTAGGGGCAACCTAACCCTATCTTAGTAGTACGGTTTAGGGACATAGTATATAGCTGTCTAGGTAGTGGGTTTACTAAGATTAGCTATATAGTGGAGACTTAGTGCATTATAGAGGATGGAGGCGGAGAGGAAGGGTAGTAGGAAGTCTAAAAACGAGAGAATACATTCCTAAAAGGAAGTATCCTGGACCAATTAGTCGAATGGTATACCTGAATTCTCCACCACGTTAATCTAGATTAGATACTTAATCACTGCTATCGTTAGCTCCAAGTTTTAGACCATTGCGGGGTTATTGATCGCATCCTCCATCCGGACTCTTGTTTCTCCGTCATACTTCCTCAACTCCTCGTGCGCTTGAGCCGCCTCGGCCAAGATTATCTTCTTGGTACTCTCCGAGCGAGGAATAAAGCGGGCTTTGAATGCTTCAGGGCGTGTGTTCTCGCTCTCCGTATAGGCGAAGATATCCAGCTTAACTTCATTGCCCTGCGTCCCTATTAGCGAATAATCCCCAAAGCCCGCTCCGGAAACGTCGGATATGGTTAAGCAGCTGTCCTGGACCCACACTGCGGGAAAACGTTCGGGAACACTAGCTACCTTCTGCATGTGAGGCTGCATGGAAAGACAGGCTTTCCTATATGTATCTTGGCCTTGGTATGTGACAAGAAGGGGAGGTTGCGAACGTACCTGCGAATCCAGCCCCGGCTTGATGTCAAAAGCCCAAATCATCCGGCCAAGCGAATACACCAACCCCTGCTCAGCGAGCGGCTGCCCACTACACTGTCTCCTCCCCCATCCAAACGGATTCATCCCATACTTATTCGGATACTGCCTTCCATCCATCCACTTCCCATTCTCATCGACCAAGAACCTCTCGGGCTTGAACTGGTCCGGATCTGGGAAGTCTCTCTTGTTGCGGTGTATTGCCCACATGTTGCCGGTGAAATTTGTGCCTGCTGGGAAGTAATAGCCGTTATATGAGACGGGTTTCGTATTTGCATGGGGAATTCCGGCGAGGACGGTAACTGTGCGCCAACGAAGGGTTTCTTTTACGACCGCGTTGAGGTAGGGGAGGCGGTTGGCATCCATGTCTTCCCAAGTGGGGGAGCGGTTGTGCCCGACTACCGCGTCCAATTCCTCGTGGGCTTTGGTTTGGATATAAGGGAAGGCTGCCATGGCTAGGATGCAGGAGATGATTGTGCTAGACGTTGTGTCAACGCCTCCGCCAATCAAGTTGCCCGTAAGGCCCGCCACTTCCATGTCCGTGAGCCGCAACTTCTGCTGCGCGTTCATCAAGTATTTCGAGAAGTTTACTTCTTTGGCTTCAGCACCCTCTTGCGTCAGCAGGTAGAAGTAGCGTGAGCCAATCGCAGCACCCATGCGCAGCTGGGATGGCAGTGAATACAGCCACGTGGGTAGCCGCAACATTTGCGGAATCGCTTCCATGAGGAAGATACCAGGCACGACAAAATTAACTGCTTCCATGAGCTTGAGCGCCTGCTGGGCAACGTAATCGTTCTTGCGGTCGATGCGCCGGCCCCAGCCTATGATCGAGGTTATGCTGACAGAGTACCGTTCGATCGCTGACACGAAGTCGTCTGGGTCCAAGAGGAAGTCGCGGATCAATACACGGGACTCGTCTGCTTGGAAAGAGCGATAGTTGCGTACGGCTTGGGAGCCGACAGCCATATGCTGCATCACTTTAGTATGGTTGGTACACGGAAGTGAAGACGTACGTACCATCAGTTTCCTATGAGCCCTCCACCTATCTCCGTAGACCAACGTCGTCTGATTCGTGTTGGTGCAATTGATCGCATCGCCCATGACCACAAGCCTTGGCCTGCTTGAGAAGATGTCTGACTTTTTCTCCAGTAGGTCAGACGCAACCCATGCATCACTCAAAATAATTCGAGGATATCGCCCGATCCATAGGGTAATCATGGGAGAGTCATAGTGTCTTGCCCACCTCTCCCACGAGATCCATGGTTTATAGGCTGGCGTCTGGAAATGATTCCCCACGATAGGAAAGGGGAAGGGGCCAGGAGGGAGGTGTCTACGCTGATGAAGGATGCGGATGTAATCCACTATAGCGAAGGCGATTGGAACAATAACAAGAAACGGCAGAATGGAGGGCATTGTGGCTAGAAAGGACAATGGGAATGTTCGATTGCTAAATTCAAAACTAAGCGTATATAGGAAGAGGGAAGCCCAAAGTATTCTACAGTTACTAAGAACTGCTCTAACCCCGCTACAATCCATGTGGTGGTCGTTTATGGCTAGAGTTACCCCAACCTTTATGGCCCACATGTGGGGCTCTCCCACTAACGCTTTGGATATTATAGGGTAGTGTGGGGGGAAGGCGCGTTACTACCTAGCGTAATTAGTAATCTGGGTTCTTTCTATTAAGTAATTACCATAACTTACAGTCGACTATATTAACTGTACCCTACCTTCTATTAGCTAGTAACTCTCATTAATATCTAGCTTTTACTTATATAAAGTTTAGGTATATAACCTATTCTATTATATAATCAGTTGGCTCGATAGGTTTTGGGGCTTTTCATCCGCCATTGAAACAAGCGACTGTCCTTTCCGGCACCTCTCTCACATTCTTTGGGTTCGTCATCCAGTTTGTCGGACTTCGAGGGCTGCATTCACCAAGTTCACTGTTGCAGCTTGAGTAATTGTTGGCATGAGCCTGGTCAGATCGTTACGAGGACCAAGTGCATCCAGGATGATGACAATATATCTCATGGCCTCCAGTATCCGATCGTGGGACATGAAATTGTACTTATAGCTCTTTGGATAGTATGTCCAACTACCATATAGAGTCTCCATCGAACGTCCAATTTAAATCTCGAATGTCCTGCCATAACTCATTACCTAAGAAGTTAACTGAATCACTTACTTCTCGTTCGGTATTTCTACGCTGTTGTAGAACATCCCCAAGAACCTTTGCTACAGAAAGTGCGATATCCGACTTTCTGCCGAGATACCACAACGCTTTAATACAATCATCAGCCCGGTCCAACGCATCATAGTGACCCGCCGTCGTTGAGAGTTGGGAAGGTAGCAACCCGAGTAGTACCGTGCCGGCTTTTGCAAATGCCCGAATCAGCACTTCAGTCCAGGGCTCAGTTAACAAGGCTCCTTGATTAACCGCAGGGTGGAATTCCCTAGAACAAGAGAACGACGCATCCTCTCGTGGACAAGAGCACCTCGCAAGGTCTGACAATATTCTGCAATTGGTTTGGCGGAAGCGCGTGATGAACTCGGATGAAGCACGCTGTCGTTCTTTGCCTCCCACCCCAAGATGAGATGCATCTATAATTTCGACGAAATCTGCTAACAGAAGTGTTGAAAGATGCCAATGGCCGGTTAAACATATGTACCATGACTGTGTGCGGGATGGAAGACAGTCGTGGCTCTGTATACAGTCTTGGATGAAAGGTGCATACCAATTTCCCCAGTAGTCGTACACATCTAAAGCTTCCCTAATGGCTTTCTCAATCATCTCACCACGGCGCTTCCGTGTTAGGAGGGTCTGGATCCTAGCAATCTTCCGAAAAAGGAGGACCTTGACAGGAGCAGCATCACGTAACAACGAAGCGGCTTGGTCGAAAGAGCACGGCCATCTCACAACGGCCTCCTGGGATCGGTCACCTTGGCGTTTGAACAAGTAGCGACCCCAAAGGCCCTCAATGTTATCGTCCAGAGACCTCTGCTTGATTCCATCAGTCGAGTCGCGAAGCGATCTAGATTCTGTTGCAGAGATGTCGCTGTCCTCATCTGACACCACTAAAGGCCGCTTATGCATTACAGATGACAGCGTGTCGAACATAACCCCGAGCCAAAACAGTTGGTCAACTGTTGCGCGGTCCACATCATCCAGGCTGTTGGCTGAAGAATAGCGTTGATTTCGGTATCGCGAGGCTCCTGATCCTGTCAAGGGCGTACTTGCGGACATTGCCATTCTCGACCTAAGGGAATGGATGAGGCGTAATGCTTGTTCCAGATATACAGGCGGGCCCTCGGCGTTGATTTCTAAGTCTACTTTAGAGAGAAGGTCTTCGCACTCGCTGATTTCTCCGCCTTCCACATCCATCGATGTGGAATCTGGGATACCAGTATGTCGAGCTTTAACATGCCCTCCCGTATTCCTTCGCCCATGATCGGCGTCTGCTGGCCTCTGTGTCAACGCGAAAATGATCTGGGCGAGTACCACTCTAAACGACTCGATCTCTCCAGCAGCTTGTATCCCGGTGCGAGCTTCATGCCATGTAGAGAGCTGAAGCGCGCGATCGAATTCAACACTCCGTCGTGTTGGTGGAAATTCTTCGAGGGCGAAGGCTTGATTTCTAGCTCGTAGAGAGTCACTGCTAAAAGGATACACGGATTCGCTCCGCTCGCTAGCTTGTGCCCACTGTGTAGCGAAAGCAAGAATTGCTAAGTTGAGAGCCTTGGATGCCGCCTTGTCTTCGCTAGATGTAAGCTGGCGGCCTCTGATTGAGGTTGCTACCTTATCCAGTCGAAAAACGCGATGATAAACACGGTTCCATTGGGACCCACTATCATCGTCCATCGGAAAATCAGCCTTCGCGATATATGGACAAGTCCGCTCGGTTAACCAGCATGACAAGGCATTTTCGAAGCTGTCATGATAAATCTTCAGTAGACCCTCTGTTACAAGCTCCTTGTTCGTGGACAAAAGAATGTTGCTGGCGAATGTCGTTGCTGGGCAAGGAGAGGCACCCCGTTTGTTCGAACGTGACGACCCGCGTCCGCATTTTCTTTTACTGGTCGGGATGATGGCCCCACTCGTCGCGGGAAGGTAGTCGCTTGTGCGCGTTCTGTCAGTGTATTGCATGTACACATTACCATTATCAGTGCTGTCGTCGTCGACGCCTTCGGAAGACATCCCAAGTGACAAGCTTTTGTCGAAGTCGCTGTCACACGGAACACTATCCACAAATATGTCATATACACTTCCTCCGAAGCCGCTCGTTCTCGTACTGATACCGTCATTTGACATGTGAGAGTCATACGTGATCGAGGCTAGTGATGGGTCTAAGTCGAAAGTCGGCATGCTAGTAGGAGAATTGACAAATTCGAAGAACGGCACGAACTTGGCACTGCCCGCTACATTGAGATGATTTGTAGGCTCCACTGCGGGTACCCGCGGAACGGATTTGTTATTATCTGGCGGCGTTCGAGGAGAGCATCTTCCGGTTTGACGACGATTAGCTGGTGGCGTAGTGCCCCATAATGGTTGCGTTGCTTGGGACACGCGAATTGAGCGAAGCCAATCGAATGTGCAACTCTTCTTGATCTTCCGGCAGTTTCCGCACGGTGCTAATGGACCGAAGGCATCTAGTATGTCAATGACACGTGACAGTGGTGTTGGAATTAGTGAAACTTACCGCTGTAGTGAAATATGGTTGGGCTGTCTACAGTTTTGTTCGCTCCCATCAAGGCATCTTCTAGAATCGCGGCATCGCAAGCTCTTTTGCCTTTCCGACACTGATCACAACTTCTGTTTTGCTTCCTGCCTCTTTTTGTAGATCTCATGCTAGTCATGTGCAATACAATGTGGCCAATAAATGTGCTGTCCAAGAATAATATATGTATTTATATGCTTGAGCGGTGCCGGAATCATTTATAAACCGACGACAGGGCTAGGAGCTCGGGAGCGGAAGTAAAGACGCCTTGATGATGTGTACCCCGCCCCTGACTAGCCCGCTCCACATTCACGCTTGTAAATGCGGGGAAAGCTAACTTGTTTACACTAAGCTTCATCTGCATCCTCTTCCTTTAAGGCGAAGAGAGCTCAGACGTTATGTGTCTTCTCTAACGAGTTTCGACCCTGCATCGTCGACTCACATAGCTTACTCGAGTCCTTTTCTCAGCGGAGCCTCGGTTTTTTGGCCGTGGAAAGTCCGTGGACCGCACAGACCAGCCAGCATCACTTCGATGGCCATTTATGAAGTGTTGCAGGCTAGCGGGCTTTCGGTGGTTCAGCCAAAGTGTTCATACAACCTTTCCATACTGTATCAATCCTCAAGCCCACCTGAACCGTAATGAGATATGGGTAAGTCCGGGTCGAAAAACTAATGGTTCATGTTCTAGCTAAGAAAATCCAGCATGTTCCAATCATCATCCCTTCAGTGCTTGGTAAACCCGGGTTTCGATATCGAACCACAGCCCCAACACCTTCGCATCAGCAAATGGAAGAATTTGAGTGCATACTATCCCCCCAACACCATTCTCTCGATCAGCCCACCACCAACAATTGGGCAGGCCAGCCCAGAAGCCTGTCTTCGTAGATCGACCCGTCGGGCCTCCATTTGACAGCATGAAGGTCAAACCCCAACCTTGCGGGCCATTACCTTCAATAGGATAGATATCCGGGATTGGATTCGTTAGCTCGGGCTTCGCCGCGGGAATCCCTTGACGACCAAAGTTAGGAAACGGCTCAATCTGATTGGTAAACATAAGGTCCACGGTCTTCACGTCAAGAAGTTTAGCGCCTGTTGTCGGCGATGTGCCATCATTTAACAAAGTCGCGATTATTTCTGGCCGAGGTTAGCAAGTTCAGGGCGTCTGAGAGGTTCCATCAACTCACGGGCGTAGTCTGAAGGTGTACTGAAAGCCCCTGCGCCTCCACTGTTGAACACATCTTTGGTTTCGAAAGGTTCAACCATGAGCGGCTTACGAAGGAGATGATCCCGTCCGATTATGGACCCATCTGCTTTGCGGTGGTTCATGAAAGCCAAATGTTGCGTCATGTTTCTGTCAGGAAAAAACGAGATGTTCTTCAAACCCAGCGGTTGAAATACGTTGCCGTGGCAGTAATCGTTCAAGGAGAGTCCGGTAACACGTTCTAATGCAAGGCCCGCGAAATCAATGTTCACGCCATATTGCCATCCTTCGCCGGGCTGGAAGGTCAGCGGCTGGATGAGATCTTTGATGTGTCCAGAGAACTCATCAAAGCCGACGGGATGAGAGAAGTCGCGTAGCTCTTCGTTAAAGAACGTGTAGCCAAACCCAGCTATATTCGGGTAAGCCAGCTTCGGCTAATTCGCGGATACTATGTGACGCACCGGTATGATTCAAGAGCATCCTCAAGGTGATTTTCCGCTTCTTTGGCACCAGCTGTCCATCCTTCTGCAACACCTGTACGTTCGCGATCTCTGGCACCAAGTTTTCGAGCTCATCCCCGTCATCTAGATGCAGTTTTCCTTGCTCCACAAGTTGCATACACGCAAGACCAGTTATCATTTTTGTACAAGAAGCAATCCAGAAGACGGTGTCTAAAGACATGTCTTCGGAACTGTTGACACCGCGCTTCCCAGCTGAGTGGGCAAAGAGCTCGGTACCATCTTTGTGAACGACAACGACGCTCGCCCCTGGTATATCAGATTTCCTGTCTTCACAGGCTTCGTCAATCGTCTGCCTCAGTTGTTTAGTGACGTCTGCGGAGAGGGGCATCCTGGGGTACAAGAAAGGGCTTCGGGTGAATCAAAGGGAGGTATGAATTATTTTATCGCTCTTCACGCGTAGCCCAGCCCTCCGTATAAATGGGCACTCGGAGATTTGCCTAGTTCGGCTTCATAAGCCACTTTCCGATCGTCGAGGGGCTGTCTAGAGTAGAGAAGGGACCCGTCTTCGGTACCGGTAGGTCTCACGTTCGACGCACAACACGCTCGGGTGTGCGGTTCGAGTGTGCGGTTGCTGCACGCAGGGTCCTGGGCGGAGCCGCACTATCAGCGCAAAAGCGGGGTCTACACGCAGCGTCCAGAGCGGAACCCGCAAAAGCGGGGTTTGCACAAAGCCGAGTCTAGCGCGGGGTCTGCATAACGCGGGGTCTCCATAACGCGGGGTCTGCTTTACGTTGGATTTACGAGACCAGGGGAGAAGTAGGGCTAGCTCTAATCCCGCCTGTCTTATGCACGTGGCTTGAGGTTTCGTGCGCCGTCTCTTTTATAGTACGAATGTTGAACTCTTGTCTGCTCGTTTACAAGCTGAAGGCCCCATATGCTAATTGCTTGTGGTAGGGTGCATGTATTGATATCTTGCCGGTATTCAAGGAGATTGTTCTGCATGCGATATGCATCTCGTCTTGAGAAATTTCCATGCCAGCCTCACATTATCATGGTGCATGCATGCTACTTCGGTTGATGGCATCCCCACCAACGTATTACTTTAGTAACGCACCAGTTGTTTAGAGCGAATCCCAGTACCAGAATTAGATGTGATGAGCCAGGGGAGAGTCTACACGGGGAAGCGGAGTATTTTCTTCTCATAGTCCTAGTGTCCAACTATAACTGTGATAATTATAGGAGGAAGACTTGAAAAAGGCAATGCGGCTATGGCGAAAGAGGTGAGCCCGATCCGCACAGGACGATATGCTGTGCGGATCCTTCATATGCCGGTCCGTGATCGGTTCCGCTTCGTACATTCCGTGGGCTCTAGACGGACAACGCACGCATGCACAGATGACAGGGCTTGCGGCGTAGAGGACAGGCTCTA
This sequence comes from Didymosphaeria variabile, assembly GCF_027946475.1. Classification (NCBI taxonomy): domain Eukaryota; kingdom Fungi; phylum Ascomycota; class Dothideomycetes; order Pleosporales; family Didymosphaeriaceae; genus Didymosphaeria; species Didymosphaeria variabile. The sequence continues at coordinate 3,287,976 of NW_026611627.1, read as the reverse complement.
TATGAATGATGTCGTTCTTGATAGGGACGAGCAACATGAATTCGCCTTCACATGCAACACGTCTTCATACTGTCATCATGAGCAGCACTTTGAACGACCAGATTTCCAACAAGGGGCTAGACGGGAGGAACAGCGTGGCTGATAAGTCAAATCTGCCTGCACAAATGCATGCCGAGCTGAAGGAGTACTCGCGTCGACGTGGAACTGAGTATCCGTACAACGATGACTTGGACGTCGATGTCTTGATCGTTGGCGCTGGATTTGGTAATTTTTGCGTACCCTGCAGCTTGCAGATCACCGCTAAGGACATTAGGCGGAGTATTCTGTTTGAAGACACTTCGTGAACAAGGGCTCAAGGCGACCATCTTCGAAGCTGGGACGTCTTTTGGTGGCACTTGGCGATGGAACAGATATCCTGGAGTAGGTTTACAGATGGCCATCCTGCTCTTAGAACTTGTTTCGCTAATAACTGCTAGGCTGCTGTGGACTCTGAAGTGCCAGAGTACCAGTTTTCCTGGCCAGAAACTTACAAGGATTGGTGCTGGTCGACCAACTACCCCAACTACAAGGAACTTCGCGCCTACTTTGATCATGTCGACAATGTCTTAAACCTCAGCAAGGATTGCTCCTTTGAGACAGTCGTCGTTGAAGCGAAATTCGATACGGACGAGGGAAAATGGCATGTCACGACCGCTGACGGGCGTTTGGCGAAGAGCAGATTTTTGATAGTTGCGGCAGGCTTCGCAAGTAAGAGATATATCCCTGATTTCAAGGGATTGAATAAGTTCAAAGGTGTCGTTCATCACTCAAGCTTCTGGCCTGAAGAGGGTACGCCACATCTGACAAAAGATTGCCGATCATGCTGATGCAACACAGGGGTGGATCTGAAGGATAAACGTGTAGCCGTCATTGGTACTGGTGCTTCTGGTGTGCAAATTGTACAGGAGGTTGGACCTGTAGCCAGTGAGCTGAAGGTTTTCCAACGCACACCGAATCTGGCAGTACCAATGGGCAAGCGAAATCTCACTCCAGAGGAGCAGAACGGCGATAAGAACTGGTATTACCGCCTATATGAGCTACGGGAGAAGTGCTTTGGTGGCTTCTTCTACGGAATGTACGAGAGAAACACATTTGATGACACGCCTGAGGAACGGGAATCATTCTACCGGAAGCTATGGGACCATGGTGGCTTCCGATTCTGGTTGGGAAACTACAAAGACGTAAGTAATGGATAACCCATCTACTTGACAGCGACTCAAATTTTTAGATGCTCAATGACTCAAAAGCGAACCAAGAAGCGTATAACTTCTGGGCCCGGAATGTTCGTAACCGCATCGGTGATGCTCGCAAACGTGACATCCTTGCTCCGCTCAAGATGCCGCACTACTTCGGCGTCAAAAGACCCTGCCTTGAAAATAACTACTACGAGCAGTTCAACCGACCGAACGTGGACGTGATTGATATCAAAGACAATCCAATCGCGGAGTTCACGGAGACTGGGATTAAGCTCGAAAACGGAGATCATTATGAGTTTGACGTTGTCGCGGTTGCGACCGGCTTTGATATCACTACGGGCGGGATGACGAACATGGGATTGGTGTCCATCCAGGATACCACGCTTCAAGAGGAGTGGCGAAAGGCTGCTGTCACATATCTAGGCACGACAGTTTCGGGGTATCCGAACATGTTTCACCTATACGGACCTCACGGGCCCACACTTTTGTCCAACGGGCCCTCTACGGTTGAGGTCCAGGGTCGCTGGATCTGTGATACCATCAGAAAGGTGACCAGAGAGAACTTGAAGTACATTAATCCCACTCAGGAAGCGTCTCGGGAGTGGAAGAGACGCATTAATGCGCTTAGCGACGCGACTCTCTTTCCGACCACGAGGAGCACGTACATGGGCGGCAGTATGCCGGGCAAGGCATTTGAGCAGGTTAATTATGCTGGTGGGATTCCTCAATATGCTATCGAGGTAGGTGAAATCTAAGCCAGCAGAAATTGGAAAATTTTACTAATTGAACAGATTCGCGATGCACTGGATGGGTGGAAAGGGTTTGAGTGCGTTAAAGCATAGAATGAGTCCAAAAACTGGCATTCCTGGTCAGATTAGAGATTCTTTAACCTCCAAATCTATTTCTGCCTTTACTTGAGGTAGAGTATATTACTGGTTATAATTGAAATGGGACGAATGCTTCGAGCTATGACCTTCGCTATCATGCTATCCTTAAAATTCTATAAATTTATACATCTTTCATATCTACGCGTTTCGCATAATAGTTTTTTTAGAACTAGGGACTAAGTATTACCCATCCGGATAACTATCAAGGAATTCGAATGGTAAATCATGTAGCCCATCGAACAGTTCTGCTTGCCCTTCCGATTGGAAGCCGAGAGACCCATTGAACAGCAGCTCACTCAAGGGTTGAGCGGGAAGCATTTTCTCAGATGGAGGTTGCAAAACGCCGTGCCAATCAACTTGCGACAGCTCTGTTACTGTTCCGGTAGCGCTAGGGTCACCTGCACCTTCTTGGGGAGGACACAGTAGCTGGAAAGGAGAGACGACGGTCAACATCTTTTGATGCAGCCGCTGCACAACATTGAAAGCTGCGCTGGCGAGATCATTTTTGGCCCGTAGCAGTTCCAGTCTGTTCAATCCCCATTCCAGATTCGATTTCGACTCAGGAAGTTGTTCAGCGAATTCATTAGGGAACCGGATGTGCACGGCGGCAATGAGCACCATAGCATCGAATGTCGCAAAAACAAGACTGAAAGCCTCGTACTGTAGAGGTTCGGTCTGGTCGAAAAGACGCGCCTGGGAGTCCAAAATCCGTATGGCAGAATGGAAGGCACTGGCACGACTGGTCGGCGATACATACAGGAATGGTCGATGTAAAGCTAACAGAACGAAGTGCACATTGGTATACATGGCTTCCAACGCCGCAGAAATCCAAGGCGGCTCGTCTCGACGTTGTCTTTGAGCTGTAGCCCATGCAGGGAGGTTCGCAATGTTAGTGAGAATATTCTGGTGAATATTCTCCACGAGGAGAAAGCAGTCTTTCGCTTTCTCATGATCATGAATATCCTGTAAAAATTTATAAGCAGTGTGATAGCCACACAAAAGGATATCGCGTGGTTGCGGTAGCTTGGGCATAGAGCTGCTATTCCATAACATCGGTACAGGAACGTCCGCGGGATTCATTCTTGTTGACATCGGCCTTCCAAGTACAACAGCCATATGAGCATCCCAAAGGTGAAGTACGAACCATACCCTGGAACCCAAGTTTTGATATGTTTGCTTCTCCTCTGTCAAGCATAGCGTCGGCTCCGACTCCATTAGATGTAGGCCAAGTTCTTGAGCGTCCCGGACAGCAATTCCTAGAGTATGCCATGCCTATGACTGCTCCTGTGGTTTTTTGAAAGCATGCTCGCATTAGTCCAGCCTGTACTGTAGTGATTGTGAGCTCGCTTTTTCCAAGTGACGAAGCAAGCCGACGGCCCGCATCACTGTAGCACGCCGCCCGATCGGATAATTCCATGTCCGCTACGGACTTCAAATCATCAAGACTTTCGTCATGGTGTAGAGGTTGGAATAGTAGCGATTGTGCTAGGACCTGGAAGAGTAGTGCAGGAAAAGCCCGGATATCGACAGGTAAGCCATCCCGTGCTTCTTTCAGTTGGTTGTATGACAGACTGTTCCATAGGGACAACTGGTCGGTAAATGTAGCTTCGTCGACGATATCGTAGTGCCACGCCACGTTCTTGAAAAATGATTGGACCAAGATACCTATGTGTCTCCGAGATGGGAGCTCTCGAATGATGCTTGCGTATTGACTCGCGGCAAGATCATGACGGAGAAACGTCTGATGTGGCAGGCTGGAGGACTGCCCCAGGCCATGCATAACACCTGGCGTTCCTCTTGTGTTGTCGGCATAACCAAGTACCTTGAACTCAGGTTCGGTGATTTTAGAAGATGTTGATGATGTATCTGTGTTGATTTGCGAGACACTCATGGTCGGCTGATCCTCGAGCCTGGAAGTAAGAGTGGTAGAGCGTACATGGCTTTCATCTACTTCGTAGAGACAAGCAGCCTGTGCTTGTCAGCGCATAACATCCCTGAAAAAGTAAGCGACATACGCTCTTGCCGCGTTTGATACAATTTGTACATGGCTGAAGACGATCGCACTGCAACGTTAGCTTGTACACACTTTTCCACAACCCAGGCACTCTTACTTTCTGTTTTCGCCTATGACATTCTTTGCATGAGATTCTGGGTCGCCTACGTCGCGGGTAGGGCTCAATGCCTTGATTGCCTACTAGCATTGGGATATGACGATTAATGAAAGCAATACAGATGAAGATTCGGTGTTATAGATGGAGAGAATGGAGAAACGCCGAGATGAGGAGCAGCTAGAGCGGGGTCGAAGGCGCGCTACAGCTTGTTTACTATGCCCACTTCGGCAAGTTCGGATAGTGTGGAATATGAACTGTGGCGCGCGGATTATGAAGCAACGTGCAAATTCTCTGTTTTCCTGTTCTCTCCTTGCGCACACTTCGAGCCACTACTTCGAGCCGTGACATGTCAAGGCTTCTTCATACGGAATGACATGCGTCTAGCTGTGCGTAAGGTTCCGCTTCAAACATGGAAATGCAGATTAAATCTCACAAAAAACGTGCATTAGTGGTGTATGGAATTGTGTAAGATGATTCCCACCGCTTCTTCATAACCGACATCGTCGCGCCAATGAGGTTCATTGCCGTTTGAGGCCCTGGGCCAGTCACGAGATGTAAGCCGTCCTTCACTCCAGTTTTCACTACCGTCATGTCTTTCAAGTCCTCGGCTTCATCAACAAGGGCTCCGGCTTCTGCCAAGACATCATGTGTCTTCCAAGTAAAGAAGCTGAACTGCGGCTCTAACTTGCCCTGCGCGTGAACCATTGGTTCCAGCGCAGGAAGTGCGGCTACCTTCACCCCCTTCACCAGTTTTTCATTCACACCGTTGATCTCGATGTCGAAACAGGCCAAGAGCGTGGGACCATGGCACAGGGCAATCATCGGAAGACGGTGCTCAATGGCACGTCTCATCATCGTGGCAATATTTGGCGTAGGCTCAATCCAAGCGTGAGTAGGATCCGATCCTTTTGGGCTTGTGACTGCTACGTCTTCATTGAACCCAAGCCCTCCAGCAAGATATACTGCTCCGAATTGCTGAGGGTCGAATTTGTCCGCGCACATAGCATTTCCCATGAGATACTTCAGTCGATCCGCAGGCAGGCGCAACGGATCAAGTCTGAGCGGAGCACCCAACCCGACCCCGGGAAGACCAAGAGCAACTGCGATGGCCTCCGTTGGCGGCTCACGGACGAGCATACTGTCGCGTTGAATAGCAACCGGGCGGCCATACGGGGTGAAGACTTGCAACGCATAACCATTGCTAAGCATTCCTAGCGCCCAGTCTATTAATTCTTGCCATTGCGCACCGTGTGAGCTCGCTATGACAGCAACCGTCTTCTCACGAGGTGTATTGGCCCTAACTGTTGCCGTGGAGAAGGACCGCTCGATCTTCAGAAGAGCAGCATCAAAGTCGAGGGAGCTGATCTTCTCCCATGCCTTGATACGCAGCAAGCGCTCGTACGAGCTGACTGAGGTTCTTTCAGATGTTTCTCGAGCTGGGGCATCCCAAAGCCCAATGCGCGGAAGCCAGCTGTAATACGCCTGGCGGTCTGCAGAAGACAGGGTGGCAGACTCTGCCTTTGCGAGCAAATGGCGAAGATACTCAGTATCTCTTTCCACTTCGGATTTGTTCAGAATTCCCAGCAGTTCAAATAGCAGACTTGGATGCAACCTCAGCTTTGCGTCTTCCTGATAGACGTCGAAATTGCGAAGGTGATGCTCTGGGTCAACGAAATAACGGTCGACGTATGCTTGGCGAAACTTGGTGAGGTCGTCCAAGGTGAAATTACCAACCAATTTCTCCAAAGCTTTGGTTTTCGACTTGTGGTCTTCAGGATTGTTGGATCTTGCGATGGCAATCTCATGTACGCTCTCGACTGCCGCAAGGGTTGACATCCCGTCAAAGGACATTGAATCGTGGTGAGATTGATAAGGGTTTGTGCCGGAACTGTGCTGGTACAGTAAAAGTCTTCCACGGGAAATTCGAAGTAAAGCACCACCGAACGACGAGCTTGACAGGTGAAATGCAATTCGAGATTGATTTGACTTTTACCAGACTGGGTAAATGTGAAGCATTCACGAAGTGACGGTCTACTGTGTACTACACGGTTCTATTTTATATATTCTTAATCGTACTTGAGGCGCCATCATCGACGAACGAAAACTTCGAAGTTTCGGCGATGCTCTTCAAGATATTCGGAGATGACCCACAAATTTTCGGCGATAGGCCTGACCCCGCTTCCAGTAGTGGCTCCCTTCTACAGCCCACCTCCCACCCGCTCAAAATATGGATCCATCAATCAGTCTCGCATGCGGTGGCGTTATCTACCTACTCAGCACCGCCCTCCAAGCCGGGTCTCAAAGCCTCCCGTTGTTCGTTGTCGCTCTTAGCGTTCTTGGCTGCGGCAGCGTCGTCCTCGGAACTTCTATCGCTCCGCTTATTACTGAAACCGCGCACCCTGAACATCGCGCCACTGCGACTGCTCTATTTGATACCTACGCTCTTGGTGCGATCATTATCATTGCTGGCTGGACTACGTTCGCCACGTTTCGCATCCAATCGAGTGTTTCGTGACGTATCCCTTCGGCTTTCCGAAGACTGCCCTCTGTAATCTATCAGGCCCGATCTAAGAGTAGTGCTCAGATGCCGTTTTAAATCTTAAGGGACGAAACACGTAAAGAATACGGCATTTTGGAATGCTTATCCGTGCTTTGCGAAACCGAGTCCGACAAAGTGGGTATAGCACGTGCATACGATAAGCGAAGGGATCGCGTCTAAGCATACGACAAGCGAAACGATCGAGACTAGACGAAAAGTGCTAGAGCCTACCATAAACCTGTGGCATTTCAGGAAAAAGGCGATTGAAGGAGGATGCTAGATCTCTCGTAATGCCCAAAGGAAGGCAGTCATTTTGCCCCTCTATCTATTTCAAATTCGATTCGCATTATCGCCAAAGTTTCAAAAAGGGCTCGTAAGCTCTAGCCAATAAACTCTGTGTTGTGGTTGCTTGGGATTCGTTTCTTTCGGGTAATCCATCTACAACCGGTTTACTCTGCTCGCATAAACTTCTCTGTATTGACAACTCATGGTAGATGAGACCATCCCACTAACACTACCTGACAATGCTGCCTTTCCTCACTGCTGACCAAAGGCTCGCTTGAGATGAAAGAGTGTGTGTACCAGATCACTTTTTGCTCCTCCTCTCTCGCTCCGTCCACCGTGTGTGCGCTATGCTGATGTTAATGAGCGACATTTTAGACCCGCATCCCACTCTTCGCTTTTCGTCAAAAGCATCGATGCGTGCAACCATGCCCATACATTGGCTATTTCTGTTCCAGCTTTCTCTAGTAGTTCTTACCATCCGTTATAGGGTCGATTTTCATCGTCTCTTCTTTATCCATTCTAAATATGCTATGCTCGATGTGTACAGACCTGCGCCATGCGCTCGTGCCACACGCGAGTACGCGTACTCGTCGGACTCACAGCCACTCTCCAGATCCGTTGGCATCCGGAGTGTGCCGGGCTTTCAAACTTTTGATGGGATGATTCACGCAAGCTAGCTTCAGTCCTGTGACGCCAGTTACGGACCGAAGCTTGATCCTTGCAGCTGCGCATTGCAATTGCTTCGCGAACATACCATTTTGGGCCTGCCCGAGCTGAGAAATTCGTTAAAATTCTCGGACTTAATGTCTCTTATGGCCCTGCATCTTGCCCTTATAGTCTGGACACAGCCTGTCTCAAATTCATGTAGCAGAGCTAAACCAAACTTTTATAACGGCTTCCTTCTTTTGTGCGCTGTAATGGCTTCGTCTTTCATTCCTACTGCACCGGGTTTTCCTTCAACGGCCGGTATAACAATTGACCAAACGGTGGAAAACAAGATATGGGACTACAATCCATCCATCGCAGCAGCTGCCGTTGGTGCCGGTGTCTGCGGGTCTCTTACCCTTATGCATACTTTTCGGCTAGCAAGAAATCGCACTTTATTCTGCATACCTTTTACGATTGGCGGATTAGTGAGTGGACGCTACCTGTCACAATGTCGCGATAGCTGACCTAGTGATACAGTTCGAAACAATTGGATATGCCGCTCGAGCTGCAGCTCACAACAACACTGATTCTCTAATGCCCTACGTCGCCCAATCTCTCCTCCTTCTCCTTGCGCCGATCTTTTTTGCCGCATCTATTTACGCCATACTTGGGAGACTTGTGCAATGTGTGGATGGCAACAATATTGCTCTTATCCACCCTTCCATCATGACGCGATTCTTCGTATTTGGAGACGTGCTCTGCTTTCTAATCCAAAGTGGAGGGGGCGGAATACTCTCGCAGGCAAAGAAACAGAGTGACTTGAATATAGGCAAGATCGCAATTCTTGTGGGTCTTGGTCTGCAGATTTACATCTTTTGCTTTTTTGTAAAAATTGCAGTGAGCTTCCACAGAGACCTGCGCGCGCACCCGCATAAAGCTATCATGATTGAAACGTTTCCATGGGAAAGATACATGATCTTACTTTACGTCGCGTGCGCGTGTGTAGGGGTGAGAAATTCCTATCGTGTGGTGGAGTATGCAATGGGAAAGGTATGTTCTAAGGTTTGCCATCATGATGTTTTTCTCACGTGTGCCAGGATGGGTTTCTTTCAACCCACGAGTGGCCACTTTATGTCGGTGATTTTGCCCTCATGGCCATCACACTGCTAGTCTGTTCAGCATGGTATGATCCGCGCCTTATACCCAAAAAGTACACAAAGGCGTAATATGAGGGTTCTGCGTGGTATTGCTGGACCACTCTTGAAGGGGCAATTGCGACTTTAGCTTCAGATGCACGAGAGCCAACAGAGACGTCAAACTCAACATCTTATTGGATTACTAGAGCCATTGCGCGTCGAAGAGATGTATGTATTGAGCCAGGCAATAATGTCGATAAACTTCCTACTTGGAACTAGAGGGCTAGTGAATGAATTATCCCGCTACGAACATTTAGGATAACCAGATCCCTTAAAGACCCCCAGCATCAAATCACACTAACGTGTGTTAAAGATTTGCCTCACATCAAATTGTCGATACCGGAATCTAACAGGCATGTATTTTAGTTATTAACATGCGCGTACATCCCCATCAACTATCTATAACTAACCCATTAGACCGTCTATCGTTATCTCTCTTCCTGTTTTACAACTTTGGATGCATCTGGTTTACCCTCAATTGGCTTTCCTCAAGCGCGCTCTCAATGTGTGCTGTCATCATATTCTCTACTGGTTTAAGCAGTAAACATAACAAAGCAGCGGCCGCAGCGGCGGCCATATTAATGATCCAGACATAACGGAAAGCGCGGGCGCTGATGTCTGCAACGGCTTCGCCCGCAGCTGCGATGATCTGAGACGTGATACCTGGCACATCGGCGACAGAGCCTTTGCTCTCGAGAAATGATCCGAGGAAGCTTCGCACAGCTTCTCCGGGAAGACCTGCTGACAAGGCAGCGTGAGCTACTCCCCTCGGCAGTGTACCTATGAAGAGAATTTAGCATGTGTGGCGGCAGTATATGTGTGTGATGAACACAGAAAGCATTAGTGTCTCTTACCTTTAAGAGTATTTCCGTAGACAGTTGCGAAGATGGTGATACCTATGACGCCTCCCAAAGCGCGGGCAGATGCAAGCACAGTGCCGCCAGTACCACTGTATATGTGTCAGCTTTGAGGTAAGACTATATCAAGTCGAAGTCAAAGGGTGTTCTTACAGCAGGAAAGACGGAACAGAATAGGACAAAATCACGACTGGTAACACGGTAGTAACACCAGTGCAGATGCCGATCACGCCTGTGAAACCCAATGCCATACCGACGCGAGACGGGGTGACAAGAGCGAGGAGTCCCAGGAAAAGTGCCAACAGGACAAGAGATACAAACAAGAGTGAGCGGAAATGGCGTAATTTTCCCAGTACGAACGCAGACAACAGACATCCTACCAGTATCATTATGTTGAGCGGTAGTAGATAAAGGTTTATCTTGAGTAAGTTGTTGGTGAAGATAGCCTGAGCTTCCACGGGAAAGAAAGCATTGATGCCGTATAGGAGCATCCCATCGATGAAGGCGGTGAATAGAATCACAAGGAAGTTGCGAGATTCCAAGAATCGATGGTCGATCAGTCCGTCTTTGCGGCCCCATGTCTCTATATCCCATTCAGTACATTTGCAATGCATTGTGTTGTGTCGTGGGGGAGAGTTACCAAAGGAACAAAAGCCGACAAGCAAGGCAACTCCAACAACCAGAGGCGCGATCACAGGGGAGGAACTCCATGTGTACATGTTGCCGCCAAAGGTGAGGGCTGTTACGATGCAGACGACACTTGCCAGTAGCAATGCAACGCCGATGAGATCAAGAGATTTGAGTTCAGCAACAATCGAATGTTCGCGTCGAAGCTTGGTCAAGGGCGGATGGTAGAATATGCCGATAAGAGCTGCAGAAATACCAAAGAAGATCGCGTTGAAGTAGTATGCCCAACGCCAGCCGCCAACTGACATCTGGGCGAACCCGCCGGCTGTATACAATTGAGCGTCAAATCGACTGTGTTCGTCGTTATGGGGCCACTTACATTCAACTAGGCCGATGATGGACATAAGCCCATTGATTATAGCAGAGAACCCTTGAGCATACGGACGCGTTTGTGCGGGAACGACCTCCATGCTGGTGGGAATGACGAGTAGCTGTGAAGTCAGATAAGTGTAGATAATAATTGAGAAAGGGACAGCATGCTTACCAATAATGAGCTACCTATACCATTCAGTACCTGTGCCGCAATCACTTGCTTCAGACTGGGGTGATGTCAGCAGAAACCATGTCGACAGCGATGGAAGGATCTCACGTTAGTGCACGTCCAGCAACAATGTTACCCACAACTCCGAAGAGCCCACCTGCAACCATAAACCATTTTTTTCCAAACCTGTCACCAAGAGTGCCCTGTTCAAGTGTTACTCTAGTCAGAACTGGTTGGATTGGACTGTTGTTGTAATACCCAGAGTGGTTGAAGACCGATGAGGGGGAAATAAGGCAGCGTTGGGGATCCAGGCGGACGATACAGAGCCGATTAGAGACTTTGCAACAAATGCCGACGTTGTCGAGGGGCCAACGTTAGCCAGTGTGCAAGTGCCCCATCCTATAGAAAGAACGAGTACAACACCCCAGGTCTTGTAGCTAGTCTTGTATGAGGCTGCGAGCAAAGCAGTGTCGGTTGTTCGATATCGGTCAAGTGTCTCCTGGTCTAGATTGATGTTCGTTGTTATTGCTTCGCTTTCGAGGTTCTCTACACGTTCGACGTTGTCGTCTTTGGTGTCCATGGTGAATCTGATATTCCGATAGCGTAATGGCCCGGTGTGAAGAAGATTTTGTTGAGGTGTTGAGAGAATGTGAATACAGAAACTGAATGACGGAGGGAGATGATATACCAGAGTTGTGGGCGGATCGGCCCTTCGAAGCAGCTAATAGCAGCGGATTGTTTTGGTTTTCTACTCTGGGAGCACGGATGAGAATCCGTTACCGCGCCCATCAATTGCGCGCTTGCAATGGTAAGATTTGAAACAGGTATAGCACTATTTTGAATTGAATGTTTCTTTGCCGGGAAGGTCGGGGTCCCCATGGGGTTTCACTGCCACCAGCGCGTTCCGAAGCACGATGTTCAGAGGCTCGGAGACTCTTTTATGCATGCTCGGTTCGACCGGTTGCTATGCCTGGGGTCTCCGAGTCGCACTACGACTAGCGTTGCAGGTCCTCGTCCCACGCACAGCCGTCGGACTGATCGGCAGTCACACAGTACCATCTGTGGAGGGATTAGAAGCAGACGAATGTATAAGATGTGCCCGAAATTGTGATATTGTTCAACGAAATGATGATGTGGTTGATTCCTCCAATGGCACAAAGTTTGAGACTCCACCAAGTCAAGCGCACTGAACCTCAGTGTACGACCTCGGAGTTGTGGATCTAGCATTTTCGAATTCCTAAGCTCGTCCTGTACTGTGATCTACTACTGGCACCAAGAGGAAGCTTTCGTGAGACCCGAGCCAAATCCTTACTTCGCCGAATCCGTGCGATGGACCTTTAGCTTGAGTCAAGTTCTCTACATTGGTGAAAGGAGAGCCTTTGACCGCCAATCGCAACGTTTCTCCCTCCTTCCATACCGTGCTTGACGGCCACACTTCAACATCAACCTCTACGATATCAGACGGTCGAAGCCACTGTCGCTTCTGGTGCGAGTGGTATGGTCGCTCTGGTCGGCTCCGAGCGGCGTCGAGCTCGCGGTGCGAAACGCGCAGCCAGCCAAAGGAGGCCGAAGCTTCTAATTGCTGCGTTGAATGGTAGAAGAGAACTTCCTTTCCGTCTCTACCTATCTTCTGAAGCGCGACAAAGAGGTCTACGTCAGGAAATCTCAAGGCTTGAACGAACAGCTTGACAGAAGAGTAGCCAGTAATCTCAGTACGCCTTTCGAACTTATGATCGAAGGTTACTACCGAATCAAGCTTATGATGGTCGAAAGACACAAAGTTGTCTTCCAAAACAGGACTTGTATTCAAGCTTCCGTTGGATCTTAGGTAAAGCTTCGTGAACGTCGCGGTCGGTGGAAATGCGTCGGCGTGTCTTGTCACACTGGCTTCGGCTGATGTACGGACGTCGAATCGTATTCTTGGCCATTGACCTACGTCATTGGCAGCACCTTTGAGAAATCTGTCGAAGAAGGATTTCTGTCTCATGATGTTCTCCTCGCGGTAATACTCGCTCCACTCTCTGCCAGACTGTGTAGTAATCGTCAGCTTTAGCGCAAGGAAAGTTCAAAGCTCAAAGTGGAATGGCATACATGGATCATGAGATATTTGTGCGTTGTGTCGAACTGTTGCCAGGCTTCGATAGTGCCTCTCAAATGCAGCCCAAGACTTGACCATCCAGTGACGGAGAAGGCAGGAATATCGATCAAGCGCCAATCGACCACTTTAGACTGCCACATTGAGTCGAATGTTGGATGTTCGAGATAAGCGGCTGCGTGATCCTCGCTCTCGCCCAAGCCGTTGCCCGTCATGTCCATCCACAACTGTTGGAATGCAACATTGGGAATGCCACCTGGAGCGTTGACCTCACGATAGATGTCACTGATTCCCTCCCATGGCATTATGGCCTTCAGGTGGGGCGGTTTCAACACAGCAGTTTGATAAATGGACATTGCAAAGTAAGAGACAGCGCCCCATCCAACACTGCCGGTACACCTATTGATCAGGGTGGTCAGCATTGTGGACCGGAGTGAGACATCTTTTCAGAGCTGTGCATACGCACCAATTCTGTTTCGCAACCCACTCGACAATGTCGTAGCCGTCGCGGCCTTCCTCAGGTCCAAAATAGTTTGCCTCTCCTCCTTCGGACCACCAGGTACCACGAGGATCTACGCTGACGAAAGAATACTCGAAGTCAGCGCACCAACGGATTGGATCTGGTAACTCCCAATGGGTATATTTGGAGAGCTTGCTGAAATCGACTCCCATGTTTTGGAACTTCTCGCGAGGCACAGCACCATGTTTGCCGAACGGTGCGAAGAATATGATAGACGGGGTCTTCGCAGCAATGCTCGAAATGGGCCTATAGATGTCTGCGTACAGGTGGATCCCGTCGCGCATGGTGATTGCGACATCTTTTTCAAGAATCACTTTGCCGCCGTCGAGCTCTATGATCTCGTGCTGAAGATCAGGTGCAGGCTTAAGCGGAGGGGCGACCTCGACTGAGCGTCAGTAGCAACACGTCTAGGATCTGAAAGGATTGTATAAGTACCTGTTGGGGATGTACTGACTTGCGGTACACGGCTCCGGTCGAGTGTGTGGACTGCACAGGCACGGAAGCGTTGTAGGATGGTTTTGACATTGTGTAGTATCGGTGGAAATGCACTGGGGCAAGTCGGAGTGCTACAAATAGGATCAGCGGGGCAGAATTGTAATTGCGCGTTTCGTGAAAAAGAGAACAGCACGCCTTTGTTACCAGCTTGATCAAATTGAACTTTATCGTGGGATTAATAGCAGGCTACGTCGGAAGCTGCTTTGGATCGTGTTCACGCGAAAATGAACAGTCGAATGGGGCTTAAATGACTAAATCAAGCAGGCCCATCCATGTGTCTGATGGGAACATCATGTATAGGTAAAAGTGTGGTCCAGTTATTGCCTGCTTTGGTATGTTTGTTGGCCTCGACGCGTCTTGGAGAAGGGCAAATGACAGGGGAAGGGAGGTCGAAGGGTCTCGATGTAGGGTCTCCGAAGCCAATCCTCCCGCCGAACCAATCGCAGACTCCCCGAGGACCCACTTCAACTCTCCGATCCCCAGAGTTCACCCGCCTTCCAGACGATGGACGCTTCGCAACGCGTCCTTGCACCATGCCATCGAGGCTTGATATTCCTTCCAGCTGAAAGGAAGCGAAATGGATCCGGTAGTTTTTGCCACAGATTGCATTGCCGTCGCCGTGTCTTGCCGCTGCAACACCTGATTCACTGCAGCTCCCGTGTCCGACAACTGCTTTCCTTCTCTGCATCCTGAATACGAGTGAACTACGCGCACTCGTCCTGTTATATTCACTCCTTGTGCATCGTGGAATCAAGAATTACCTTTCAACAATATGGCGCCCGCACGAACTCTATCTAGCACAACTCCACCCTGTCCAACAGACCCAGCCCTCCCTTCTGACCTCGAAGTACCTGTCCTGATTGTCGGCGGCGGGCCAGCAGGCCTTCTACAAGCATACCTACTGCACAGACTGCGAGGTAAGTAGACAAGACCGGTGCGCGATCACAGGCGCTCGAAGCGATGATCAACAACAACCAACCATGTGCTGTAGTACCTTGTCTCATTATTGAACGTTACGAAAACCGACTTGCTGCACCTAAAGCCCATGCCCTTTCTCCACGCACGCTTGAGATCTGTCGACAGGCCGGACTCGACACCGGAAAGATACGTCGGTTGGGCACGAACCGTAATGAGGCTTTTTATGTAAACTTTATTACCAACCTCAGCGGACAGCAAGTCGGTCGCCTGCCATATGAGCGCATGGATGTAGCGGTCTTGGAGCACACACCCGAAATGATTCACAACATCCCTCAGCCCGCGTTCGAGCAGCTCGTCGCCGCTCAGTTACGTAGCGACGATGGTGTAGATCTGCTGAAGAATATGTCCTTTGTGTCTTGTCAGGAAACCACAGATGGTGTGCTCAGCACTATAGAGAATCGCGTTACCGGCGCCAAGACGTTCATCCGCTCACGTTATGTCATTGCTTGCGACGGAGCTCGCTCCAAAGTGCGTCAATCTCTGGGCATTCAATGCGATGGCGTGGATGACTATGAGATGATGATGACAATTCACTTCTCCTGCGACCTTAGACCCATACTTGGTGATCGGGTTGGCATGCTCCATTGGATCCTAGATCCTGTGGTGTCAGGTTTTATTATCAATTACGATCCATCCGGGAATCAAGTGCTCATCTGCAACTTCGATGCAAACGAGCATCCCGTCAACTCGTGGGATGAGTCACTGTGTAGAGAAACACTGCTTGCAGCCATTGGTCGGAAAGCTGACTTCGAGGTCCTAAGTTGGAGGCCTTGGGTCTTGAGCCGAAAGGTGGCTAGAGAATATCGTCAGGGCAACGTCTTCCTGTAAGTTATTTACTACATCATGTTTGACCCAGCGGTGGCTGATAATCTTTTCAGAGCGGGGGATGCAGCACATAGGTAATTCTAATCATCGTCTAGAGTCCCAGCAAATCTTAAAACTAACCTGATACGTATCTAGTTTCCCACCCACTGGTGGACTTGGACTCAACTCGGGACTCGCCGACGTGCATAATCTGGCTTGGAAAATTGCCGCAGTTCATCAAGGCTGGGCTACCGATTCTTTACTCGAGACCTACAAATCCGACCGGCAACAAGTTGCCTCAGTCAACGCACAGCAAAGCGTGAAGAATGGCAGGAAAATCTTTTCATTCCTTAAGAGCTTGGGTGCCATGGTCAGCACCGTATCTGAGGCTCGGCAAAATCTTCTTGATACAGTCAATGATCCAGCTCAAGCAGAGATAGTTGCAGCTCACGTTGAAGACCAGCGAGAACATTTTGATAACGTAAGTCAATTGTCCAGTTCGCTCCATTGAAACGCTCGTGTCTTACACTGGGATCACACAGCTCGGCCTCCACATTGGATATGTCTACGGCAGCGATATCGTCCCCCAGAGTGCCTCGAGATTCACACCGGAATTCATCTCTGGTGCCCGCCTTCCTCACGCTTGGATCCGACTGTTACAGAACGATGTCATAACACATCAGGCCGTTGATATATCCTATGTATCCGACCTCTCCGCTTCGGAAATTGCTGCACGAAAATTTTCCACTCTAGACCTCTGCGCGCTCGACAGCTTTACACTAATCACGGCTCAGTCAAGCGATTGGTACGAACGTACTACTCATGTGAAACAAGCTGTTTCATCCAAGCTACCGTTGCGCATACTCACCCTGGGCGTGGACTTTGAGATGGTACGGAATACGGTCAGTGGCCGGGAGTGGGTCCCCAAGTCTGGGCTCGGGAGTGGAAGTGCAATTCTCGTGAGGCCTGACCAGCACATTCTTATGAACGCCTCGATCCTAACAACCGTGGAAGAGCTTGTTGATGTATTGCATGGATACTTAGGTCTTTCTAAGTGATTATCTATGACTGCGTTCTTTCCCAGCTCAATAATATCTAGCAATTATATACATGCTTTTTGTTGATGATGTATTCCGTTTCTATGTAGGCAAGTCTTTGGTACCTATTATGATACATGATTTTTTTGTTGTCGGCGCGGGTCTTATTCCATTCACAGCATGTACTGATTAATCTACATCTTCCTTTTCTATTCAAACATCTGTCGCAAGAGGCATCCGCCAGGAGATCATTGCACTTTGGCAAAGAGAATTGTTGAAGATGCTGTCCCACTTCTATGTAGGTACTGCATTGTAACCAACATTATCATGTTGCAAGCTCTTGCCACCTGAGACGTCTACGTCAATGTCACCATCGATATTCCAAAATGCATCGCCAAAGCCAAAATCTAGGATCATGTCCGCTGCGGGGAAGATATCATTGTTATCTCCAAAGTCATCCACCATCTCTATGAGCGGGAAGTCATGACCGCTAGGTCCCTCGCTATTGTCCACGAATGAAGCTTGCTCTGCCTGGGCACAGCTGGTTTGTCCCATCGTTGTCAACTTCTGGGATCCATGAGCTAGCGAGTTGCTACTGGCAGAACGGCTTTGATGCACAACTTTTGCTGCATCGTATATTTCACGGATCAGCTTTGCACACCGCCGGGCAACAACAACGGATCCCATGGCAGCAAAGACATCGAGGGCTTTCTCAACGTCTTGAAAGAGATCAGACGTGGGGACGAGGTGCGCCCCAATGAAGTAGACATAGAGTGTAATCATGCTTGCATTGAGAAGATACGTCGTATTGTACCACCAGGTTCGGAAGTACGGCCGGTGCAGATACGTTTCGTAGAGTAGTTGGATAGTGCTGCGTGCAGCGTTCAGGCATTCATTGACTTCGGACCTGAAGCGGATTTCGGGATGCGTAGACCAAGTCTCGACGAACTTCCGGTAGATTAGGATGCGTGCGCTAAGGTAGCGTAGTTTTAGAACAGTCTTCTGCTTGCTAATTCGCTCCGGCTCCGTCAATGACACTTTCGTATAGTTAAGCGGGCTAGAAATATCATCTCTCCATCTCTCGAGTGCTCTGTTCAATTCGTGCGCTTTGACTGAACAGCTACTCAGTGTGATAGAGTCGCCTTGGTACAGTTCCTCGGATGCTTGCTTTAGTAAATTCGCAATGGACACGGTAACGGAGATGAAGGCATTGGTCGTATCAGAAGCTCCTCCAATTGAGATGGTGCAGTCATCGTTAGGAAGAGGCAAGTCGTAGTGGACGGGTGATTTCAGAGACGAATCCCGTCCAGAGGCGCAGCACATTTCAACCTCATGCATGTAGATACACCACCAGGTGAGGACTGCCCTCCGTAAGTATTTGGAATCTCCACTAACTGTTCCATGCTTCGCGTTCGGCAGACCAATAGCGATGGCGGTTCTAGCAGCCATACCGCTGAACAGGTAACAACTGTGTGGTTTTAAGGCGTTTTGACAGAACACGGACAGCAAAAACAGAGCTTGTGTCGTATCTAGTGAGCTGACGTCGAATATATCGCCTAAACTGGCTTTTGATCGCTCGAAAAAAAGTTTTGCCAGAGTCGAAGGCGACTGAACATCATTGAGTCGCGCATCTGCCGCTGGAGTCCCAAGTCGTGTATCTGGAAGCTCTGAAGCAAAATCGTCCTCACTAGCCACAATAGCACCTAGAGCAAGTACTGCATAGTACACGGCTTGAAAGCCACAAGAGCTTGCTTGGTATGCATCGCCAGGGCCAGTCCAAACTTCAAGTTTGCAGCGGGCCAGGAATTCCGACTTGTCCAGCACGGGATGAATAAGATGCAGGTTACTGAAGAACAGTGTGATGCATCTCGACTCGATCGGTCTTGATGTTTCAATAGGCAAATGGTTGTATGATGGTACGCCTCTAGTTCCAGGTGGCCTTGAAATACCGAAAGATTGCGGGAATTCTGGTGACGTAGCGGAGACTGGGTAATCTGAGTTGTGGAGATAGCTTACGATAGAGATGCCTTGTGGTTGGTCGCGCCTCTTAGTCTGCGATTGCGCATACCTTCTCAGACGTGCCAGAAAAGGAAAGATGCCTGTGTCACCATAGAATTCAGTGCCTTTTGTGTATTGGTTGACACTGCCACACCCATCTGCACCATCTGTACGAGGCTCTTGCTCGTCGGCGGCTGATTCGGTAGTCCTACCTCCGGCGAGCAATGGTTCAAAGTCAGGTGCCCTAAATCCTTCCCGATCCAAACGCTCTGCAGCTTGTAGTGATTGACTTATGTGCACAGAGGTGTTGACTGTTGATGGTCGCTCCAAAGGCGGACCAACCGCATGGGGTGTTTCGTGACTCCTTTGAGGCATCGTGGCTCGAAGATGGGGGCTCGCATCGAACGCAGTATGTTGGGCATGGCTGCTTGATAGTCGTTCAAGTGAACGGAAGGCTTTGGGAGCATTGGTATGCGTGCTGGGTACATAGACACATTGTGTATGCCCAGCAGCTTTGATACAACCTGGACAGGGATTGAAGCCGTCCCCATCGCACCGCACTTTCCTTTTTCTGCAAGTCTCACATGCAAGTGTCACTCTTGGTGAGCGCTTTCGCTTCTGAGACGCGATGCTACCTCCAGGAAATCCGACACGGCCTAACAAAGGCGTGGTAACGTTGGTCGAGCTCTTACGTTGCGAAGCACTCATGGCTATTCATGGATCATAGTTGTCCTCGCTTGGACTCTGGTGGACACAGGTACGACTTGGGTAGGAAGAGGCATAGAGAGAGCTGAAGTGGCGGTGTCACCGAGTGGAGTTGGATGCCCGGCAAAATCTCGGACCTCGGTGCTTCCTCTACCTAGCTTAGCGCCTTCGCACCTCTGTACAAGATCCCTCCACTTAGAAAAGGATCAATTTCCAATCGCAAAGCATAGCTTGGATCAGACTTCGTTTGTGCTGAAGCCGTTCCCTGTACTGGAGTTGGTATGCGAAGTATTTGCCACTCGAAGCTCATCGTACAATCGTGTTCTACTTATTGTATACCTGGACGACCAGTCAGCACATATGGTGGAGTGGAGTTTGACTCGCGCATTTACACAAGCAAATCATTCATAAATTCGTAAATGGTGGAGCTGACTTGACACCTGTCACGCAAAATGCCCAAAACTTGATCATAAAGATACTATTGCAAACTAAATCATCGTGTGACCTATAAGAGTTGTGAAGTCGATTACCGCATTTCGTGTGAAGATGAAGGCCGCCGATACCTTGTATCAATTAGGGAGTAAGGGCCTTTCCAGCTATGAGTATCTGTATATCAAGGCTTCCAAGGTCCGTGGGAGGACTTCCCATGTTTGTGAAAGGGCTTGTGGGGCTCATGAGGAGGCTCCCAGTAAGGACGAGGATAGTTCCACGGTGGAGGTGGAGGATAGATCCAAGGGAATGGGGAAGGTTGAGGATACGGTAGATAGGAGAACGTAGTAGGCGGAAAGTCTGCAACTCCTCCTGCACCGCCTGCACCACCTGCACCTCCCGGACCTCCCGCGCCTCCCGCGCCTCCCCCCGATTCCCGCACCGCCTGCACCCTCCAGCACCGCCGGGACCTCCCGCGCCTCCCGCGCCTCCTGTACCTCCTAGTAGCTGAGCAACACAATTCTGCTGCGCTGTGACTAGATCGTCGATGAGCGTGACAGCTCCAGTCAAGGCATACAGACCACCAGTGCCAGTAACACCTGCATTCAACGAGATGGAGGTTACGGCGAGGATATTGCCAGCGAAGGTGGTCGTAGTGCCAAGCGTGGCTGAAGAGCCGACTGCCCAGAATACGTTGCACGCTTGCGCACCATTGATGAGCACGACGGATGACGCAGACGCAGTCGTAAGAGTGGACCCGATTTGGAAAACGAAGAGTGCATTTGGATTGTTCTGTCCGTCGAGTGTGAGGATTCCGGTAATGCTTGCGGACGAAGCGGCGGTGTACGTTCCAGCAACGAGAGTCTGACCACCAAGATCTTGCACGATCTGGGCAGTTGATGGTAGGGAAACAGCAGCGTTGTAAGCGAGTATGGCATCTTGAAGAGCTTCGTTCGCTACAGCGCTAGCAGCGTAGACAGTCCCTGATATCCCAGGCGGGAATCCAGTGATCGAGGTCGCGTCATTAGGATAGATACCAAGGTCACCATTGATGATAGTAGCTCCCGTGTTGGTGATAGCTGAGCTTGCGATGATGCCGAACGGGGCCGCAGTACCGAGAGAGACCTGCGCTGAAGCCTGTTCACCAAGGCTAAGAATGACAACAAGAAACCCCCGAAGGCAAAGATTTGTAAAGCGCATGTCGACACAATATGATGGGTTGAAATCAAGTTTCAAATACCCAGCACCTTGCTTTATATAGGGTTGGGAAAAACACGGTCACGCTCTCAAGTTGCATCTGGCGAAGGTCGAATGAAAGATGGGCGGACGGAGTTATATGGCAGCCCAATGCACAAATCAATCTTGTGGACAGGAATGTGGCGTTGCAAACACCCACTAGATAGCAATAGGTATAAGATACCGTAATACCAAGAGAAATCGGCGCTAGGGGAGAATTGCGATATCGACGTCCATTCCGTAATGGTGCGTCAAGTGACAGAAATAATCCCAGTTTGAGCATGGCAACGCTGTGTAGTATATTGAACACCCTGCCCACTAAGACCTAAGCTTGAACTCACGAGATTCTATAGGTTATTGATCGTCTCTCGGCCGTCATCACATGCGCACATTCCACCACCAGCCTTGGCCTAGGTCACGATATCTCATTTGTTCGAAGCTTTATCTGACTTTAGGCGATGATTTCATCGTTGATGTTCATAATATGAGACCAGTTCCGTGATAGCGTCGAGTTGTGGAAGGTTGAAAGACTGGCGTCCTGGACACTGCCCATGACTTGCATAGGCTCGAAGCGAGGCCGCCCGCCAAAGAAGACGGCGCAAACGCGTCCAGAATTTGTCATGTGGTTGAAAAGTGTTGTGCATTCCGAGGCACATAACCCATTAGTAATTAGGACGTGCTCGTGCCTCAAAAGGCTGGATGTTATTGACAGCACTACCATCAAAACCTCGAATGGCATTCTGTGAATCCGAATACGATGGTCTGTAGTTGAAGTGGCCCAAAAGCAAAGTAATATCTGTCTTGAATTAGGATGCCTCCATCAAGAACCTTTTCAACGGGCTGGACGCTTTGTCTTACGAGTAATACACCATGCCTTACCATTAAAAAGGCGAACGCAACTGGTCTTTTCCCGTCTTAATTCCGTAGGCCCAGTACCACGATACCCTACAGCGTTATGGCGGCGCATTCGGGCGGCGGAGCAAGGTACTATGCAACGAAACCAGATTTAAAAAGATTAAATATTCGAGTAATAAGCTTCGAACGAAAACTTTTCCTAATATCTTAGGTGCCCCATACTAGCCAACCACTACTTAAACTGACCAATAATCGCCACGCCTGAATTTGTAGTAGAGCGAAATGGAATCGCCATTGCATGTTAGCAGTACAACCCACAGACACGAAATTAATCATGAATATACCATACTGCGTCTCAGTTCTCCTCGAGTTCTGGCCTCCCGGGCGATGTACCCTCAGCTTCGGGTCGCCTTGTGGATATGCGACTGGCCGTCTTTGATCATGCGGAAAGGTACCACTGGCACCGGATAATACTGAAGTCAAGGGCCCTTGCTTCTCCAATGCAATGCCGGCAAAGCGCGCTCCATGAACAGCAGAGTCGAATAGATCCAGGAGTCCATCTGAAGCTTCCGCACAGCTCGCCGTGCGATTCTCAACGAAGGTATCTGACAAGGCAGCCTGCAGGAACTCCAAGAGGCTATCGTGTCCCACCATAGACGAATAGAATGCTGGTGTGTGGACGCGCAATTCAAAGCTAAAGCTCGGAGTCGGTGGTGTTGGTCGTAATACGTATTTGGCGACGTATCCGTCGCCAGAAGATTGGGCGTTCGTGACCATGTACTGCCTACTTGTACCACCAAGCCATGTCAGGTACTGCAGAAATACTCGAGATAATGTCCTGTCAGTGACAGCATAGCAGTTAGCCAATGCAAGGCAGCCAGTCGGTAGAGTCAGAGTAACGTACCTTTCGGCGTCAGTAGCCCCTCGTGGTACTGCCGTAATGCCAGGCTCGGGCCGATACCACATATCTAGCTTGCGAAGCCAGGACAGCTTGATAGCCTCTAGCACGATGCAGCAGTCTATGTATCCATGGTTAACACTAGATTTCAGTGAAGAGACTGTATGGAGAGAAAATACGTACAAGTCAGCCTACCCAGGACTGACCAGAGTATTATTATCTTAACCATTACTCCTATCGACGGGCGCTCCGGGTCGATCGCATGAGAGAAATCACACCAGGCCCTTGCGTACAACTTTGCATGTCTTTTGGAGGAATACAGAGTGACTCTGATATCTATGCAGCTAATTGGGTGTTCTTCCTCGTTCACGCTTCGTCGACGTCGCGACGAGAACGGGTTCATTGTTGAAACGACGTAGCTTCCCGGTCTTGAACTGAATGGTGAAACGTGGAAGTCCTTTGGGAATATTTCGGACCGAAACCAGTTGGCGCTTGTCTGGTCTTTGGACTCTCGATCGCATACTGTTGCGCGCTTCAGAACATAAATTCGTCTTTCGTTAAATGTGTTGTTGACTTCTGCGAGTACTGTTTCTAGCTTGCCAGTCATGGAATAAAGGTACCAGAACGAAGCTGGCGTGAAGTGATGGCCGAGCAGCCGAGGCGTCGTGACCAAATAGGCCTTCCCGTAATGCGACGGATCAATATGCTGGAAATCCTCAGTCTCCCCTTATGGCGGTGGAAGTTGTGCATACCTGGGATTATAGATACACATCTAACTTAGCCCGCAGTCCATTCGTGTTGTTGCCTTTCCCCAAGTGATCTGCGGCTTCAACGTGTAGCCATCCACGCTTGGAGGAACGCCCGGTGTCCACGGACACAATGGAGGACGTAGCATCTTCATGCGCTACAGAGACACCGACCATGGGAAAGGAGTAACGAAACAACTGTACACTTGGGAATTTACGAATGTGGAGGACGGAACCGAGAAGAATCGACGCTCGTTCGATAGATAGAACTTGATCGTAAGTTTGCTGAGTCTGGGCTGCCATGTTCACATTCAGAGAAAAGGTACGTGGGATCAACTTTGCGATGGTGTGCCAATTCTCAAGCTCATATTGATCTGCTTACTACAGGAGAACCGACATGGCAGTCCATCCTAATCAGCGAACAAAGCAGGCGCCCTCGGCCATAGTAAGCGACAGTCGCACGTCCAACAATTCAGGCAGACGACACGCAATACTGGCACATGTGATAGGCACACCCGAGGTCCGATGCAAACCAGTTGCCTGCCGCCGCGAGGTAAGCTTGGAAGGCAAATATGACGTGTAACCACACCTGTTCTTTCCCCGTGTTTGCCGCTTGGGGCCTAGCGCGCTGCCTACCGGCGGCGCGTCGTGGCGTGGGTCTCTATCTATTCTTTATGTCGCCGTCTCACCACCCCATATGGAATTGCAATAACTCACCTATCACAAGTGTTCCTCTCAGTCATGGCATCGGCGGCAAGGTTCAGTGACTATCCTGCATTCCCCGCCGGCGTGCCTTTCGCTCCCCTGCCTAGGATCTCTTTGCAGAAATTATTTGCAAACGATGCCGATGAGTCTAGGGCTCTGTTCCAAAGTTGTCGCTCGGTCGGCTTCTTTTTACTCGATCTATCTGGGCAAGAGGCGGGCGATGCGTTGACCCAAGACATCGACACGCTCTTAGAGCTAGCGCAACAAACCATGGAGCTCCCAGCAGAGGAGAAGATGAAGTACCACGCCAAGCCACCTCAGAGGTTATTTGGGTAAGCGAACTTGGGTGATCCTTGCAAGGGCGTATAGCTGACGCTCTCAAGATACAAAGCGCTCGGCTTTACAAAGACAGAGACAAAACAGCCTGACCGATGCGAATTCTTCATGCTTTCGCAGGACGAATTGACTGGCTTAGCGCCTGCACCTCAATATCCGCAGCCTGTCGCAACCGGATTGACAGCCTTTGGCTCATATCTTGCACACGCACGACCAATCGTCGAATTGATTTGCCGCGTGCTTGCCATGAATTTGGACCTGCCACCCTCCACATTCATGGAGAAGCAAAGCCCAACCTCCAAGTCTGGAACGCTAATTCGCCTCATAAAATACCCGGCTTCTGCAAGTGAAGTCGATCGACGGACATCCTTGGTGAATCATACAGACATGGGTACGATCACGCTTCTGGCAGGCGTCCTTGGAGGACTTCAAATACTTCGACCTCCGACCGAAAGCGGTGGAGATGAGGTCTGGGAGCATGTCAAGTCCGAGCCCAACTGTTTGATTGTCAATATGGGAGATGCGTTGGTGCAGTGGACTGGCGGCGTATTGCGATCCAATGTTCATCGCGTCACGTACCCTCCTGGGGAACAAGCAGCGTATGACAGATACAGCGTCGCATATCTGATCCGTGCATCAAGCGATTGTAAGATGGAGCGGCTTCAGGGGGGCCGCATTCCCGATAAAGAAGTAGACGGGAACTACGAGGATGATGACATACTTGCGGATGATTGGGAGCGAAAGAAGAACATGGCACTGATTTCGGGAAAGGACTGTGTGAAGAGCACAGGTGGAAACCCCATGAGAGGGGAGTGAGTGGATTATCTGCTAGCAGGTAGACAGTGTGGCGAAGTTGCCATGCTCAATTTGAGTCCCGACAAAGAATTTGCTAAAATAACTAATATTCACGTTGAAAAAATGCAAGTACCTGTAAAATGCCGCGAGCGAGTCAGTCGCGTTCATGCCCTTCGTACTTACTACCTTATTGTGCTTCCCCAATCTCCCACATTGGCCGGTGGTTATACTTGCCCTCCACAAGCGCATCTGACGTCCCTTCTAACACAATCCCGGGCACGTTTGGCAAAGACTCCCTCGGATCATCGTCCGGAGGCGGACGCGTAGAAAGCACCCAAACTCTGTCGTGACACCTCTCTCGGCGAGGGTTTCTAGAAGTTGACACGTGCTAGGACTACCCATCGTTTGCTTGACACGCTATGGCACACTTTGCGCTGGCGGGCCACCCCGAACGGCTCGAACTCCTACGTAGAAGCCTTCACGAACAAGATTCCTCCACATCAACATCTGCATCTAAACACAAAAGTCGAGTCTATGGAAAGTCGACGGAACGGCGTGTAAAAATCGTCACGAGAGACGATGGTGTTACTGAATTTGATCATGTAGTTTTGGCGGTTCATGCACCACAAGCTCTCCAAATTCTTGGTGGTGATGCGACCCATCTGGAGAGAACACTCTTGGGCGCCTTCAAGACAAGCAAGAACATTTGTGTGTTGCATTCCGATGAGTCAGTGCGTACCCATAATATGCGCGTTATTTTGAATCTACTGAATGAATGTGCAGCTACTCCCGCAAACGCTTAGTGCAAGATCGCCTTGGAACTGCTTATTGGAGGAGTCGGTTTACACCTTAGGTTAAAAGCGGAGTAAGAATCCTTTTGAGCGAGCGCCCGAGGTTGGTAACAAGATCGCGATCGCCTTCTACATGAACCGACTGCAAGGTTTTAGTCTTGCAGAAAATTCGGGGAAACTAGGAAATGTTTTGGTGACTATGAACCCTCCACGGCCCATCTCATCGCCAAAGGCCGTCTGTGAGTTTTTCCATCCACTCTTTTCGTCCGATAGCGTAAAAGCATCAAAATAACTGTGGCGTATCAGCGGGGTAAACAGCACATCTTTTGCGGGAGCATGGATGGGATACGGATTTCATGAAGACGGCTTCACAGCGGGAAAATCAGTGGCAAATGGGTTACTACGAAGAGATGGCTATCTGGTCGACGAGAACGATACTGAGGTGACGACACTGGTCGGAAGAACTCAACCTCGTAATCGGTTTATTGTGGGTATGATCCAGATAGTTCAGTTCTACATAGACGTTGTGACTTTCCTCGAGGGCGGCGTAGAGTAGAATATCTAGGGTGGAATGAGACATAGCATGTGAAATTATAGATTTGCCCGTCGATGATTAGCTGACGATGATTAGCTGACGATGAACCAATATTTCCTAGGTCACATGCGCCATGCACTAGCGCTTGTGTAATGCCGCGTACGCCGAGCCGCGGTGACCCAGATTCACCTGTCAACAAATATATGGATGTACCCCACAAAATCAAACATCTCTCACCCACCACGCTCCAGACATAGCGACCATGTCCACTGTCGAGGAACAACGAAAGATCATACGAGCTACATGTCAAGCGTATCTGTCCCTCCCTTTAGTGCCAATTTCGCAACAGCAAGCGCAGTCGTCAGGAAAGCGACCCGCCAAGGGTAGTGTATCAGTCGACCAAGCCACGTTTGCTGCGCCGCCTGAAACGGACCTCAAAGATGCCCTGTTTGACGTCATTGAGCAGCTGAAGGGTCCAGAGCATGAGTTCATGTCATCTGCCGAGCTTTCACAAGTCGATACCGGTGTTGAATTCGTTCGTGCGGATAAGAAGAGCAACTGCGTCAATAACGATGCAGTCATTCTGTACATGCACGGAGGAGGACTCTTGTGTGTGCATTCCTTTAGCGTCCCTCTCCCAGCTTGCTGACGGTTGAGCAGCTTTTCTTGTCCAGCCGAGTACCGTGCCGCAACTGTTCGTCTAGCTCGCCTGACGGGCGCCGTTGTAGCCAGCACCTCATATCGACTTTGTCCCCAGAACACGTTTCCCGCACCCATTTTAGACGTTCTACTGGCCTACGCCTCTCTACTAAGTCCGCCCCCTGCGGCCACAGCCACGAAGGGATTTCCTGCAGCGACTCAGGCGTCGAAGATTGTGCTAGCAGGCAACAGTGCAGGCGTTAACCTCGCATTCGGCCTGACCAAGTTTCTGTTGGAGTTCAACAAACGTGCGGATCCTACCATATGTTTTCATGGACGACGTATCCATTTGCCTATTCCAGCTGGAATAGTCATTGCATCGGGCTGGTGCGACCAGACCGATTGCCTACCTTCCTGGCTGAATCCGAACGCGACCGATATTTTGACCTCCTTACAACCAGCCTTATGGTCAAACTTCCCTTCTGACAGCATTTGGCCGAGTAAGCCACCGCGGGAACATCCGTATGCACGAGCAATGAGCCTTGACCATGAATTCATCAGCCCAGCTGCTGTGCGTGATTGAACAGGGGCACCCCCAATGTGGTTTGCCGTAGGCGAACTTGAAAGGGGCCGAGACGGTAATGCCGTCGTGGCATCACGGGCAGCGAGCTGCGGCGTTCATGTCACATGGACCGAGTGGCAAGGTATGTGTCACGAATACATGATTGTGACTCGTGGACTTCCGCAGGCATCAAAGACATTCAGCCTGTGGGCAGAGGCTTGCATGCGATTTGTGTCACCAGACAAGGCAGAGCACGTTGCCAGCCAGGCAGTCATGTACGGTATGCCGGATTGTAAGGCAACCGAAATCGAAGGAGGGCTGGGAGGCCTTGTGCCTTTGCCTTTCGAGAGCATTCGACAATTGATGCGAATCAGGAATAAGCAAAGACCGGTATGGACAGGATGCAATTCCAAGAAGGTTCCAAAAGATACACGCCTCTAGCGACCAAGGTTAGTTCTCTTCTCGCAACCAAACTAGTCTTGCGACAAAGGATCTGACCAACAGTCTAAATGCAGTGAAAGTACTCATAGGATGATCTAAGGTAGGACGGGCTTAGATAACTTTGAATGGGGACGAATCAATAAACGTATGGACTTACGGGAAACAACAATAAGCGTTGCATCAGAGACTATCACTAAAGCTCGGCTCGCTATCCTCCTACCCCCACACCTGCTGCATTTGAAGCTACAGAGTGGCAAAATTAGATTATGTCTACATCCTCAGCCAACAAAGCGCTCATCTCCATTCGACGACATGTGTGTTCACAGCACCATTGCCTTACCACCGGAGACATATATATTACCCAAATCAAACTTCCCAGGAATGTCCGTATGCAGCAATCATCACTCCTGCTGTGGTCCGTCTTCGTTACAAAAGACCCCATAGGTCGTCTGGTCTCAGTAACCCCTGTCGCTAACACACTCACAATTGAGCTATGAGTCGAGCTTTTCCTGACACCATACGCACCCTGTCTATGTCTTAGAAATGGCCCGCCATCGCGGTACGCTATATGCCGGATATATGAAAGCTGGGCGTGGGAACGGGTGAGATTTCGACTGGGTATATCTTGGCAACGGTCCGCCGTTAGGGTACGCCACCACATGCAAATTAGATTATAGCCGGACGCGGATACGGGCGCATTCTCGAATCCGGCAGCTGAATTGGCAGCGTCAACTCTCAAGTATCACTTGTATCTATTGCGTATCCTATCATGCCCCAGGTTGCGGCATGACACCTGGGCATGCTTGCGAAAGTAATGTCGTCATCATCAAGCTGAACAGCATTTGGTCCGCTCAGATTCGGGTTTACGGTTGTTCAGCATTCCCTCTGTTCAAGGTCAACGCTTACAACTCTTCCAGTATTTCTTGCTCCAAACCGTGCCTACTTTCTGATAGCATCTGAGTAACATAACATATCTACCAAAGAGACATATTCTCGGGATGTCGCATCAGACATCCACACGACAATGCTGGACTATCTGTCCGGTTGGAGACTTCACGCTGTGACATTCGCGTAGGTCTTTTCAGCGCAACAACTAGGCAGACATTTTCATGACTTCAATTCAGAGTATGTTGCAGTCTCTTCATGGCGTCAATGGAAGTCTCCATCGTCAGTACTGCTCTCGTCTCGATCAGCAATGACTTGAGGAACTTCACGGACATTGGATGGGTGGTCACGGCGTACTTGCTCACCTACGCGGGTATGCCTATATGTTCGTTGCCGCCGCAGGAGCTTACACACGGTGGCCAGGCTTTCTCGTCATATGGGCACGGCTGAGTGACCTCATAGGCCGTAAAAGCTGCCTCACCGCTGCATTTGCAATCTTCACCATATTCTCTGGAGGATGCGGTGCAGCCAAAACTAGCGTTCAGCTGTAGATCTCCAGATCTATATGCATAGGCATGCCTAGGTAGCTGATATTCAACAACAGCATAACGCTGCGCGCCTTTCAAGGATTGGGTGGCTCCGGAATGACAGCCATTGCATTATCGATTATCGTCGAGATGGTTCCCCCGCATAGATACGAGACGTACTCAAGCATAACCGCTATGTCCTTTGCGTTCTCGTATCTTCTCGGGCCATTGATCGGCGCCGCAATCAACGACAGGACTACATGGAGATGGATCTTTTGGATCAAGTATGAAGGTCTCTAACATAAACTCTCTCATCAATTGCCACTAACAATATACCGTGTTTAGTGTACCTGCTGGCGTTGCGACTATGCTTCTGCTTCAACTTAGCATGCCAACAAACTTTCCACGCCACCTCCTCCCGGCTCCCACGGTGCCATTATACTCACTCAAAACATTCCGGCGCCTAGATATTGTAGGGTGCTTTCTTCTCTTTGGATCCTCCGCACTCTTGGTCGCCTGTTTTGAGGAAGCAGGTCTTCACTACCGATGGTCCTCCGCCTTGGTCATCGTCTTACTCGCACTATGCGCCATCTTATGGCTAGCCTTCGCCGCTTGGGAGTATTTCATTACAAGGCAGCAAGAGTCCGCCCTAGAGCCAGATTCATGCGTGAGAATCTTCCACAGCAGTCTGCAAGATGCGGTACCTGCAGCGTTGGCTGCCGCAGAGTCAGAATCCGGCATGGAACCAGTGTTGCCGTGGAGATTTGCGCGCAACCGTATCTTCCTTGCCATGCTCCTGTAATTCTATGGCGCGTTAATCCTCTTACACCATACTTACTCCCGCTAAGGTGTGCCTTCGCGGCCGGTACGCCTTTCACGGTATCCATCTTTTCGATTCCGCAACGACTACAGATTGTTAATTCGCTCTCCGCGTTCGATGCTAGTGTGCGTCTATTACCATTCACTCCTTGAATGCCGGTTGGTTCTATTGCGCAAAGCACTCTAGCGAAGCGAGGTGTGCCCTGTGTGTATCTTCTCATGGCCGGCGGTATCTTTCAGGTAGCGGGAGCCAGTGCGCAACTGGGACTAAGCAGCGATATTACCGCCTCCATGTACGCCGAGCAAATAATAACTGGTATTGGGGTTGGGATAAACCTGGGCATACTCATCCTCTGGACCCCGTTCCAAGCCAAGGGGGCAGATACCTGTAAGTGTCCTTCACCAGCATGCAAGGGAAGACACTAAAACTTTTGATGAAGTTATTGGTATGGCAGCGATTACGCAGATTCGTGCGCTTGGTGGCGTAGTTGGCATTGCAATTGTGACCAACATCCTCAATTCTCATGTGCGACACGTTCTAAATGGAGTGTCTCTACCACCTAGAGCTCTAGATGCGCTCTTGAAATCACCATATACAATCACTGACCTGCCTATACCGACCCAGCAGGTTGTTCGAGAGGTATTTTCGGATGGCTATAGGCGACAGCTGTGAGCAGTTCTTGCGTTATCAATCGTCCAGTTCATGTGTGTCGGCGCCATGTGGGAAAGTAAGCCTAAGAAAGTTGTATAGAAAATAGAAATACCGTAGCGCCCTACGGGCTGTTCGAGCGAATGTTCTATTCAGTTCATCTGTCCATTTAGGCTTGTACAATGGATCTGGTAGTTAAGCCAACGCTTCCGGTGTATTGGTTGAACCTGGTACATAAAATAATGAATTAGAAAATGATATTCCAGATAACTAGCCACTACCAACACAACTGCATGTGAGCTTATGAAACTCATCTGATGGAACGGATCCTGTGTCGGAACATTGGGGATCGCAAGCTCCGGAGTCCGGACAAAACAGTGCTGACCCGGAGCAAGTTGTAGCCGAGCCTGTGGAAGTACCGTCACGTGAGCGAAGCTTTACCTAGGTAGCACTTGTCGCACAGAGTCATATTCAAGTCTGACGTAAGTAAGCGTAAATCTTATCAAAAAACGCAATCAGTATGAACTATAGCGTCACATGAACCGAGATAAGTTGAGCGTGGAGTCAGAATTCTGTGTTCGACGTTGCATTATATAATCAATGGAACACCTGCTGTTGCCTGGCCATTCTGCAGCAAGTTGATCAACGTCATACCCGCACCTCGGCCTAACCACGAAGAAAGCAGCGCATATTGACCACTCCTGGCTGTGGCCTATTGCTATAATGGCTCCTTCTCACAGCGATTTGAAACAGCTTGCCACAGCTGTGGACGACTTCATATCCTTCGGCTTTGCCCTCATACGCGATATCCACGGCTTAAAAGGTGCCGAAGGTACCAGCTCAACGCAAAATACGTGGCTAGAGGATTCCAGGTCTTACTACAAGCGTTTAGGAACCAGGGGCCCAGCAAAGGCCGGTCACGAACCTAACGCCACAGAGGTCAAGCTTCAGCAGCAAGCCAACGCATGTCAAGAGCTAGCCGATAGTCTAATTAACCTGCTTGAGGGGACTTCAAGTGTCCCAGAACTAGAAAAGATCATAGATCTTCTTCGCAAAGCTCTTCCAGAGATTGAAGACGAGATGTTTGAGATATTGGAGGCTTTAAATGACGGATCCAAGGAGTTGGGGCTCTCCTTGGAAGCATCAAGTCTTCATGATAAAGTCAAGACATCTGGATTTGGTCAAGCGATGCGAAAGCCTCAAGAAGCTCCGCCACCAATGCCCCTGCTTCAACCCTCCGACAAATCCACATTTGGCTCATCTTCAATAGAGCAAATTAAGAATTCAAGATCTACCAGGCCGACATCCCAGTTCTCAGCAGTGGACATGTTTACGTCTTCGAAGCCGAAGAAAGCAATATCTCCTCCCACTCTTTTGTCAGAGCATGACCAGGTTCTGGCGACTCTAAAGAACAAGGATCGAGCCCATCTGGTGCATGAGTACTTGCTCGAGTCTCTCTCATATTCCTCCATGAAGGATAGAGAAGAGGACGTGGAGCAGGCACACGCACATACCTTTTCCTGGATATTTGAACCTTCGACACGCTCATCCCCATCCTTAACTGATAAAGATGAACAGCCCATGCATGAGTCCAACGATTTCCTTTCCTGGCTCTCGACAGACAAGCTAGGGGGCGCATACTGGGTCAGCGGAAAGCCTGGAAGCGGAAAGAGCACGTTTATGCGTTATTTGTACTCGCACCCCGCCACCTTGGACCACCTAAAGACTTGGGCTGGTGGAACCCCACTGACGATTGCGAGTTTCTTCTTTTGGACGAGTGGGAGCTACGACCAACGATCGCAGGCGGGACTAATACGGTACTTGCTGTATCAAATCTTGGAACAGCATCCAGAGCTTACCGCGTGGACTTTCCCCAAATGGTGGCTTAGGAGCCAGGACGCCAAAGCCAGAGTGAAGACACCGATTAAGTGGACAGTAGATGATTTGATGAATGGGCTCAGTGTATGTGTGGAACGAGTGGTAAAGACTACGAAATTGTGTCTATTTGTCGATGGCCTCGATGAATTCGATGGCCAACCTGAAGAGGTGGTAAAGCTTTTCAAAGAGCTTGTAGTAGATTTCAGGGGGAGGATAAAGGTGTGTCTGAGTAGTAGGCCGTGGGGGGTATTCGAAGATGCATTCCGGGGGATTCCACAGTTCCGCCTGCACGATTTGACGAGTGCCGGAATGCATCGGTATGTGAGCGATAAGCTCAATGGGCAGCTTCGCATCCGTCAGAGCATGCAACAAGACCCCAAGACGGGGCGAGAGCTGCAAACTGAGATAGTAAGAAGAGCCGACGGGGTGTTTCTGTGGACTACATTGGCAGTGCGAAGGCTTATCGAAAGCGAAGATGCTAGCGTGGACGGGCTGAAGGCTTGCTTGGACACGCTACCAACCGATTTAGATGATCTCTTCCACTTCCTTCTCTTTCAGTCGCGGTCATCCAAAGAGCTAGAGGAGCAATCGCGCATATTCAATATCATATGCGCGAAAGAGGCCGTATGCGATTTCACGAGAGACGAGAGCGCACGTTCGATGACGGCGTACCAACTCCGCCTCGCGTTCTGGGGGAACGATACATCTTTACAAGGAACAATCCGGCAGGTTACCGAGATCGACGCCATGGAATCATACGAAGCCTGCAAATCCCAGCTTAGCTCTCTATGCGCAGATCTGCTCGTACTCCACAGCCGCGATCCCATCAAGGCGCGATACTCTCGATTGAGCTCCAGCAGATCCACCGATAGGGATCCACGAATTCTTGCGGAGAGCAGGATCGCGTACTTGCATCGCACAGTGCGGGACTTCTTGCTGATACCTGAGGTGTGGGAAGGTATCCGGGCACGCTCGGAAAAGGACTTTGATTCACACATAGACCTACTACGCTCTCACGCCCTCCAGCTCCGAGTGCCCCTCGAAGAGCCCAGTAAGCACCGGCGGCTTGACGACTGGTGGCCCGACATCGTACTTGCTCTGACGCATGCGCGCTTCTCGCATCCAAGACACTGCACCACACAGATCAGATTACTAGATGAGCTGAACACCACGCTAAACTGGTACTGGGCCACAAAAGAATCTGATCCGCTCGACAATTGGGCACGCAACGCATTCGGATCATACGAGGAGAGAATGAAGCGGAAGACGCCCTATCACTATCCTTTTCTCTCACTGTGCGCAAAATTCGGGTTGGACAGCTATCTGAACGCAAAGCTAAGTACAGGCAAATATGGGTATCAGGGCGGCATTCCACTGTTGAGCCACGCAATTGAATTTCTGTTCAATCGGCGGAAGACGGTATACCCACTTACGGACCCGATCGTAATTGAGTCGCTCCTAGCCAACGGGGAGGACCCGAATCAGCTGTATCAGGACCTGTCTGGGAAGAAAAAGACGCCTTGGTTGTTGGCGTTGCAGTATTCGCGAGAGGCGGACCGCAGGAAATGGATCAAGATGCACGACACAGACGAAACTGGTACGAAAAGATGGGTCAAGGTTTTGATCATGTTCATCGAGCATGGTGCTGATCCGAATGCACTCCTAATAGCAGATGGGATGGATCCTGCAGCTACAGCACTTGACGTTGCGACGATACTACAAGAGAAATATCAGACAGAAGGTCTCTCAGATCTGCACCGGCTTCTTCTAGCGCGGGGCGCTGAGCTAGAGGACAATTAAGAACGTGACTTAAGTAAAACAGTGGAAGAAGTTAAGCACATGCCCCTCGAAAGTAATGGTTAGGGGTACAGTAGGGAACACATCTCCTGGCGGTATTTCACTTACAATCCAGACCGTTATGCCAGCTTTTATCTTCCTGACTCGTGTTCGCGGCCTTCTCTTCGATTTGTATTACTCTTTGCATCATTGCAAGTGATCTCGATACGACGCCGAGTTCTGCCTGGTCTCCCGTAATTTCATTGCAATCGCTTCACCTGGTTGACGCTTTAAACCGTAATTGGCGAGGTGGTAGTGGCATCTCTGTTAGGCGAGCTGTTTATCTTGTTTCAGCCGCACGACACAGCGCTGATGACCGAAAGCTTCATCTTGGCAGCACTACCGAGCGTACGGATACTCGCACTGCCGACGGCTAGATCTACAAGTGGTACAAAACTTGGTAACAGACCGCATGTGAGTGGACGGTTTTGAAAGGATCGTCCGTGGCCCTTGTGCTTTGCTCGCTCACCCCTGTCTAGCTTCCGCGGAAGAACTTTTCTGCGGCAGGAACCCTGTCCTGCCGCTGTCACGATCGGGTATCGCCATGACAAAAGAAGAACGTCCGCGCATCGCTAATTATGGATGTGAAAAAGCTTGGTAACGCGATCGTGGTCTGTCCCCGCTAGCAGTGATCAGCGAATCTTGATTGGTACTACGGCATTGCGAAAACTCCATGCTTCCAGCCGCTGACGGATGAACGACAGATAACGGACGCCTGCCGAGGTATGGATCCAAAAGGGCGACGCGGTTCTCCGAATTGCATCATTGCTATGGCCAATTTCCACTGAGCCATTTCAAGCTTGGATCTAATTCTCATGTGGACATTTATAAGACAGGACAGCTTACCAGAGAACAATTGCAGCATCAGTTGTATCACTTCATTGTATACCCACCGCAATGCGCTTCACCTTCGCATACGTTGCCGTCCTGGCATCCTCTGCATGCGCTTTCCCATGGTTGAGACCCGAGGGTATGGAAGCCTTACTCAATCACCCAGAGGCCCAAGCAGAGATCAGAAGGAGGCTCGTTGAACACGAAGCAATACACACGAACAAGCAGGAAGCTCGGCAATTGAACACCGGACTAGTTGGGGGGGTTGGTCACCTTGCTTGATGGGACACTGAATGCAGTGCTTGACAATGTCCTGGGCTTGATTCCTACGAATGATGCCGTGAACGGACTAAAGAAGTTTCCTGAAGGCACGTTGACCCTATTCTTTATTATGTGAAGCACGCCACTGACAGCGACCAGCAAAGTACCCGTTCAAGGCACCAGGGTCAACGGACCAGCGTGGTCCTTGCCCCGGCCTAAACACACTAGCTAACCATGGCTGTGAGTAATATCGAAACTTGATACGATCGCAACCTATTAACACCTTCAAGATATTCCACGTAATGGTATCGCAACAATCGGCCAAATTAATGCCGCCACGGCGGCCGTTTTCAATATGGGCGCCGATCTGTCCAGCCTCCTCGCAACCGGCGGTGCCCTCGACGGCGGCGACATTATATCCCAGAAGATGAGCATTGGAGGCCCGGATGATCGAGTGGGTGTCCTCAATGGCGCACTGAATAAGTTGCTCGGTACGCCATCGGGCATTGCAGGTCACGGCAAATTCAATGAGGGCGATGCTTCTGCCACACGCGAAGACTTCTATCTGAATGGCGACAACATTTCCTTCAAGCCAGAGCTCTTTAAACAAATGCACCAGCAGGCTATCGCAAAGGGCAACGGTACCTACAGCGTTGATGCGATAAAGGAACACTTCAAGAACCGTTACGCTGCATCCAAGGCTGCCAACAAGCAATTCTACTTCAACCTGCCCTCCTCTGCCGTGGTCATGGGCGCGTACTACTTTATCCCAGGCTTTTTCTCCAACGGCACCATCGGCGCTGGTGGAGTCGCGAATGAGGCTTCTATCACAAGCTTCTACGGTGCGAAGCCAACTAGGCAGGGTGCATGGAAAGACCCAGAGCTGACCTATACACACGTCCCGGAGCGCATTCCAGAGCAAGGTTGGTACCGTCGTGCGACTCCCATGACCGTTGTCGAAGCCGTCGGGGGGCATTCTCGACGTCTATCTCTACGCAAAGCCTGCGATGGGCGGCTCCGGTGCCGACCAATCCTGGGTTCTTGGTCCGCTCGATATCCCGAATAATCCTCAAGCTCTCAGCTGCTTTTTGTACAACGCCATCTATGCTAACTTTCCATCCGAATTGTTTAATTCGGTTGTTCTGTTGCAATCGGTCGTTAACTCTTTGAGCGGCTTGCTTGGACCTGGGTATAAGGCTTTGGGATGCACCATCAACTTTCCGGATGCAACTGGTACAGGGGCCACTCGGTACGATGCTTGGTCGAAGACGTACGTTGGGGACGCAAAGTATAAAGCAACTGGAAGCGGTTGGTATAAGAAGTAGTGACTATATGGAATTACGATTTGGCTATAAGCGATACAGGGCATTACATTTAATTAATACTATATGAATCAAAATATAAGCATTCGATATATCGGTGGCGCTGTCATACGACCTCCGCTAAACATAAAGAAATCGCCCCATCCACCTACGTAGTTGCAGCCACATCGTATTATTCGCCTCAAAACGATCTGGTTACATAACAGTCCGATTGGGATCGCTGTGTAAGCGGAGGAAAGACTTCTATAGTTCTCAATGCTATCGACACCTAGCTAGGTGCGATTTCGGACGTTTGAGATAGCCGTCCGCCAGCAACGCGACTGGATCGACATCAAAGTTCACATCCGCATGGTGCGCGCCAAATCTTTCCTTGCATCATACCCATGACCGATGCGACTGCAATGTTCTCAAGGTCGCACAGCAGCTTTCCTACTTGAAAAGTCTGGCAACCCCCACCGGGTTCTCTCATCACGATTAACGCAGCATCACTCACCATTGAGCCCAACCACATCTACACACTGCCAGCTCTCCCGCATTCATGCCGCCCAAACGAAAGCGCAGCAACGCTCGCGCAAGGCGTTTCCCATCGCTCGAGCGCCCCTCTGCTCAAACCTCTGCCTGTTCAGACTGTCCCCGCACAGATATACAGACGCCCCAGTCTACGCTTTCAGGCGACAGTAAATTTGGCTCTTGACGGCGGATAACCTCCCCTAACTCCAAAACGCCTTCTTCACCGCTAGAACATCTACCATTTCAGGTCCTGATGCTCTCAACCGAAACGAGCGACCATTTCGCTCTAATGTCTACAAAACATGTGAAGCTGCGTAGACTAGCTTTGACGGGGAACTGGTCGATCGGACCACGACGCGCCCTCAGGCTATTGAAAAGCTCATCAGTCGTCCCAAAGGTGAACCCAGAGGCGAGGAGCGCTTCGTCCTCAACCGCACGGCACATGGTAAACAATTCTCGCCTGGCCAGCGAGGAATTGAAGAAGACTCGAAGAATATACTTGGAGAAGAGTTATCAACGCAACGTGCATGCAGACCTAACTAAATAAGCGCGGACCTGCAAGTTCCACATTATATGCATGATCGGGCCTTAAGTATGAGTATGTTAGTCGCTTGAAGATAAGCATTGAACTAGCTGAAGGCTCCAACGAAAAGAGTTCTGGTTCATGACCACATCATGTATTTTCCATGTGATCATTCCAACCTCATATAACTACGTTCTCACTCCTTCGCGACAGCAAGGGCGACCTTTCAGGTGGATCTCCGCGTTCTATACTCCCTTGACACACATCCTCGTCCGTTTCGGACGCCCACTTCCGCACAAAGTACGAAGTAGCAAGGGCTGGATAAAAGGATACACTGTCCACCATTAGCTGGAACCCTTTCCGACCTCTCAGACACTTGCAATAACACTGTTCCCGCCACCACTGCCCTCATAACCCTCTGGCTCGCATGGCAAGGATGCCGATAGGTGTGGTCTTTGTAGTTCCAGCATGAGTCCAGCCAAGGTACGGATTCAAAGTCGAGAACGAGCCAGAGCCACAGTGCCGTAGCCAGTACGAATTTAGCAGCCTCGAAACGCATATGCTCGCGTGGAAATATCATAGATGATCGCTGTACTAAGACTACCAAGACGATGCATGCTGCCATAAAGGCAGTGCAATTGTCGCGTCTGTCACCGTCAAAGAAGGTTGATGGCGGGGAGGTAGGGAAACGTACCCGAAATGTCTGACGGTCCCTTTCAACGAGAGGAATACCATCGCACTCTTGTAAACTTCGGTGCAGAAGAAGAGGCAGAGGGGGAGCGCAATAACAACCTGCCAGATGCATGCGACACGCAGCAATTGCTGGCCCAGTAGGAGCCGGTGAGATTCAGGCATTCTTGAGACGCAACCTGTGTTAGACTGATCGGAAGATTTTCTTCTGTCCTGGATGCTTATTTGGAGATGGTGATGTAGATGGTCAGTGTTGCTGCCTAGAGGGACAACAGGGGACAGGCGCTAGTTAGTCAGCAATGATCAACTACCAACAAGTCACGCACTACGCATGGGTTCATGGCGACGAAGTTGAGCCGGATCCCCAGCAAATGGCGACGACTAGAATGAGCCAGTGCTCTTACTATATCTCGAGAGTTTTGATATGGAAGCTCTGCCACATCACTCTTGAACTTTCGAGTTTGGCCAACTCGATTGGTCTCTGCATGCGCGAACCCCAGGCGCCGATCCTTAAGCGAATCCAGTTCCAATGGAAGCGTTCCTCGTCCGTCGATGCTTCCGAACTCTGCCTCCACGGGGACCGTCGCACGCAAGCTCGAGCTACCTAACAACCAGGCCGCACGCTTTTCTACGATCGAAAGACGGCCCTCCTGGGCCTATACCTCTCCGTTCTGTGCTCCGTGCTGTAAGCGGAGGTTGAGACGAAGCAGGGGGTTCGTAGCAAGTCTATGGCGAGTGGGATGCAGCGATGCAAAGACCCGACGACTTCGACAAGTAAATACATGAAGATGGGGGAGATTGCGGAGTGAAGCTGACAAGCACTACCGCGCTCGGACCGGCTCTGGAAACGCGCCCGCTTGTGCGAGAAGACAGTTTTGAAGAGTTATCCAGTCTTGGCGGACCACTCCAGATATTTGGTTTTTGCCGACTTTATGTTCGGGACGATGAAGATTAATTTGTAACTAAGAGAGCGCTATATAATAAAAACAGGTAGAAGGGACATCTTTCTAGGTGTCACTCTAAATCAAGGATGAGACAAGGCTGCAGTCAAGTGCGCATGCATATGGTTGTCTTCTGCAATTTCATGTCGACGTCATATAACCCTTCAAAAACCCTGTCAGCTGCTTCGTTGATCGCCTGCGACATTTTCCTGTGATTGTCATCAACCGCGTTGTCGTAAACGCTTTTGAATTCGGTCTCGCTGAACCCTGAGAGTCCAGCCGAATTCCCTGCCTTCAATGTCTCATCGTATAAGATGAATTTCCCTTCTTCTGACATGCCCGGGTCACTATGGAACAACTCCGTCAGTAATCAACAGTTCAACTGTAGCAATTGGATTATCCACTCACGATCTCTCATTGATTGATGCAATTGAAATGTCCTTCCACCTTTTTTGCAAGGCTGCAATTGCTGTTTCAGAGGATGCTAGGTTTCGGTGGAATTCGACTCGCTGAGCAGCAAGGCGAGCGTTGTCTGCCAAGGCGGCGATGTTCTCTCTCTTATCGGAACCCTCCTTCGAGGCTTTCAGTTGGTCTCTCATGAACGCTCCGACTCGAGGCCAGAGATCTGCGACGTCGCTGCTCTTGGAAAGATGTTAGTCCGAGTAAGGGTGCGGCGTATCGAGAGACTCAACACGCCAGGGTGGTTGACGAACGTACTTGGGTATTCATTATTCTCCTCGTAATATATTGTCCCGTCGCACCTGCTGAGTTTAATGCCTGTTACTGTCTGCTTAGCAAGTAGATTCGTTATACGGAGGGTAATCGGAAAGAAAGCTCGTACTCTAGCCCATTTGTCCAGGTCATTGATGTCAGGGTCAGTGACGACTTTAGTCGTTCCAAGCTTTTTATCAGTGATGTAGTCGCATAGTTCGTTGAAGTTGCACCTTCGTTTCTGCTGGGACCACTTTTGGCATGCGGGGGCAATGGTGTCGCCTTCGGATAAACCGTCGATCTGGTAGGCGTACCAGAACAAAAAGCGCTCGTACCCCCCAGGAATGCTATAAGCAGAGACATGGGCTGCTAGGCCAACAACGAGCAACCAGCAGAACTTCATCGTTAGAGCTTCGGGCGGACGACCACATACGAAGCAATGCTGGGGGTCGAAGTACCATTTTAACACGAGTCCAAAATTCTTTAGCATCAGCCATGTTCACAATAATTGAGATTACTCAATAGCATGCTTACATCCATCTGTGCCTTGGGAAGGATCGAGTAAGGGAGGCGGGCCACCAGCACAGGAGATTGCTCTGTTCTGGGGCGAAGTAGCACAGTCCCCAGCACTATCTTCTCAAATGGGGTTCATTGATCCTTTGAGAACATCTAGATTCATGGAGAATTCAACTATGGCGGTGCGATCTCTTGGCATGATTGAAATGGGTGGGCGCATGTGTCTCGAGCGGTGCTAGTATCAAGCCCGGGACTGAGTAAAAGCCGGCTCAGTCGTGCGAATGATATCTCTGCGCATCTTCTGACCTCCTAGGGACGGATGAGTTTCCTGCGATAGCATCTCGCTTAGGAGTTCTCGAGCCGCCATTTCCAAAAATACGAGGTGGCATGCTGCTTCGAAGAGGGCTCGAGCCATCTTCTGGCGGAGACAGCCTCCCATCACACCCTGGGATTAGCTTTTAAGTGACCCATGCGCTCCTTCTAAATAGCAGTGTGATCCTACCTGATCTCAGTTCCCACGTGCACAATTACCACCCTTGGAATATCACGTAAGACGTCAGGTATTTTGTGTATCATAGTCAGCCCTATAATCAGGGCGAATGACGAGCTAGCTGCTTTTAGTATAGCAGACGACCTCGTACATCTCGCGCGGTAGAAGTTTTTGTCGACATCTTTCTGCTTTGCCGCCAATCTCGCAAGCTTGCCCAGATTCCGACTCGTCGAAAAAGATCTCGTCTGAGACTTACGCCCGAGGACCCAGCTGTACAACTCTCTCGCGCGAATCCGGGGTGCAATCGTTTGCATCACAAAGCTAGGGCCTGTTGGGGGAAGGTGTGTTTTACTCTAGGTCCAAATAGGCAGCTCCACCTCCCTAAACAACCGATAAGTCCTACACCTCACGTTTATCAGGGTCTACGCAACCCACAAGACTATACCCAATATTGTATGCCAAGCACAATCTGGGCTATGGCGGGACCTTTAGCAAGGATGCTTAGTTAGACTTCTTGTAGCGGAAGACCTATTTTCTGGCCCCCATCGACACGCGAGGCGGAGCATGAAGCATTTCAAGCTAGCTCCTACCATACCAAGCATTCCGCGATCGAAATCAGATCAAGCATTTGCGACATGCATCCTCAAGGATCGTTCTGGATCTTACACGAAGTTGCTCGCATCCGTGCTTCGATGGTCCGATGGGCGGGACAGTGTCGAAAGGTAGCAACTGCGAGAAGTGATCAGTAAGTGATACCTTTAATATCTGCTCCAGACGGTCTCCAGCTACTCTCTCAAGTACTTCAAGTTCCTGTTCATTGGCAAGTGCAGTCTGACGCACTCTCTCTTCCTCTATTTTGAGAAGAGTTGCATCAGCCATGGCGCCGTACATTCGAGCCATCGCGGCTCTTTCGCTCGTTTCTTCCTTCGTCATCCATACTGTCACTGCCGAGGGCAACTCTTCTTCCATTGTCTCTGCTGTCACCGGTGTGGGAAACTCTTCTTCCATTCTATCTTCTTTCGCTACTGTGGGCAACTATTCCGACGATGTCATCTCAGTCGACACGGCGTGGGACAACTACTTCCCGCCGTACGAGGGGACCTCAGACCCTGTCTTGAA
The DNA here is from genome assembly GCF_027946475.1 of Didymosphaeria variabile. Lineage (NCBI taxonomy): Eukaryota > Fungi > Ascomycota > Dothideomycetes > Pleosporales > Didymosphaeriaceae > Didymosphaeria > Didymosphaeria variabile. The sequence goes on along the minus strand of NW_026611627.1, from coordinate 3,244,942 downwards.
CGATTTCTACGATAATTCCACCATTGGGTTGGATCTGACGAACACCACTGCGTTCTGGAGCCAGCCAGAGATGTCGTTAATGGCTGCGAAGGACTTCTACTTGAGAATCATGCCGCTTGGTGCCTCGATCACGGAAGGCGTGCGCAGCAGTGATGGTAACGGATATCGCAAGTACATCCGCGACCAGTTGCGTTGGAAAGGCTGGAGGGTGAATATGGTCGGTTCTAAGCAGAACGGCAACATGGCCGACAAAGACAACGAAGGTATGACAGACTATCGAAAAACGTCCAGGAAATAAATGTTGATCAACCCCTTCAGGCCATTCAGGGTGGATCATCACGCAAATTCATGAGGCCTATCAAAAGGTGCAGGCGATGCAGCCTAATCTTGTTCTCATTAACGCTGGAACGAACGACTGCGGCCAGAATGTCGACACTGGGAACGCGGGAGCGCGACTCAAAGTCATGGTCGACGATATTGTGAAGACCGCTCCGGGCGCTGTCGTTGTAGTATCTACCCTCGTGCCGTCCAGAGACCACCAATCCTGCGCGCTTTCTGTGTCTCAGCAGTTCCGTGACATGGTCAACAACTACGGTAACGACAAGGTCGTGATTGCCGATATGATTAGCTTCCTCACCGCAAGCGACCTCTCCGATGATGGTATTCACCCAACGGATGCGTAAGTTGTCGAATAAACCGATGACATTACCATGCTGACGAATCTTCAAAGCGGTTACAAGAAGATGGCCGCAGTTTGGTGGGACGCCATTTCCAAGGCGGAAGACAAACTAACAGCCCCTGGCACTGCGACGGGCATCGACGATAGCAAAGTCAGTTCTGGACGCACCTGTACAAAAGTCGCAGGTAACGCTAGAGGTCCGATCCAGTCACAAAAAGGTAGTGGCCATGACAACGGCAACTATGTCCACAAGTCCACCAACATGGGCAACCTTGCTAGCGGCAAAGTGCTCAAAGGACCGAGCAAGAATGTCAACAACGGCATTCCCACGCATATGTGAGTCTCTTCAGGTAGCCACTGGCTATACCCAAGCTAAATTCTTATCGCTAGGTTCTTTGCACAGCTGGTGTACCGGGAAACTAAGAGTCGTTCCGCGGCGCTTGATGATTGGGTACGGATTGAGCATCGAGACGACAACACAAACATCTACTGGTTCAGAGAGAACATGGGAGGTGGTACCTTTACCGCCTCTAAGAGCTTCGACGTCGACATGAATTGTAATATGGGTCCCCAATACGCCTGGGCTGATTTCAACAACGATGGTCTAGACGATTTCTTCTGCCTTCTGCCAGGGTCTGCCGTGGGCGTCTCCATCAACCAAGGAGGCAATCCACCCACTTTCAAGTACCTCGGCCAGGTTGTCACTACGCACAATGGCTATGATGCGCCCGACGTTCGCATTGCTGATATTGACGGTGACGGTCGAGCTGACTACTGCCTTATCGGTAAAGAGAAAGGAGATATTATCTGTTCTCGTAATCAAGGCGTAGGCAACACTTACTCCTGGCAAGGTTTCCAAACAAGGGGTGGCTTGCGCGAGTTGGTGTTCCCAGCCAAGAACAAAGGCGACAAGAATGGTGTTCGACTTCGTAAGTACGAAGGCTGTCTATAGTAATACTATCGCTAACCTTGCCTTATAGTGGACCTGAACGGAGAGTAAGTCGTCTACAGAAAATACCGATTCCGAAGTTAATGAGGTATGCTGATTGATGATGAATGTAGCTTCCGTAGCGATTGGATGTGGCTGAGCGACACTGGTAGTGTCGACACTTACATCAACCAGCGCGGTTGGGGCGCTGGCATCGTACCTGACTGGGCTTCTGCAGGCATCACCCATCCCGGCCTGGGTATAGCAGGTTCACGGGACAACATCAAGTTCGGCCGTGTCTACGGATCCGGAAGGCTCGATTACGTGTACTTCAAAAATGTGACCGATGGTTACGAGATGCACGTGTACAGAAACGACGGTACCGGCGGTACAAAGAGAAAAGGTATGTTGCAATCGGTCCTTGAACAAGCTTGACTTTGCTTATTTAGCTGTATAGCCGACGGTAACTTCTACTGCGACATGACTAATAGCGGATCTGATGATTACGTTTGGATCTATTACGATGGCCACACTGATTCGACCGACTTCTTCATAAACGTTCATAATCCTCCTGATTGGGGCCATGAAGGCAGGATAACACTTTCGGTTCCAGGCCCTCGTATGGGCGTCCACCTGGCTGACTGGAATGGCGACGGTAAATGCGATGTTCTTGTGCAGAACAAGGCAACAGGCGCACTCACAATGTACGAGAATCGATACGACGCTTCTACCGAGAAGCTTACCTTCGCCAACGTCGGTGTGGTTACTGGTGCCGCGACCTGCACTCAGGGTTGGGGCGTGAACATCTTCGATCGTGGCATGACGCTTGCTGATATTGAGTGAGTCTTCTGCCTCTCCTGTCTGTTGGTCCCTTCGCAGCTAACCATCCTTTTTTACCTAGCGGTGACAAACGAGCTGATGTCATCTGTATCGAACCTGATGGCCGAAGCACTGCGTGGCTGAACACCAAATCCGGATTGCAAAATATTGGCCAGATCAAGAAGACCGAACGCTGGGACAGAGCTATGATCCGATTTGCTGATGTCGAAGGTTCCGGCAGGGCTGACCTTATCCATCTGGACAGATACACGGGAGCTGGAGAAGTCCTTAAGAACAATGGATTGCTCCAGAACAGCGGAAGCGCGGTTTCGTGGACGGCTCGCGGCGTGCTGTACTCACCCATCGATCGTGCTGACAACATGGTATGTCCTATCTGTTTAGCATCTCCACTAGTGGCGGCTAACAATCTGGGCAGCATTTTACGAACCAAGGTGGACTGGGTCGAGCAGATTTGCTTAGAGTTCTCCCTGTGAGCAATACGGCTTACACCTACTTCAACGAGTGCGGTGGTGGTAGCGGTGGAGATGATGGTTTGATCAGTAAGTATCTTGCTCGGATGCCCTTTGCTCATTACCATTACTAACGATATTCTGCTAGCTGATCCCAACCTTCCTGCGTATGGTTCCGGTGATGGGAGCGGAGATGGCGGCGATGGTGGCGACTACCCGATCGATGGATCAGACCAATGCGACAAGTATTGCGACCTTCCTGAGCCTCAAGCGTGCGGAACCCCGCCCGCAAGCCTCAATGATCTCGGCAGCGAAAAGGATCTTGGCCGTGTACCAGGTCACTGCGTCAACCTCTTTCTAATGCATGTGCTCTATGACGAGTGCCAAGCAGCGCTGGATAAGTATCAGAAACTCATGAACGATGGGTTCGATGACGACTTCAATCGATATCGTAAATACGTGTTGGAGTCGATACAGCCGCAGATTTTGCAGTTCATGCGCGACCATGCTGGAGGGTATTTCGACTGCAAGAAACTCGACGATAGGCCGTGTTGTTCCAAGTGCACATCCGCACAAGGATGTCAGAACGGTTAGTTGATGACTCAAATTGAAACGTGACGGTCGAGAGCTAACATCAGAGCATCAGGTTGTATACCGGATAGTCAGTGCGAGGATGGAGGGTCATGGGTTGCCGCCACTTGTCCGACAGAATACCATTTGGAGCCGGGAACGGCCATCAGCGGCGTGGATTCCACGAAATACAAGTTCTCGGTGAAAGACCGCGACGATTTCAATAAGAAGATAGAAGATGACTATGGGATCCCGGGAGAATGGATCAAGTTTGACGCCTGGGCTTACTTTCTCAACAATGGTTGCCAGTACGTACCCGGCTCGAACTGCGCCTTGTATTATGATGGTTTCCCGAGTAAGTCATTCACATCCCCAGTGTTCATTTCGGCCGTCTGGCACAATTCCCTTTATTCGTACATCTGCCTGCAGATGCTAACGTCCTTCCACTGACCATCAATTGCAGTGACCGCCGACAACGTCGAAGTCCCTAACCCCAAAGATGGCATTGAGCCCTCTCTTGACCAGTACAAGTCCATTCGAGATCAACTCAAACAAGCATACGAACAGTCTGGCGATTACCACGTGTCAGCATGGCGCGACGACACCATCGTTGAAGCCTCTGAACTTCCAGTGTACATGCTGGTTCAAGGTGTCGAATCCATGCAGTCGGTCCACGACACAGCCAAGGAGATCACGGAAGAGGAAAAGAAAGAGATGATTCTCCTTTTCATCGGCGGTATTCTCGGCTTCATTCCAATCGCTGGTGAGGAAATCGCGGCTCTTGGCCTAGCAACACTTGGACGGATTATCAGGATTGTCGGTGGCGTCGGAAACGCGGCTTTTGATCTCTACGGAATCGTGGAATCGCCGGAGTCGGCCATCTTCGCCGTTTTCGGGGGGTTGGTCAACCTCAGGAGTTTCGGTCAGGCTTCGGGCCCAGCCAGAAACATGATTCACGCCGGTCAGCAGGAGAAGCTGGGGCCTACGGTGAAATCGAAGACGGATCAAGTCAACAAGATCAAGGTCGGTTGCAAGTAATACTGATAATTGTTTACGAAAGGGCTTGCCGCTCGAGTCATTAGTAGCGCGTGGAAGCTGTAGGGTCCTTTGTGTAGATTCCTGGGAGCACTGTCCCGTTTCCATTTGTACATATTCATGTCACATACATAATACTAATGAGGCACCAAGAGGCGTCTGCAAGCTGATTACAGCTATGGTTTAGCCCCGTCTATGACTTAGTGTAATCTGTGTTTCCGAATGTGATTACTTGTAATCTGCTTGGCACCAAGTCGAGAGAAACAATTGGTGGATTACCCATGACTCGCTTCTAGAGGCGAGACTTTCTCTCGCGCGGTAGGAAAACTCTGCGAGCGAGCTGTGCGCGCGGCGATATCTTCGTCGGTCTTACCGGGGGCCTGTTAATTGGCGAACCTATTTTTGTCGAGGCACCCCGAGCGGGCGTCACCGCGATAAAACGTAGACTTTTGCAGATACTAGTGATGATGGGTCAATTTCGCTGGTCCGTGCACTTGAACTACCTTAGGTAAAGGCTAGGTTCATTTAGGTAAGGTATGTCTTCTTTCGGCATGTTGATCATGTGCTGTTAGGCAACGTTCACTAGGTAAGGTAAGCAAGAACGGACCTCTTCATGTGCTTCTAGCCCACTTCTTTTCCCTCCACCTAGCCTATGCCAACCTCCTCACTCCACCCCATGGCGCACCAAGCACACCATCTCCCGTGGCAGAGCCTCTCGTCCGCCTTCCGCTTCGTATCATATAATCAAGCTGATGGCGAAAGAACGAACCTGTACTTTCGACACGAAACAGGACAAAGCGGCCAACTCCACCACTTTGCGAAAACGCTCACAAGCGCCTTAGAACAGGCTTCAAAAACGGAACGCGCAAAATATCAACCGACGTACGACCCGCCACTGCTCGACGACATCATAATCACGCCCGCCATCGAAAAGAAGATTGCGACGTCTCTAAATGAGTGTCGCTCGAACAACCCTTTTCAGCTACAGCACGAATGCGCCCAACGCGTGTGGCGTGGCTTGAAAGTAGACTGCACCTGTCCGCTCCTTGACGTGGAGAAGCGTGCCTCTTTCTTCGTGGAAAACTGGCGAAGTTGTCGGCAAACATGTAGCAGCACGAAGGAGCACCACCACGATTCAATCGAATTACTCAAGATGCTCATTCTTCACAACGAGATGGAGCCTCTGTTCAAACTATGCGCGAGTCCGGACTTCGACCTATCGCAGAACTGGTGGTCCTTCCCGTACGACATTCCCCAAGACTACGGCTGGGCTGAGGTTATGCGCTCGGCCCTCATGATGTACATTTGCTTGAATGTATTCTACCTGAAGCCGGAGACTTATGGCCCAGAGTTGCGAGAGGAAAACAACACTGGAGTTGCCGTCGCAGACTACCGTGACACCACGTCCTATCAAAGAGCCTTGTTCCGCTGCACTGCAGGAACAAAACTCGACACGTATACTTATCCTCATCGGGAGTTCTTTGGCGTCCCAGAGGGCATGTACGTTGCCGACTGGCACTGGTCAAATGATGAGCTATTGGGCCTAACAAGCTTGGAGAGACGACAAGAGCCGGGTTATGGACATGTTCCTACAAAGGAGGACGTTGCGCGTGCTCGTCGTCTAGTGTGTAAAGCGGGAAGAATGCCAGCCGAATTGGGGCTGCAGATACTGGAATGTGCAGGTTATGTACCGGCACGCCGCATTCCAGTGGCTGACGACCCACTGCACAAAGACAACGCAGATGAACTGAGGAATTACCTAGATTACTGCTGGCAACTCGTCATTCGGTGCGATATGGTGATGAAATCGTGTGGGAAAAGTATCGATTGGTATGGAGAAATCGTTGTATGCATCAAGGACCTATGGGGCGATCCCGACACCACGGAGTGGATCGAAGATGGACAGGACGAATGGGATGAGGACTTTCGCGATTGGCCTCTGAACGCCGCCGAACGCCACTGGTATCGGTTTGTGGGGTATTAGTTTGAAGGAAAGCTGCGTCAATGACGCGTCCTACTCGGCGGCTAGCTCTTAATTTTAACACAAGTGTCGTAACAAATACCTGGCCCTCAGCAAAGACCCATCACAAATTCTCCCAGCACCAACAGCACAAACTCAGAGACATATGATAGTCTCCTCACCCATCATTCAACACTTCGCCCAGTCGATCCTCCCTCGTCCCCTCTCCACTTCCTTCCAAAGAAATAAAAAGGGATCGCCAAAAGCATAGCCAGCGAAACCAGCATAAACATAACCATATAGACTTGGATCCAGCCTTCAGCAGCAATCCAGTCGACAGCAGTATACAAGAACAAGAAGGCAACGAGGTTCTTGAAGACATTAATCGTGACGAGGCACTCCGACGCGGTTTGCGGATAGCATTCGACGACGTACGTTATCGCGATGTTGGGGGCGAAGAAGGTGCCGAAGGAGCCTGTTACGAGTTAGAGTGAGGTGGCGCTGGGAGAGGAACGGACTTACACATGCCGAAACCAAAGGCGATAGCGACCCAGTGCAGTTTCTGTGAGCATGCAAAGGCTACTAGTATGCATCCTGCGGGTGCAATGTAGAATCCTGGGAGTAGCGCAACGAGACGTTGTTCTGGGTATACGGCGCCGTGCTGTCTACGTATGACTGCGGCTGTGATTGAGTCGGTGGCGAAACCGCCGCCGTAACAGGCGATGGCGAAGCCGATGATAGCGGCGATTTGCATGAGGCCGACGCCACCGCTGGAGAACAGATAGGGAGGAGCCATGAGCAAGCTTGGGAAGGCATAGCTGAAGATGAGGTGTTTAGTGTCGCGTACGCCTTTGTTTGATAGCATGCTGAATAGACTTACATCATGATAACTTGAGCTGCAAGGCTCGTACCAAATACAAATACAGCGTACAGTACAGCCGGGCGGCCAAGTGTGAGAGTCGGTTCGAAGAACACCCTCAGGATGTTAACGTCGGGATTGACCGTGATAAACGACGTCCAGATCTTAGTCCAAGACTTCTTCACAACACTGACATGATGCCACGAGATGGTGTCGGTGCGGATGATCTCTCCCTTTTCCGTGTTTGCATCCGCAACTTGCTGTCCCTCAACGGAAACCACGTGGGGAGTTTTTCTCGTCCGGTTAAAATTGGACTCAGGGTAAAACAAGAATATGGCCAGAGAATTGGCACCAGCTAGTGCGGCGCACACCCAGATGTAGTCGCGCCAGGAGCCCGGGCTGTATTCGGTGATGAAGGATGCCAGGAGCGGTCCAATCGCAGTGGCACTTGAGATGAGGAGCGAGTATCTGCGTGTGCAGTCAGCCCAATTGAAATCTGGTTCAAGTGGCACTGAATACTTACGCCGACATCATAGTAGCATGCTCATGGAGGAAAAATATGTCGGAAACAATGCCGGGGACAATGCTCTGTGGAATGAGTCAACGTGCGTTGGCTGATATCGATATAAAGGACGCACTCACCTCTCCAGACGCCGAAACAAAGCCTGCAAGGCATCTTGCGGCCAATAGTCCCGAAAAATTTGGCTCTTTAGCAGTCCAAATGAGCACAGCGAAGAGCATCATCATGGAAGTGAGAAGCGAGGCTCGCTTGCCGAACTTGACGGCGAGCGGGACCCAGAACATGTTGCCGACTCCGAGAAGGAGAAAGTTGAACTGGCCTCGTTAGCGATGATGTGCGACAAGCTTTAAGGGAAGGGGTGGGTGGCTTCACCGTGAGCAGTGTATTGACCTGATTTGCCGTCTTATCAAATTGATGCTCGAGGACGACTGTCGCGACAGACAATCCGGCTCCCGCGAAATTGGCAGTAAAATTGAAGAAGGCAGTGGCAAGTAGCGCAGCCAGCTTCAGTCCGCGAGGCCATCTGAGTGGGTCGTTTTCGTCCTGAGTTGGATGAGGAAGCAAGGGGAGCCCGTGGTGTCTATGGGCTGCGTCGGCAACGTCACTGAAATCGGACCTGTTGTTTGCGACGTCTGTCGACATTGTGGTGTCACGTTTTCAAAGGGACGGTGTGTGAGATGGCAACACGAGGTTGGATCACACGATTCCAAGGTTGTCAGGAGTCAACAAGTGGTACTCATAGGTCGTGATCGCCCACACCGGCCCATTTGCCGTTACTACTGCCCGTGTTGGAGCGTGCATTGACACGCATAAAACGCGTACTTTCTCCACAGTGGGAAAACTGCCAGGGGTTCTGGTCTGCTTCTGATTTGCTTCTATTTTGCGGGGAGGGTGGCGTTTCCACTAGTCTGAGTGAAGTTCGTTACGCAGTTTGTCGAACGCTAGGGGAGATAGGCTGCAATCCCGCACACCGGGGCCTTTGCCGTTTCCAGCACGCAAGCACCACTGCAGACATTATTGAGAAGATAGCGAGAGATGCCTAAGATGGTATTAGGCCGATTGTTTCTAATTCTGTTTATAGCTAAGCATATGCTCTCCATTCTCAATACTTGCCCGACACAATACCGTCCTGAGATGGTCCCCGAGCTCCAGCACGCATTCATCTTGTAGCTTTCTAGGTACTCTACTAAATCTATCAACAGTAAGAGGAGATCTATTCACTGACACTGGAGAGCACATTTGAGGGTCTGAAGCTTCAACAAGAGATTCTTACCAGGGGCATTTGGAACCACCGCCTGGCGCTAGCGTGACGAAATGTGCGCGTTGTTCGTAGGTCGGGTCCTTCCCCGTTCTCCCTTCCGAGCTCCCCGTCCGAGGCCGTTCTCGAAAGGTCCCTGGCCCGTCACCGCGGTCCCCCATGATATCCAATGAACCCTTTAACGATTGACTCTCCTACTCTACCCGAAAGCTTCCGCAGCTCGCAGTCCACAGCCCCAAGCCCGGTTCATCCATGACCATGACCATGTCCCTGCCACTGCCACTCACATACCCCTCGCAATCCCTGCGGTTCCTCGAAACACTTCACCGCAAAGAGATACTCAGCAACGGCGTGGGGCCTACGCCTACGGTACCTGAGACGCAGCCCGCGCGGTTGAAGCTCGACATAGTCATTGTCGGTGCGGGCCTCGGTGGACTTGCCCTCGCCATTGCGCTTGCGCGCCGCGGCCACGCTGTGCGGATATTAGAGCAGGCACCTCAGCTTGGAGAGGTATGATGGAACGGAATGCTACACATGTCCCGACGACTGGGTAATCGTTCAGCGACTAACTGACTCTGTCCCAGGTCGGCGCCGGCATCCAGATTCCTCCCAATTCGGGCCGCTTGCTGCATCGCTGGGGGGTATTTGAGCACTTGGAGAAATGGGCTGTGCAGCCTGAAGCTATTAACTTTCGGCGCTGGGAGGATGGTACGGTGATTGGGCATACGGCGCTCGGAGAGGCGTTTAAAGATAATTTTGAAGTGCCGTATTATGTGGTGCACCGGGCGCATTTTCATGAGGCGCTGCATCGGCGAGCGGTGCAGCTGGGCGTTGTTGTGAAGCTGGGGTGTAAGGTTGTCAAGTACAATGAGAAACAGGGCTCTGTCGTGCTTGATAACGGCAGCTTTGTGCGAGGCGATCTTGTTGTTGCTGCCGACGGTGTGTTAAATATCATTCCGGTGAGAATCTCGGTTCAGACTGATGCGCAAATCCAGGAATAAAATCCATCGCTCGCGAGAGCATGTTTCCGGACGAGCACCACGAACCTATCTTCGATGGATTCGCAGCCTATCGCGCCACCGTTGATGTGAAGAAGATGCGGAACGACCCAGACATCGCTTGGATATTAGAAAGACCGGCGCTGAACATCTGGTACGTCACAATGGGCGAGATCAAAGCAATATACTGATCCGTCTTGATCGGAATAGGATCGGAGAAGATAGACACGTCATGTCGTATACGATAGCCGCAGGTGAGTCCTTCAACATGGTCCTGTCGCACGTCGACCACTCGGACCCAGCGACATGGAGTCAGAAATTCGCCAAGGAAGACATCCAGGCGGAATTCAGAGGGTGGGACTCGCGGTACGTAACTTCTGGTGCAAACCCTCGAAAAAAGGCATACTGAGTGTCCGTTGAAGATTGACCAAGATCATATCACTGATCAACGATTGCATGAAGTGGCCCTTGAAAGTAGGAAGGCCGCTTACGTCCTGGATCTCTAAGTCATCGCGACTGATCATCATCGGCGATGCGGCGCATGCCATGTTGCCGTACATGTCCCAAGGCGCTGCCATGGCAGTTGAAGACGGCGCTGCGCTTGCTGTAGCTCTCAACAACATCTCATCAGTCGAAGAGCTGCCGTTTGCGCTGCGGAGCTTCGAAAACGAACGGATCAAGAGGAGCGGGGACATGCAGAATGCTAGCACAGTCAACGGTCGGATATGGCATTTCCCGGATGGTCCGGAGCAACGGGCGAGAGACGCTTCAATGGCTGCAGAGGTTTTGGGTAAGCCTTTTACGAGCAGCGCGAACCAGTGGAGCGATCCGGTGACACAGTGGTGGGCGTATGGTTACGATGCAGAGAAGAGGATGGAAGAGGCGTGGGCCAGAGACGTTGCGACGTTGATCTCGCGATCCAAGCGTGATACATCTGCGCCTTATATATGATAGGAATTAGATAAATGCCACGTCGTGTACTACAGACCAACTCCTTCGTGTGGCGTACCCAAGTCGAAATCAGGCGCAAAGATGCTGTCCAGACTCATACCCATGTGTAAATCATTCAAATCGGCAAAGTCGAATGGAGTATAGGCATGCGCAGCATCACAGGTTCTTTGATAGTTTGGCAGATCTCGGAGAGTATGTGGCTGGAACCCTAGTGCCGGGGCGGCGTCTTGGAAACCATGTGTCTGGTCTGGGATATCGAGTCAACAGATATATCAGCCTTGATATGCGGAGAAGACGTACAAATGTTGGAAAGTATCTGAGCAAGAGAGCTAGTGTACCGAGCACATCTCTCCGTCATTCTGTTTCCTTTGAATAGCATTGAAAGGCATTCGATTGCTTGGTAGAGGGAATCTATGGAGAGTTCGACTCCCTCCAGTATTGGCTGCTGGTTCGACATCTGCTGTATTTGGTGCCGTGCGAGTAATATTGAATAGATCACCAGCGCCGCATTGAAGGCTGGGCCCTGCTTAGCAGGTGTAAGGTGCTCATGAGTGGTGGTGGTACTCACTATAGTAGAGGGAGAACCACCATGCGCCCAGCAGATGTCGCGGTGGATCTTGAGGCGTCAAAGCGGCTCTCATCAGGTTTATTATCGCAAGCGCTGACTCGGCGCAAATGCGCAGGCTGTTTATACCCACTTGCGCTAATGTGGAAAGTTGCCGAGCGTCGGGCTTTGGGGCACCAAGATATTCTAAGTATTTGCATAGTAGTGGCCGGTGGGCCAGTATGCGAAGATTGAGGAACCGCACGGTGAGGATGAATCGGTATCGTAAGGTTTCTGGGTCGTTGTTATCGGAGACAAGGAAATCTGAATGGAGCAGAATCAATGATACTGGCAGAGACTGCTGCCACATCAGGAGTTTCTGCTCGAGTTGTAGCAATTGAGAAGCGATATTGAACACATGGTCAGACAGGGCACAGCCCAAATTGCTTCCGTAGAGATCATCCACAATTTCACCCATGATTGCGTAAAGCGTACTATAACATCGTTAGAGACGAAATAGCGAAGAAAATTGCATGCCCACATTGTTGCGTTGAAAAAGTCTAGACTATGTTGCTCGGTCAACTGTTGGGAAGCGTTTGATTCTGAGCATAGCTGCCTAGGTGCTGGGAGGTCTAACTTGATGAAGTTCTGGGGGATGGATGACGGGCGGCCCAGAGTCATGCCCAAAGTTCTAAAGGCGGTGAGAAACAGGCATGAGATGGCAGAAGTAGCGTACCTATCGACTACAATGCATCCAAACCAAGTCCTCTTTCGGAGCTCTCGCTCTGGGGGCGGGTACTGCTTCAGTGCATTGGGTGAGTGCAGTCCAAGCTGATAAGCCGCTTTCACAGCAAGTCCATGGATGTTCCAAGTTTCGATAGAGCGCTCCGTGCCCTGCAAATACTGACTCATCAAGAGGAGCATCTGAACCATTTCTAAGCTCGTACCGTGGCGGATTTGCTTCTCACAGAGTGCTAAAGCTCGGCGAAAGTAGATGTCGGACTCGGCAGCGCGTTCGGATGCCGATGATGTGCTGACATGACTTGCACTTGTCGCCATGGCTAACACCATGTTCAGCAAACCGAGCCATGACCTCCTCGCTGCCCGTATGTTGGTGGAGTTGAAATGGTGGTAGTTTGAAAGGAATGAGTCTTTGGGGATGTAAGGAAATAGGACGCCAGTGGTGCTGAAGTAGATGTCAATCAAGCTTAGCGTTTCAGTCTCTGGTGGAAGGTAGAACAGATCGGTGGTCGCCGATCTCGTGCTTAGGAGAGGGGATCTTTGTGACACGGGAGAAGCCCGTCGCGACACGTGGAGCATATGGCTCTGCAACGCTGCATCACTGGGTGACATTGGACTTGACGTGAGGGCTGTCTTCAAGATAGCGGTCGTGGTGCGGACAATAAGGCGGGTGAAAGCGATGTTGGATGAGGGCCCAAAGAAACCAGCTTCCTCTTCCTTGGTGAAGACGACCGACCCGATGCCATCAGTGGGGTCCTCTATGTCTGCAATAACTGCTTCACCGCTCTCGAGCTCTGGTGGGCGTGGCGAGCGATGCGACGGTGCGATTGAACCGGTCACATCGTCCTTGAAGGCTTCGACGGCAGCGAGTCGCCCTTCGAGCCCAGCAACATAGCGCTCCGTGTCCGCCAGGCGTGCTTCGAGTGCGGCCAGTTCCTTGGAGCCAGATAACCGCGTCAAGGAGGCTGCGTCTGCGTACTCGCAAGCATAGCCGTGATTGCGACACGTCGAACACGCAGGACGGATGCCATCGCACTGGCAGCCACACGACATCAGCATGTGTCACGTGAGGTGGAAGGGAGCTTACCCGTGACTTGCGTGACCTGCACCAGGTGCAGGCGACGGTGATCCTGTTGCGCTTAGCCGGCCGGCCGCTGCTGCTGTCGCCCGTCGGATTGTCTGCCGCCGCTTCCATTGAATGCACGCTGCACAATTGCGGGAAACCGCTGGACAGGCGATGTAATACCCGGGAAGACGATGGCGGAGGCGTGGAATGGCGGAGGCGGGGAGCGCGGGTCCGGGATGGCCGGCTGTGGCGCATCGTCTCCCTAACTCCCCGTCCCCTCTCATGCGCGCCATGGCGCGCCCTCTCCATGGAACCCCGCAAGCTGATGGAGATTCGTCACTGCGTCGCACGCCGACGGGATCGCTATCCGTCGAGACAAGCATGGCAGCCCAACAATTTCAGCAGATATGGCACTCTCGACACACCAGCTGCTCGCACCATCTTGAGACCCAACCGCCATTATGAGCTCGACCACAATGACGTCTACCACTACCGCAATGCAGCCTAAACTGACAGCCGACAACCAGCAGGCAATCGAAAAGCTGCTGCAGACGGCTGAAGACTTGGATACGAAGCCGCTATGGGCGCAGATGGCCCGGCTCAATCCTCCTCTGCCCAACCCGAAATGCCAGCCCCATGTCTGGGACTACAGCAAGATCCGCCCCAGTCTCTTGCAAGCTGGCGAGCTCATCACGGAAAAACAAGCTGAGCGCCGTGTGCTAATGCTTGTAAACCCATCTCGAGGTTTGCCTACATTTGCAAGTCCTTTATCAGCATTTCCGCTAATGGCCACGCAGATGCACCCTTCACCACTGACACTATCTATGCTGGTCTTCAGCTGGTGATGCCCAATGAGACTGCTCCAGCTCATCGCCATACTGCCTTCGCCTGCCGCTTCATCATCGAAGGCAACGGCGGATTTACTGCCGTCCATGGCCGCCGTATCCAGATGCAGCGCGGCGACGTAATCCTCACTCCGACGTGGAATTGGCACGACCACGGCAAAGACGGCTCTGGCCCAATGATATGGCTGGATGGTCTTGATCTGCCCAACTTTGTCCATTACCCAGTTCACTTCGTGGAGCACTACGCTGAGCCAAGATACCCGGCCAAGGACGTCGACACTTCTCCAATCGTTTTTCCGTGGTCGCGGATGAAGGCACAACTTGATGCCCATGGAGGAGACAGTGCTACGGAACGCTACTTGAGAGCCGACGGATCAGAGAGTACGTGAAACTCCCTATCCGGCTGCTAGATACTTACCCAATGCAGTAAGTCGTACACTAGGCGCTGCCGCCACACGCATTGCCAAAGGCGCATCCACCCCGGCAATTCAAGAGACTGCTTCCTCGGTCTTTCATGTCATCGAAGGCACTGGATTCAGCACCATTGCAGGGAAAGAATACCCGTGGAAAAAGGGTGACACTTTCTGTGTGCCGGCATGGCACGAGTATACACATCACGTGACCAGTGATGAGACCGTTTATCTTTACAGGGTCCATGATGAGCCCATGTTGAAAGCTCTCGGTTTCTATCGGTATAATGGACAAGACATAGAGTCATTGGTGTCCGAGTAGCTCGACAATATTGTAGCACTTGTCTCAAGATGCTCAGACTTGGGCTTGTTTCCGCGAATAGGAATGAAGTCTACGTTCTCTGCGTGTGCATCATAGAAACACCACATGCTGTGACACGGATCAATTTACCACCTGGGCATAACATAAAAGTACATCAGAGCACTTTCTATTAAGCTTGAAGACTTCTCCAGACAGTAAAAATGAAATCTATAGCAAAAATTGATTGTAACCCTCAACTGTTATGTTGTTCATCGTAAAACCAACCCTCTCTCAAGCAAACGTCACTCCATTCCTCAAAGTCCCAATTTTGCTGATGGACACTTCCATAACCGTACCCTCAACAAGATACTTCGGAGGCTTCAACCCCGCCCCCACCCCACCCGGTGTCCCCGTCATAATCAAAGAACCCTTCCGCAGCGTCGTGCCCGAGGACAGATAGTGCACAAGATACGCACAATCGAACAGCAAATCGCTCACGTATTCCCTCTGCCTCACCTCCCCGTCGATGATAGTCTGCAGTAGCAGCTCCTTCGGATCTCCAATCAGGTCCGCAGCCACGAGCGCCGGCCCAATAGGCGCGAAGGTGTCGAAGCCTTTTGAGAAACCCCACTGCGGGACACCACCTGCGAGTTTGGGATCGCGTTGCAGGCGGCGGGCGGAGATGTCATTACCAGCCGTGTAGGCGGCGACGTAATCGAGCGCGTCTTCGAGCGGGACGTTTTTGGCATCTTTCCCGATGACTAGCGTCAATTCGCCTTCATAGTCTGCTTGGTCGTCCTGCGCAATCTTGGGTATTTCAACATCCTCGCCGTGATCGAGGATGCAGGTAGTGGGCTTGAAGAAGATGAATGGGAACGGTGGCGGGTTTCGGCCTGCT
This sequence comes from Didymosphaeria variabile, assembly GCF_027946475.1. Classification (NCBI taxonomy): domain Eukaryota; kingdom Fungi; phylum Ascomycota; class Dothideomycetes; order Pleosporales; family Didymosphaeriaceae; genus Didymosphaeria; species Didymosphaeria variabile. The sequence continues at coordinate 3,229,090 of NW_026611627.1, read as the reverse complement.
TCTCTGACTAGGTCACTGCGTTAGCGCCTCAATGCCAGTCTTAATTGATTGAGGATACAACCTACTATGTGTGGTGTAATTCAGACCAACGCAGCGGAGGATGCCGACGTCTTCTGCTGTAAGCGGGCCAAGGAGCTTCTTGACCGTGACGACCTCGTCGGAAACATGGGTCTTCCCCGTCGTGTCGTACAAATCGTCGCCAGCAATGACTTTCGCCTGCAATTTCGTGCTCTCGGTCGTGTTGCCCAGGTCAAAGTCTGGGTCTGGGAGGATGGGCTCTCCTCTCAGTACGCGGCCATCCGTTGCAATGAATCGGATCAACCGAGACCACGCAACACGCATGTTGATGGAAATTGGGCAAAGACAATCAAAATTTTGGATGCTAGTCCGTAGACTTTAAAGCTTTCTGCGGTACTTTGTAGCCACGAGATTCAGTGCAGGCATACAGCGTTCTATGGCTGCCTCGGATCGTCCCGGGCGTCGGCAGAGCATCCGGAGCCGTGCTCGACTACCGCCAACACCACTGCTATCATCCGCAACGCAATCGAGGTACAAATACGGTACATACAACTCAGAAAAATGGTGCCTACAGGCCCAACCAGTCGAGATGACTATCACCGTTCCTCTAATCATCGACGGAGTGGAAATTGTGGCCGTGGAAGGCCAAACGTTTCCCAACTTCGAACCAAATCCAGATAACAGCAACAACAAGGGTATCACTGCAGTCGGTTCTACGCCAGAGCTATGTATCCGGGCAGTCGAGTCATGTGCTGCTGCTTTCGACGCGTGGAAGGACTCGCGTCCGACAGAGCGGCGCAGGCTGTTTAATAGGCTTGCACAGGTAAGCATCAAGATGTGCCATGCAGAAGGATGCAATCACTAAGAAGGAAAAATCAGTTATTTCGCGAACGAAGCGAGGAGATCAAAACATTGATCCAGAAAGAGATTTCATGCACTGCCTTGTGGGCGCAAATCAACCTCCAGGACTCCATTGCACTTGCCGAAGAATGCGCTGCTATAGTGACGTCTGGCGTTCTGAGCGGTGTGCTTCCTACGGTGGGCGATCCTGAAGCGCATGCTGTGGTTATCAAAGAGCCGTTGGGCGTTGTCCTGGGCATTGCACCTTGGAATGCGCCGCTCATCTTGGGTCTGCGCGCTGTTGCTGCAGCTGTCGCCGCTGGGAACACCGCAATTTTAAAAGTATGTACGTGTGCTTCCCCAAAAGCATAGCATAATATATGCTAACCAGGCATCGCTCGCGTTCTAGGGTTCAGAAATCAGTCCCAGGACGCATTCTCTGATAGCAAAATTATTCCTGGAAGCGGGCTTCCCACCCGGTGTGGTGAACTATATTCAACATCGCCCCGAAGATGCTGTAAGTTGCTTCGAAGCCATGGTATCTCACTCGGCGGTGCAAAAATGCAATTTCACAGGGTCGACGCCTGTTGGACGGCACATCGCGCAGCGAGCTGGGTTTTACCTCAAGCCCGTCATGCTGGAGCTTGGTGGCAAGAACTTTGCAATCGTGGCCGGGGATGCAGACCTGGATAAAGCGGCTAACATGGTCTTGTTCGGTGCGTATTTGAATGTGAGTTGCGCAAATCCCACATAGACATGTTCGACAGAAAGCTCACGTGCGATAGTCCGGCCAGATCTGCATGTCCACGGATATGGTGCTAGTGCACAGATCAATAGAGAAGGCCTTCCGCTTGCTGCTGCGTCAAAAGCTGCCTGAAGCCTCGAAGCACGTCGTGAAGACGATCAATGCAAAGAGTGAGACTAGGATCGAGGGACTCATCACGAATGCAGAACAAGAAGGCGCAACGATCAAGTCTGACAAAATGCAAAACTCAGCCCCAGTAGTGCTCGTCGAGGACGTCGCTCCCGGGATGAATTTCTGGACCGCAGAATCATTTGGACCTCTGCTCGGCTTGGCTGTCTACGGCGACGAAGAAGAGGCTGTGCGGATGGTAAACAGTTCATCGTTCGGGTTGTCAGGGGCTATCTTCAGTCGCGACCATCTCCGTGCGTTGAAGTTGGCGAAGAGACTTCATACAGGTGCCGTTCATGTGAACTCGCCAACGGTGCACGATGAGGCTACGTTGCCGCATGGGGGCAGGAAGGAGAGCGGATGGGGGCGGTTTGGGTCGCATTGGGGTTTCGAGGAGTTTCTGCAGACGAAGACTGTCATACTGCACCCCTGAGTCATACCTAGGTAGCATAAGCCAATTGAGTTGTCTCGCACGTCCGATGTATAACGCCTCCATGGACTATGTGCGCGCTCCTCGACCTGTATTGCGGCCCCGCATTCTAGTCAAGTCGATCGAGTGTCGCATGTTGATTGAGGACGAGGATGTGACGCGTCTAGCATGGGGAGGTCCGGAAAGTGTCCCCGACGCTAACGGGGAGTTAAGCCCGGGAACAATCACCACAATGAAGCAAACACTAAAACCTGCAGAACGAAGCGCCTTCATCACGACACCAAACCAGAGAGCCCCTTTTTTTGAGGCACGTAGCGAACCCCAATCAGACAGCAGCTGACCAATCTTCTTGATTATGGCGGGCCATTTTCAATCGACCAAGAGCCCGGCTGCTTTCCCTGATCGGCCGCAATTCTCTGAATTCATGAAGCCATGTCGTTTTGAGGGCGAGATCCAGAACTTGGAGGTTCGGGGCGAGATCCCTCAAGAGATCGACGGGACCTTCTACCGTGTCATGCCCGATCCACAGCTACCACCTTTCATCGAAGATGACCCTGTAAGCGTTGCGTATATTTCTTGTCATGTCTTGCATGTGCTGATTAAAGCGAACTCCAGTGGTTCAATGGAGACGGCAATATCAGCGCGTTCCGCATCAAGGAGGGGCATTGCCATTTCAAACAGCGATATGTCAGGACAGAGAAGTTCCTCCGCGAAAGAGCAGCGAAAAGGGCTTTGGGGGGTAAATATCGCAACAAGTATACGGATGCTGTCGAGTTCAAAATTCGCACCACTGCAAATACCAACATTGTGTACTTTAATGGCCGTCTCTTGGCCTGTAAGGAAGATGCGCCTCCATATGCGATGGATCCAGAGACTCTGGAAACGATTGGGCTCGAGAATTTCGATGGCCAATTGCCCTCGTTGACGTTCACTGCGCATCCAAAACTCGACCCCGAGACTGGCGAGTTGGTTTGTTTTGGATATGAAGCGAAGGGTGACGGTACGCCTGATATCTGCTATTTCTCTGTTGATTCGAGTGGACGCTTCACTGAGACGGTTTGGCTCATCTCGCCCATTGTGGCCATGATCCACGACTTCGCAATTACCAAGAATTGGGTACGTCCAGGACAACCTTAACGTCTTGACTAAGAGAGCAACTAATGCTCCTAGATATTGTTTCCCATCATACCGCAAACGTGCGACATCGAGCGCATGAAGAAAGGAGGTGAGCACTGGCAATGGGACCCCGACGTCCCCTTCTATCTCGGCGTGCTCCCCCGTCGCGGCGCCTCCAGCTCCGACGTGAAGTGGTTCCGCGCGCCCAACGCCTTTGCCGGGCACACCGTCAACGCATTCGAAGACGCCAACGGCCACATCTCCTTCGACCTGCCACTGTCAGATAAGAATGTCTTCTTCTGGTGGCCAGATGCACAGGGAAACGCGCCCGCGCCCGAGTCGATCTCCGCGCACCTCGTCCGTATCACCTTCGGTCCTACGTCTTCCAATCTCGATCTCCCCCCGCATGAAGTCCTCATGGCGGAAGACTGCGAGTTCCCCCGCATCGACGACAGAGTCCACGGGAAAGAACACGCTCATGCTTTCTTCGACGTGATGGACCCCAGCTTAGGCACGGATTTCGCGACCATCATGCCCAGAATGGGCGGTGGCCATCCGCCGTACAATGCTCTGGGGTATCTGGATTACGCGTCCAAGAAGGTGGCGAAGTACTTCCCCGGTCCCACGCATTTAGTGCAAGAGCCTATTTTCATACAGAGGAAGGGCTCGGCTACGGCGGAGGGTGATGGATTCTTGGTGGCGCTTGTAAATAATTATGCGTCGATGGCGAGCGAGCTGCATATAGTTGATACGAGGGATTTTAGTAAGGCGCAGGCTGTGATTCTTTTGCCGATTCGTCTGAGGCATGGGTTGCATGGGAATTGGGTGGATGCTCAGGAGTTGGCTCTTTCTGGTTCTTAGTTCTATAGGATAAGGATGGAAGGCGGTCAATCGGGGCTTGTGTGTATCTATATGGAGAGTTATATTGCGATACCAAGCGCTCTTCCAGCGCGACCGGTGCAAACAGCAAAATTGTGCCTGGGTTGACTTAGGAGACTGTGAAAATGAGACCACAATAGCCTCCATGGTTTCACAGGTACTGGGGTCTGCAAGTAGGCCATTAACGTTGCGTCGCGAAGATTGGTGTAGTCACCTGATCAAAACCCACTACTGCAGCCTAGCAGGGTGTTTGTAGGAGCTCCAGCTGAAGGAGGCGCGGCACAGCATTTTTATACCAGCACACCTCACCAAAGCAGGAAGCGGCAATTGAAAGGCAGAGGCAATATGGTCCCACTGTGTGAGGCCGATGTTGGGAGTGAATGTATTACGTAAGCCGCACTCACTTATAAGGCTGGCCAGATGTACGCTATGCTTATCGTAGCAGTGCTAAGTATGCTGCGCCACATTGTTCGGAGAGGCCAAGGCGGTATCTCACACTTCCAATTCACAGTCATAGTGTAGAAACCTGCTCTTTATCCTGCCCCCCTTATAATCCTACACAGCTTCTTCTACTACTCCTTCAGTTTTCCACCCAACATGAGTACTGCTTCGCGAGCAGCCTTCCTTGCGGAGCTAGAGCAGAAGCCTAAATTCAAGGTTGTACACACACTATGCAGATCCAAATGCACTCGCCGAGAAAATCCTCGAGCGTACTGTCTCAGAAGTCGACATTCCACAAGAACACACTACTGTGATACAGCGTGCTCTGTAGTCGAAGTGGCTCGGCGCACGGCACCAGGATATCAAGACAACCTTGGAAGCTTTGCGAATTTGTCATAGCGCTGAAACAACAACTAGTAAGTCACCCCAAGGTAGGAGTTGACGGATGGGGATACCAAGGTATGGACAGAGTTGCCAGCTTTCGGGTACACTTTCGGCGATCGATTACAACCTACCAGTAAGTGTCCGTCAACCGTTGTCAATAACGTCAGCGATCTTGACGCGGAAAAAAATACTCAACGGTGACTTAGGCAGACTCTCAGGGGAAGGCTACTGAGGACGTTCACCAGGACGAGAATCTAGAAGCTATCGTTGCCCAGTTGACAGGTTATCCGAGCGACCAAAGAGTGGACTTCGCGTATCATGGGCAGGTCATGATTAACGATGCTTTCCATCAAGACACTGCACATATCCGACCAGGCTACACTGTTCGGACTGCGCGACTTGCGTGTTGGTGGTTCCAAGGTGCAATTTAGGGACGTTGATTGAGCTTTGTGGCAATATTGGAGTTGGCAGTTCTGTTGGCACGGCGCCAACGAACTGTACGCGCCACGCACCTTTCATGTGTTAAGTGTCGCTCGTTCGAACACCCTATTGACCATACGGTTACAGGCTTGTATCAGGTAAAGAAGTATTCAACACTATAATCCTCTTACCGGCCGTCACCAAAGCATGACTGTCACTCTAGTGCCTCGTAAAAAGTCTTCGTGCCATAATTCCTTCAAAATGAGCTGGGCAAGTTTCAGACCTTTCACCCAGCATTGTAGGTCATACGTAAAGCGCTAAACGCCCAACACCACATTATGCAGATCAGCCCTCTGTCCTCACCACCCCAATGTTACTCCGAATATCAAACTCAACCCATCTCGCCCGTCCCTCTCGTCCCCGCCTGCCCTCACTCCCATCAATCGGTCCAGGATTCATGACCGTACACCCACAGTACTTGACCACGAAGGCTGGGGCCTCGCTGTCCGCGATGACGACACTACTCGGTAGCGGATATAGGTTAAGTGTGTGCGCAAAGTCCCAGTGCAGCGGGCGCACGCTTAGAGGAAATGGTGAGAGATGCGATTGCGAGAGTAGCGTTCGTGTGAGCGCTCGCGCCGTAAGCGTGTCGCTGTCGATCTGATCTTGGGATTGTGCTTGCGGGTTAGGCGTTGGTTCAAGCTGAGTCGGCTGATCGACGTCCATAGGTTCTGGTTCCACATCGACATCGACGTCAGCTTCCGGTTTGTTGAAGCGGATGCTCGTGCGGTGTAAGCGCCCTAGGACGTCGTCTCGTAGAATCGTCATTTCACCCTTCACCCCGAACCACGTTAGACGCGAGGGATTGCTCGTCCAAACCACTTCGCCTTCTTTACCGGATTTCTTGCCTGCGCCCCACACTTCGCTGTTAGCTTCTCGAATCGCCCTGCGTATACGGCTGGTAAACAGCTCAGGGATCTGCTTTCTGGGGAGAGGCGTGGCGGCACCCGCGGAGAAAGCGCTAGGCCATGCGTCGTTATCGCCGGGGACGAGGACGAGGCTGGTGTGTGCGAGGAGCTGCGGGAATTCAGAGAGCACAGAAGCGAGAGCGTCGAAGTGCTCTTTGTATTCTATTGAGCCGGCGCCGGGAACACTGGCGAGGGTGGCTTTGGAGGAGAAGTTGCCCATAAGGACGATGGCGAGAGGATAGACGGGCGTAGCTTCCTCGGCGGTGTGGGAGTATGTTCGGAGGAGAGTACGTAACGCTGTCAATGTGGAGGGAACGTCGAGGTGCAGGTCTGAAGCGATGAGGATGTTGTGTGCTTTCTCTGCGGTGAGCAGTTTCGAGGCAATACGGTTCATTCGCGGCCCGGTTGCACGCTCTGAGCCTACACCTAGGAAGTCTGTCCAGCCGAAGGCAGGGCCCCCTAACCCATTCTTTTCGACCTCATCCGCACCCCCGAGCGTTGCTGTTCTTCGCTCACATGGCGGGTGGCCGACAGAGAAGCCGATGAACTTTCCGCCTATGGTGCCGCCAATACCGCCTGTGCCGCCGAGGGTAGAACTTGAACCGGCAGTTGGGTCGCCGGCATTCTCCTCGTAGCTGCCGTCTACCAGGACAATCATTCCGGGTGCGAAGAATGTACCGTCTTCGGGTATAGGACGTGCGTGTTGGAGGTCTAATGATATTGTGCCTGTGAGATCGGAGAGGGCGAGGGTACCTGTTGGTGAGATAGTGATCATGCCGAGGAGTAGATGTGTGCTTCCGCTTCGGCCCAGGAGATTTGCGATGGGGGTGATTGTATTTGCGCCAGAGATGGCGATCGAGCCTGTCCTACTGAGCGTAGCCGATCGAGCTGCGGAGAATGTGGGCGCTTGGAAAGTTTCGTTTCTGAGTATGCGCTGGTGGACGACGTGATAGCGTTGTCTGAAGAGGTCGGTCTTGTGAGATGGATCTGGGAATAGCGACGGCTTGGTGGTTGACCTTCTCAAATCAGCGGAACCCTTTCAATGGCAGCGAGAACCTACCTGTCAAAATGCTCCTTAGACACATTGTACACCAACTTCGGCTGCTCGAACGCTCCAATTACCTTCATCCACTCTCGTGGATCCTTCAGTAACTCTTCTTCCTCGTCTTTGTCTTCAACCTCCAAGCTCGAGATCCCAAAGCTGGTGTTGTGATCCAAAGAAGGTCTACTCTCCAAGCTCGGTGCACCGTTATTGTTCGCATCTGGGCCGAAGTTGAAACTGCCTTGCCTGCCGAGATTCGAGGCATTTACTACCCTGCCTCCACTCATGGATCCCTCAAGAGCCTTCAATATTCTCTTCAGCGCCTCCCCATCACCTTCCACGATAACTTGTCCGTTATCCTTTTTCCAACTCTTTGCTACTTCCTCCAGCACTTTCTCTGCTAAGCCTTCTTCTCTCCATCCTGCACCGCAATGTTTCCCAATGAAACTCGCCAATGCCGAAAGCGCGGAGGATGTGAGTGTCAGGTTATGTTTCTTCGTGAATGTTCGGAATGCGAGAGGTCGCAGTGTCGCTGGCGGTAGCTCAATAGGAAGAACAGTTGCTCGAACGGGAGGCTTGAGCGAAGGCGGGGCGCGTATAGGAGCTGTCCGGCGGGGGTTTATGGGGTGGACCGGTGTGCCGAACGCCGGTGACGAGGAGGGAATTAAATTTTGGGGCACCGCCGAGGGCTTTTCTGGTCGTCTCGCGGTGGTCATTATGTGTATACGTCGTTGAAGTGAGTGATTCTGCGGAGTATTGACGGCGCTCGTCAAGTAATTTACGCGTCGACGCGAATCGCGGCTGCGCGTGTGCACGGACCGCCCGGCCCTCACTTCGATGTTTGCGCCCGCCGAGTCGCATCCTAACGAGAACACTCTCAAACACAAAATTTACCCAGCATACTGTTGTCGCATTGTCCTCACACCGAAATCCACAACATGGCCGAACCCACTAACGACGTCTCCGCGGAGATTACGGAGCTCCCTGCAACCAAAGAGAAGCTCGACGAGCTTACTCAAGCCGCCTCCCTCCAATACTCGCTGAAGAACTTCTCCGCCGCAGCTGATCACTATGCCGACGCCGCTGAAATTCAGTCCAAACTCAATGGAGAAATGGCACCCGAGAACGCGGAGCTCCTCTTCAATTATGGCCGTGCGCTGTACAAAGTCGCAATCGCGAAGAGCGATGTGTTAGGCACCAAGGTCGCACAGGAAGAGAAGAAGAAGCCCAAGACGAAGAAGGTGAAAAAAGAGGAGACGATACCTGAAGAAGGCAGCGCAGCAACGAATGGCTCATCGGCAGCGGCAGGGAAGGAGCAGACCGCAGAGTCGAAGCCGTTTTTCCAGCTGACTGGTATGGAGAATTGGGATGACTCGGACGAGGAGGGGGACGACGACGAGGAAGGCGAAGGTCAAGAAGAAGAGCAAGACGACTTCGGTGACTCGTTCGAGATGTTCGAGATTGCGCGCGTGCTGTACCACAAGCAGCTAGAAACGCACGAGGGAAGTGACAGCGCAGACAAGGGCAAGGGCAAAGCCGAGCTGACGCCAGAGGCGCGCGCAATCAAGGAAAAACTCGCAGATATCTATGGTTTCCTAGTCGATCTTTCCTTCGAGAACGAGCGCTTCCACGACGCGATACCGGATGCACGTACATCACTGGCGCTGCTGGAGGACCTGTATAATTTCGGCCATGAAAAGGTCACCTCAGCTCACTATACGCTATCATTGGCTCTAGAGTTTGCCTCAATGGCGAAGATTCGCGAGCAGCAGGCGAACAAGGAAGTAGCCCCCGAAGACGCCAAGAAACAAGAGGAAGATGTCGTTGATTGGGATCTGAGAAACGAAGCAAGCAAGCACACCGAGCTAGCCATAAACAATCAAGAAGCGCACCTGAAGAAAGCAGAGGAGTCTCTGTCTTCAGGAAGTTTTGCACCCGAGCAGAAGAAGGAGCTAGAAGCTGAATTGGCGGATAAGAAGAGCATGTTGGAAGACCTGAAGACAAGGGTAAGTCCAGTGCCTGTACATCCCGACTACACCAACAGGTGACTAATAGCGAACAGCTCGTGGATCTCAAGGAAGACCCCACAAAGCAGAAATTCGACGCCGTCGATCCTACGGTCTTTCAAGGCTTGCTCGGCGGGCTTCTAGGTGCAGACCCAGCAACGCAAAAGGCTGCTCTTGCCGAGGCCACAAAGTCGGCGAATGACATCTCTGGGCTCGTCAAGACGAGGAAAAAGGAAAAGCCTGCACCTGCAGCATCTTCGTCCTCGGCAGGCGCCGCGTCGAGCAGTAAGCGGAAGCTGAAGGATGAAGACGATGAGGCGAATGGGAAGAGGGCGAAAACTGAAGAGATCCAGTGAGAAGCTTGAGTTGACTTTGATACCCTTTCTTTTCTCGGGGTGTTTTTTAGGCTCATGGGTCGAAAATCATGCGGGCCTTTTGGTACTTTGAATAGTATTGGGAACCGCGTTTGAGAGTGTGGGGCATAGGGCTCAGGGGGGCTCGTGAATTCATCAGCTAGAGTAGGATTAGCGTATCCCTGCGTGCTAAGCTCGTAATTGTGTCTGGGACATGGTCTTGATCGAACAGCTACCAGTGGAGACCAAGGCTTTACTGACGGAACGACAAGCTATTAGAGCCTACTGGCACAACTTAGCTTGGTATGCCTCGGTAAAGTAAGAGGCGTCCAGGCCTCGACCAGAAAGCTTCCTGACTGTACTCAGGCCACCTGCGCGACAGCGGGGCAGTGATGTTGTCCTTCGTCAGCTCCTTACGAGACACTAAAATCAACATTCGTTGACCATGCGAGAGTGCTTCTCAAGTCTCATTACTGCTAAACACTATGGAATACATATTAGTCCTTCTCGCAACATGCCTTGCGCTTTTTACGCTCCACCTGCTACGGCGCGGGCGTGCCCGCAGCAAGGGTGTACTCACCACGCATCAACCATGGGAACCACTAACTGGCTTCGATGTCCAGATGGCACAGAGTTTGGACGTGCCATACCTGTACCGCCGTCACCAACGCTACGGCCATACCTTCGTCGTCAACAAACTTCTGTCTTTGCCGGATGTCATCACCATCGCCCCAGAGAATATCCGCGCAATCAATAGCGGGAAAGACTGGGGCGTCCAACCCCCTAAGGAAGCGCGGCACGGAAGAGTTCTGCGGCGCGGGTTTCTTGACGACCGACGGTGATGTGTGGCGGCACTCGCGAAGGGACATCAAGCCTACGTTCACGGGACCTAATTTGGTCGAATTGGATGTGCTTGCCACCGAGGTGGATCATTTTCTCGATCAACTACCTGACGCTGGAGCGACGATTGATCTTCAACCACTCTTTTACACCATGTTTCTTAATACGTCGCTGCACTTCCTCGTAGGCATCGATCCGAGACAAGAAGCGCCCGGCGCTCCTTGCACACCTGCAAAGTTCATCGACGCCTTCCATGAGGCCAAGGACTTGACTATGCTCCGCATGCTGCTGGGTCGCGCGTGGAAGCTGGTACCGCAATTCAGGTATTTGAACGCGTGCCGCACCACCCATGAGTACATAGATTACTATGTTGACCAGGCCCAGCGCGAACTAGACAAAGTAACAGGAATAAGCATACTCCACGTCCTCGCAAAGCAAACGGACGACAAGGAATACATCCGCAACCAGATTCTACAGGGCATGCTAGCGTCACAAGAGACCACTTCCGCACTACTTGGAAACGCATGTTTCCTTCTCGCCCGACACCCACAGTACTGGACCAACCTCCGCAGTCTCGCGCTATCCAAAAACATTCAAGAATGGACGTTCGACACCCTATCGACCTGCAAGCCCATCCAAAACATCCTCCTCGAAACTCTCCGCCTCTACCCAAACTTCCCCATCATGGCCTGCCGCGCCCTACGCCACACCACCCTCCCCATCTCCTCCTCTTCCTCTACCCAAGACCAACCAGTCTTCATTCCCAAAGGTACAGAGGCAGTAATGAGCTACTACGCCCTACACCGTGACCCGTCCGTCTTCGGCGCGGATGTCGAAACGTTCAAACCTGAGCGCTGGAACGAGATCAAGCCCGGACAGTGGGAGTACATGGCGTTTGGAGGCGGGAACAGGGCATGTATGGGGCAGTCGAAGGTGCTTGTTGAAGCTGCGTATGTGCTTGTTAGGATGGCGAGGAGATATGAGATGATAGAGAGTAGGGACGGGAAGGCGTGGAAGGGGGATGTGAAGTTGACTTGTAAGGATGCGAATGGTGTAAGGTAGGGTTGTTCGTCTAGGAGGAGGGCGTGCGGCGAGGGGGGTGTAGCATTCGTAGATAGGTAGATGGGGGAAGTTTGGAGTGTGTTTTGGGAGGCCTGGGTAATATAGGGTACTGAAGAAATGCTTGGGGAGATACTGTTGCTCGCTGCGCGAACAGATTTCTTGGAAACATTACAACTTCCACAATGCAATAGATTGTATTGATGATTCGGTGGTTTTTACTGGAATAACGCTTATTAAACGTCTCATGAGAATGGATTTACTCTCACTAGAGTTGTGCACTTGAGTAGCTTCAGACAGTTAATTATCCATACTGCATATGAAATTTATAGGTCGTAATTTCATCACGCCTTCAGGAGAGTGGCTATAGAGACAACGTGAAGTCTTACCAGGATTGATAGTGTGAGGTTCCCCACTTGTAGTATGCCATGCCGACTAGCTCTTAACTGGACTCAGGTTACTGTTGATTTGCGAGCAGGGTGGAGAAGCGTCAGGAAAAAGATAGCCTCAAGTGGCCTGGTCCTTAAAGGACGGGCGAAAGTACGAAGAGCTCGTTTTGCCTCACGTCAGCGCCAACTTCATATGCGTACGACAAAACCATGACAGAATATCATTAAGAAGCTTTTCAAGTATAAGCTCTTACGGTACCTGTATGACAAAGAAACCTTCTTATTTTTACAAGGTATTATTACGCTGATATACTGCAGAGTAAAGGCAATCGACTTGGTGTTCTCGCTAAAGCATAATCAAAACAAACGAGATAATTCGTAAGATGGGCTTCGGTAGTCTAGCCCTCGAGGGTCTAGCTGAAGTAAGCATGACTGAGAGTCCTACCGCAAACTACTACCTGAGAAGCTGAGTCTCTGCAATCTATATACACAGGACCCCGCCATGCCCACTGTACAAGTCTAGCTCGTACCCGGAAGCGCGCCCTTCTCGATCTGCAGCTTTCTTTCGTCATCTTGTTCCTTCGATATACATGGCTGTCTCTTTCCTGTCAACGGTATTTCAGTACGTTCCTGCGACGCTTGCGCTGGCTACTATATACGCTGTTTCTCTGGGCGTGTATCGCGTGTATTTCAGTCCGCTGTCGCATATTCCAGGCCCGAAACTCGCGGCTGCGACAAGATGGTACGAGCTGTATCACGATGCGGTGAGGCTGGGGAAGTTTTATAGGGAGATTGACAGGATGCATGAAGTGTATGGTAAGTGAGGCAGCGCTCTAATACCATTGTTAGAGCTCGCTATGCCATTGCCAGAGCTCTTCACGGTCCCACAAGCTGACGTGAATGAAGGCCCCATCGTGCGCATCACCCCGTTTGAAGTTCACATCTCTGATCCAAGCTACTTTAATGAGCTGTACAATATGAAGCTTAAACTTCACAAGGATCCCTGGTATTACTCGTGGTTTGATCGCAATGGGTCCATCTTTGCGACTGTGAATCCGGACCTGCACAAGCTGCGCAGTGCGCCCATTAAGAAGGGACTGTCACCCGCGAGTATCGCACGGATCGAGCATGTGTTGAAAGAGCATTTCAGCCGCCTTATGCGCAAGATTGAGGAGCACAGGAATGAGGGAAAGCCCATCAATATGACGGATGCATACCGGGCGCTCGCAATAGATATTGTGACGGACATCTCTTGTCCGACAAGCATGGCGCTGCTGGATACTCCTGACCTAGGCCACGCCTTCCACGAGTACGTCCGGGACTACACCATGTTCGCCATCTGGAACCGGCAATTTCCCATCATCGCACCTCTCCTCAACTCTCTGCCGCGATGGCTCGTCGCGCTGCAGGGCCCCACAGCCCTGGGCATAGTCGATTCGTTGGAGGCGCAACGACAACAAGCGCGGGACGTCATCAAAAACGACGGAAAGCCCATCAGCAACAAAACCTTCCCCGTCATCATGAACGAAGTGTACAAAAGCACCGAGCTGCCACCAAGCGAGAAATCACCCCAGCGCCTCTTCGAAGAAATCACCATCCTCATCGGCGCAGGCGGCGAGACAACAAGCCACAGCCTCCTCACAATAACATACTACGTCCTCGCCAACCCTCCCATCCTATCCCGTCTCCAGGCCGAGCTCAGAGAAGCCTTCACCGCGGAACAAAGGCGCGAGGTGCTAAGCTACAAAGAGCTCGAAAATCTACCCTACCTCACCGCCGTCATAACAGAAGGGCTCCGCATCGCAACACCCGTATCAGGCCGCTTCCCCCGCATAAACAAGCAAGCGCCTATGCAGTACACGTCCCACCCTTCGCCTTCCGCTCCGAACGGAAACACGTACATACTCCCTCCCAACACCGCAATCTCAATGTCCATCCGCGAAATGCACTACAACGCCGCGTGCTTCCCCTCCCCACACACATTCGATCCCGAGCGCTTCCTCGGATCCGCCAAGATCGATAACATGAAATGGTTCGCGGCGTTTGGGCGCGGGCAGAGGAGCTGTGTGGGGCAGAATCTAGCGTGGGCGGAGATGTACATGGCGATTGGGAATTTGTTTGCTCGGTGGGATGTGCGGTTGAGTGCGGGGGTGGGGATGGAGGATGTGCGGATGGAATATGAGTGTTTTACGCCGTTTGTGAAGGCGGGGAGGGAGGGGTGTTGTTGGATGTTGGGCTGTAGAGGGGGAGAGGGTGAGGAGCGAGGGATATGTGCAAGCGGCGGCATCGGGTGGCGTAGTGGTACTTTGGGGAAAACTCTGGGATATACGTGAAGGGTGCTATCTCAGATTTCGGCTCTACCTTGTTCAAGAGCTGGTTTGGCGGTCAAACGGCTCGCCCCTCATGTGAAATATCTCATGATAGATAATATGCAAGTAGTAGAACAGTCTCCGTGGATATAAAGCACTCACCCGGCACACATGTCTTCGAGCCGACGTCTGGAGACATTCACCCGAAAAGGCTGCTAACGGGAGAAGGCTAGCGTTGGGCATCTCCAACAGGAAGGCACGCAGAAAGCGTTTGCGCGACTTGACACGCAATAACCCTTGGACTACCTTCCGACCGACATCCAAGCCATGGCTCCCACGCTTCGTCGTCCGGTGCGTCCCCCGCCGCGTGCTGCGAACCTACCACCGAACAATCCCTCACACGCAACTACCTCGCACCATTCCACCGCCCCCTGGACCGCCCAGCGCGAGGAACTCATCACCGACCGTGAGCTCAGAGCCCTCGGATTCGCCAGCAACGCCATCAGCATGACGAGTATGCACCCCCCTGCCCCACGTACCGCTCGCCCAGCGCCACTGACGCTCCCCAGAGCTAGCAAACATAGCATACGTCCCTCACAAATACCACTACATAGCCTTGACAGCCAGCCGCGTGCCCGCACAGCAGAGCGCCGAGTCTGACGTCCTGTGTAGCTATCTACTCCGGATACTCGGGTACGCAGAAGACGGTAGACGCTTTGGGACTGTTCTGCACGAGGTGGGGGCGAGTGAGTGGGGGGTGGTACGGCATGCGTTTAAGATGCTGGAGAGGGAGCTCGAGAGGAGGGTGTGGCGTGAGTTGTTTTCCTTCCCTTCTGTCTTTTGGAAAACGGATTAGTACTGATGCCTGGTGAATGCTGCAGGTGGGATTGACGCGGGTGAAATTGGGCCCAGCGTCGGGCCTTGATGGCTTCGTGTGCACCACGCACGGGACGAGATTTTATTACAATCACAGGCTAGGCTCATAGGTAGCGAGCTGCGTCTGCTTGAGCGGGGTTCCAAGCTACAGCGATCGAGGGCAGAAGTAGCAAATGTAAGCGCGAATAGGAGGAAGGGCACAAGCCTGGAAACGGACGCGAAAGGAGAAAGGTCAAGTGCTATATCAACAAGCATATCCGAAAGACAGAGGCTGTTCTATATGCTCTACCTATGGGGAAGGGGAAGGGGAAAGGCAGCGACGTGCCAGGGGTGTGGTGGGCAAGAGTGAGTGATGATATTGTGTTTGGTAGTAAGTTAGTGATCTTTTCACTCGGAACCTCCAGATCTACTTGACCCCTCCACCGCTTTACCCTTACACAGCACACCAAGCTCTACATTGTTCCAGCACGCTCTCTCTACCATCCCATCCCATCCCATCCCATCCTTCCGTCAGTAGCGTCTACCTTCCACCTGTATCCAACCGCTCGACCAAGACCAATACCTATGCTATACTACAGACAGCCGTAAGAGGTGGATAGATATTTGTATCATTCGATGTATGTCCACCTAAGCGGAGAAGTAGCTATGCTAAGCTGCGCTATGCAATTTACACTGAGTTGAAACCGCCGTCCATCGCTACACATGACCATACCGTGCACACACCGTATCGTTACAGTAAAAGCCGAATATCTCAACCCAACAGACGCTGCGCAATGCCCGCCCTGTCACCTACCCAACAACGCCTGGTATCCCTTATCCTAGTGTATGCCAAAACGCCTGCCCAATATCCCAATCCAGAACCATAACGTCGTCACTACCTTTCAATCCTGCAAAATGCCCAGCAGCGCATCAAGCGGATCGTCGTCCTCTTCTTCCTCCTCCGCGTCTTCAGCACCCATTCTTTGCGCGCCAAACCCCTCATCCCCAAGCACTTCGTCTTCGCTATCGCCGTCCACACCATCGCTGTCGAATCCGCTATCCTCCTCCGAGAAGCTAGCATCCTCTTCAGCGCCCATCTCAACATCTTCACCTAGATCGTTGTCCTCTTCTCCGGTCATAACACCGCGCCAACTCTGCTCGCCATCATCCCCTTCGTCTTGATATAAATCCTCATCAGCCTCAGTGTCCCCATCCCCGCGGAACCCTGAACCCGGGCCGCTAATCAAAGGCCCAGAGTGGGGAGTTGCATATGCGAAAGGAGTGCCTTTACTAACGGCAGCTAGAGAGCGCTGGCTAGGGCGACTGGTAAGGTCTGACGCCGTGCGAGGGAGGGGCGCCGCGACGGAAGAGAAGAAGGGCGAGAAGGGCTCGCGAGAGCGGCGGGGGGTGTTGGTCCAAGCGGTGACATGCACTTCGGTGGCATCTGCATTGGCATCGATAGCTGGTTGAGGAGAGCTACTGGACACTCTGCGACGCTTCATTCGGGGGGTGGAAGCGCCAGCCTGTGCATCTTGCGGCAGGGAGGCGTGCTTGACGGGCGAGCTGTCTATTCGACGCTTGGACGACGTCGCGTTGATCGGTTCCAAGACGGAAGCAGAGACTGTACGTTGACGAGCGTACGAGGGACGCCGAAGATGATTCTCGCTCAGCGGAGAGATCGGTTGGGGCATGGCGTTCTTGAGGATAGACGCAGGTGTTATCGACCGTCGCCAGCTGCGATCAGCAGGGCGCATAGACAGCTCGATAGAATGGTGGCTGCCAAACGACGAGTGGACGCTGGGCGGTGGCGCGTCGTACGCTTCGAAATATGCCCAGCAGGCTTCCTTTGCGTCCGCTTCTGCTACCTGCGGTTGGCACTGCCCATCTTTGCCTTCCGCGTGGACCTCAGCTTCTGGTCGATAGCGAGGCAGTTCACGTAGCTCTTGCCACGTCCAACAACTTCCCATCTCATCCTGGGACTGCACGTATGCTTCGCGCTGGGTGACGTAGAGTCGCTTTTTGCCGCCAGACACATGCATTATGACATCTGCAGCAAGGAACTGCGCGGACCAGAGGGCCGAGCTCGACATTTCGGCGGGCGTGAGAAAGTGCAATTTTGAGTCGTGGCGAACTTTGCGCAGGGGAATGAACGAAGCGCGCAAGCCGGGATAGGATTTGATCGTAGGCTCGTCATCTTCGTCGTTGCACTTGAGATGCTCCAGCATGTCTTTGAAAGTATGCGAGAGAGTCGCTTGTATGTCTCTCGCGCTGCCACTTCGGAGCACAATATCTTTCACAAAACCTCTGCTTTTCAGTCGCTTGTAGACTAGATTGGTACTCTTGCATGCCTTGGGCGACAACAGCTCGTCTGTCAAACCGGAAGCCCAGTTGCTAATGGCTTGGCTGGACCAACCGCTCTCGGTGTCGCTGAACGGATGCGAGCTTCGCGATGAATGCCTTGAAGCTGGGAATGGTGACGAATCGGTCTCTCTGTATGCGATTGGAACATTCGCTTGCTCACGCGTGGAGCTCCGTGCTTGTGTCCACTCCTTTGTGTCCTGCGTTGTGGGGTTGGATGGATCGTGCATTGGCTCGTCTGGAGAGAACCATATACCCCTCAGGTCTCGACCCCACGGTAATAGCACAATCTCGATTTCCCATGGATTGGTCAGGGTAGGCGGCATGGCGAAGGCCTCGAGGACGTCTAATCGGTCCTTAATGCCACTGATCTGTGTCTCGGTCTCTTTCCAGTCCATTGCTGCAAGTATCAAAGCAGAAGAGGTAGTGGAATCGAGAGACTGGTTTGATTGAAAGGAGCCAGACACCGGAGCTATGCGACGACGACTGTAGGAAAGACTGCTGTTTTCACCGTCAATTGTTTGATGCAACGTATCATGGTCATCCATTCGGGATTCTAGATGCAATAATCTGCCGTCCACATGATCGAACTGTTGATGGAGATCGTCGGGATGCACATAGTTGAATGAGTTGTTGCTTTCCAGATTCGACAACCGGTCATTGAGTTCCTTCAAAGTATTGGCCACGTCTGGAATAGAATTGAGCAGATTGTACAAGGAGGGTAGGTAGGACACAAGCTTCTGGAGTGACTGCGGGGGTGCTGTGTTGAGAACGTGTTGGGCGTGGTCCTGCGATAGATGTGGAGAGTTGGTGAGCAGAAGCTGAGGCGAAGGAGCAAAGTCTACGCTAGCTGGTCTGTTCTCGGCGGCACGCTTGGGGCTATACTCCGAGGTAATTTGTATGAGATCTTCAATGGCTCTTTTACCATCTTGGACAGCCTGATCGGTCACCGCAAGGTCTGGTGTATTCCTTATACTTGGTGTGGCCACTTCAGTCGCACTTTGCACAAAATCATCCAGGTTGAATGTATTCGGGATGGTGTCACCGCTGACGTCCAGATGGAGGTTCTTGTTGAATTCTAAGATGGCGTCCAGAGGTCCTGGTACTGCATTCGCCAAATGATCTTGTTCACCTTGCATCGAGCCAAGTCCGGTCGCAGGCCGCTTGCTTGCAGCCTGTGTCCCACCAGACGGTTGACCTAGGTCGAAATCGTCCGGAATGGTGGACGCAACTGATTGCGGGCGGTCGAAGGAGCGAGCCGCATCGCCCACATTCAGCATAGACAGACCCAAGCCTGCAATTGTCTGTCGGGATTGATTGGCATCGTCCCTAGCACCACTGTTAGCCGCAGGATAACGATCATTTGACATCAGGCAAATTGAGGGAACCCGTGGCAGACCAGAAGAACTGGGCTGCGACGGAGGGCCCCTCGTACCATTGTCGACACGAGATCCATTGGCTAGTGAAGCTTCATTGCGCATGAAAAGTTGTGTGGGTAGGGTACGCGACGTGGGGCTGTTCAGTGGCAGACTCACGTCGCCCCGCACACCTCCAGCTCTGTGAAGCTCGCATTGGGTCCCTGAATGGGTCTGACAGCGACCATCACAGCGGGGCGCCGCACGCACAGCAGTTGCTATAACAGCAGGCTTGTGGAAGCAGGCATGATGTCCACAGACACAAAAGGTCGAGCGCTGGCTGCTCGAACGGTATTCTTTACCCCCATCATATACATCGGCACTACCAGCATCCCAGAATTGTTCACATCCACATATGCCGACTACGTCGCGATGGCTACAGGCCCCGGTAGGCAGAGGGCGGTTCGAGTACGATGTCGCGATCGCGTGCGTAGAATCGGGCAGCGCAAATCCCGCCATGGGTGATGCCTGAACTTGGCATCCCAGAGCTGGATGGCCAAGTTCTAGTATTGAGACATGTTGTGTATCTACAGGATAGCTTCCAAAAAATTAGCAATTGATCGCAAAACTTTTTGGACGGGCGCATACCGATGAAATAGCAAGTATACGAGGGAAAAGGATGTGTTGGGGAGGGCGGTGGTGGTTATATACGTCTGAGGGAGGAGCAGACGGAGAGGAGGATGCGACGGGCGGGGCCTCAGCAGGCGACGAGCAGCAGAGGAGGCCGTCGATATCTCGACAGCGAGCTCGGTGACTCTTCGCGGCTCGCACGCGTCGAGAGCGGTTAGGCGGCGCTTTTGGGCGCTCCCGGGGAAGTGGAAAGGCTGCGCTATCGGCTGTAAACACGGCGTGATTCGTTGCCAGGCGCCGGGGAAACTGTGGAGACGGCGGCAACCCCTGCGGGAACTACCCGCCCTACCACCGTCAGACTGCTAGATAAACGGCCGCTTCGTCCTCCAGAACGATGGTCCTCCAGATCACAGTCGTCATGAACCGGACGAGTCCAATATTTCCTCATGCAAGTCGCAAGTTCTCTGTCCGTTGCTTGGTCGAGGCAATCCCCAGGCAGCAGCGCCTTCAGATTGCGTGATGCAGTGACAAGTCACAGGTCGCCTCTTCTGGATGCGCAAAGCCGCTCATTGGACGATACTGGAGCGACGTCCCGCAGCTGCAGGTCAAGTCTTGGATCGCATCTTGTGCGGCATTTTAGGCGTGGGCGAGTACTCGTGGTACAAGGCGAAGCTACCGCGTGTCTCGGCCTCGTCAGCTGTGCATCTTGCTTTTTCAGGACGACCATTTCTTGTTGCCTGAGGCTCGACGAGGAGAACCAGTGAAGAACAAGACGATACTGTCTGCTGCCTGAGGCTCGGCTGCATCGCCGAGGAAAACCAGTAAAGAGAAACAGCTATTGTTCGTTGCCTGAGGCCCGGCTGTATCGACGAGGAGAACCAGCGAAGAAACGCGTTATTGCTTGTTGCCTGAGGACCGGCTGCATCAACGAGCAGCTATCATTTGCTGCCTGAGGGTCGGTTACGCTGGCAAGACAGCAGTACGCACGTGAAGAGTGTGGAAAATGAGACGATGAGAGCTGCGTGCTCAAAACAAGTTCAGGAAGGAAGTCCCGATACCGAACCATCCTCCGCCGATACAGAGCACCTGGCACAACTTTGTCATCCGCTTCGATCCGAGACACGAAAGCCAAAGTAACGTATCGTAGAGCCTGACTTCCGAAGGGGCCATGCTCAGGAGAAAAACGTAGCGTAGCCCCTATCATTTCTCTACCACTTCTACACATAACCTTCCTCTCGCTGCAGAATCACCCCATCCACAACGCCGCAGATGCATCCTGGTGCTATCTAGTCAGAGCAGTACCCATCATAACAGTGTCCACACCAGCCACAGTCCGTATCGCACAGCGCCCAATCCAGACCATGCAGGTCGCAGTCATTCAGCCCCGTGCACGTCGATGCGTACACTTGCTGCCGATCCGTCTTCTCCTTCTCCTTCTCCTTGGCCTTCGACTTCGACTTCGACTTCGACGCAGCCGTCTTAGCGTCTTTCTTCACACCCGTGTCGGTAGCCTGCATCCATCACCGTCAACATTATAACATACACGAGAAACAAAGTTGCCGCGTGCAAGTACCTTTGCCGCCCCGCATTCGCGACGGTGCGTAGTGAAGACTGCCTTGGCAGCGAAGCGCTTCCCACAAGTGCTGCACGTGGAGATGCGCGTGTGGGAGTTTTCCCGCTCGTGGGCGTGTAGGCTGTCTTGTTTGCGGAAGGTTTGGTCGCATTTGGCGCATGTATATACTAAAACTTCGGTGAAGGCAGACATGAGGATAAGCTGGCAGGGTGTGGTGGTTGGAGGTGTTGAATGTTGGGAGAGCGGGTGGTGCGCGAGGTGCTGTGTTTGTTTGTGGTTGGATGTTCCAAGAGCTGTCGTGGTGAGAGGGGAAAGCGGAGACTATTCTGGGCACAGTACGGACGTATCGAGGTGTAGCTTATAGCTCGTCCTGGTACGTTGTGTTACCCTGAAATGAGCAATGTACCCGAATGTCTGACGTAGAACACTGTGGAATGATAATGCCAAACACATGCTGGGCTCTTCTCTGCGAGGGGTAGAGACACTTAAGCGCTAGATAAGCAACGCACATCATACACAAAGCGAGAACCTAGTATCGTGTTTCCCAGCATTGCGGTGGAGGAAGGTGCCACCCCGCGCCTTCTTATCGATATCCATGGATGTCTGGGTCGCACGTGCTTTTGCTTTGCTGTTAACTTAGCATTGAGACGAAGGAGCGTGCGACAGCTTGAGCCTTTACGATTGCTACGAAGCGCATACGCGCAATGAGTCTATTCTCTACCACAGCACCAAATCAACGCCCAAAGCACCTTCTACCCCACGCTCCTCAGAATCCTCAGACTCCTCCCTCAGCACCGTACATGTCCTCCGCCCTTCCCCCAATCACGCCAACCTCAACCCATTCTCCTCCGGCCTAAACCATTCCCCCAGCAAATCAGCCAATATCTCACTCGCACTCGCTTTAGCCGCCTCGCTGTTATCCCTAGCGCTTTCTATGTATAACTTGATCTTAGGCTCTGTACCTGACCCCCGCACCGTAAAGCGCGACCCGTCGTCAAGCTCACACGTGATCATCTGCGCGGCCTTGTCCACGGGTAGATCCGGTACATTGTCCTCGCTTTGCGAGTCGTACCCAACGGTAAGGTCTCTCCAGCGGGTTATCTTCCGTGCGCCGAGCTGTGTAGGGTGCGCAGTACCTAGCGCCCGTATGGCCGTGAAGACAGCGGTGGTAGTAGCCGGCGAGGGCGAAATGAGGTACGTATTTGCGTCCTCGAAGTATCCCACGTGTTGGTATAGCTTCTGCAGCTGGGCATACGGGGTAAGGCCTTGAGTTGCCCAGTGGGACGCCGCAGTCAGGAAGATAGCGGCCGCGCTGATGGAGTCTTTGTCGTGGACGGTCTGGGGGATCATGTAGCCGAGGGCTTCTTCGAAGGCGAAGAGTACGTCGTAGCCTTGTGCGTCTAGGTCGCGGGCGACGTTGCCGAGCCATTTGAAGCCTGTGAGGGTTTCGGTGAAGTGGAAGCCTTCTTTTTGGGCGAGGGCGTGCAGCATGCGGGAGGAGACGGTCGAGGCTAGCATTGCGAGGTTTGAGCGGGGTTTTGAGGCGGGGTAGCGTGAGAAGAGGTAGGAGGCGAGGAGGATGCCGAGCTGGTTGCCGGTGAAGATGTGCCATTTTCCTGCTACTTTTTCTGCTGCTGCTAGGCGGTCTGCATCCGGGTCACTGGCTAGAATGAGGGAGATTGAGGAGGCATCTGCCGTTGCCATTGCAAGGTCGAGTGCGCCCTTCTCCTCAGGGTTTGGAAATTTGACAGTGGGAAAATCGGGATCTGGCTCTGCTTGTTCTTCAACAACTACCATCTGGGATGCCACGCCAAGGTCTTCCGCGCACCGCTGCATTGCTGGAAGACCAACGCCGTGCATTGGCGTATAGACAAATCTGATGTCCGACTTTATCTTGATAGATGGATCTTCTGGGTGCGCTGCGTACTGGATCGCCTTGTGATACTGGTCCAGCACAAGGCCCAATGCGCCCTCGACCAGCAAGGACGGTTCGTCGAAAGAGGAAATATCCCAGCTCACAGGATCCAGGTTCTCCAGAATAGCCTGTGCGATGCCAGCGTCATGAGGGGGAATGATTTGACAGCCATTCGACCAGTAAACTTTGTATCCGTTGTCGCGGGCAGGGTTGTGGCTCGCCGTCACCATAACCCCAGCCGCAGCACCCAACTCTCGCACACCAAACGGCACAAGAGGCGTATGCGACGGGGTTTCATACCACCAGACTTTGATTCCTTTGGCAACGAAAGCTGCCGCGGCCAGCTTCGCAAACTTCTCGGAGTTGTGGCGTGCATCCCGGCCAATTACAACGCCTCTCGTCTTCACATTCTTCTCAGTTTGCAGTAGGTATGCTGCCAGTCCTTGCGAGGCTTGTATGACAATAAGCGAGTTCATGCATGCGAAGCCTGCTTGCATAGGTCCGCGCAGGCCTGCGGTGCCGAAGGCTATGCGTGGTCGGAGACGGCGCTCTAACTCTGCAGCATCGCCTTGCACAAGAAGTTTGTATATCTCGTCGGTCGTAGATTTGTCCTTGTCAAGGCGAAGCCATTCCTCTGCTAGCTCTTTGAGATCAGGTGATAGTCCCATGGTCGTTACACTGGGTCGATAAAAGAAATTCCGGGCTGAGGTTGTTTCTTATGGGCTGTCGAGTGTTTGAAAGGTATTTGAAGAAAGAACAGATGTTCAATTCTGGTTGTGTTGCGTCACATAAAGGTGTGGTGATGCCAAAATCTTGCAAGCCCAGTGACCGCAAGCGGTTCGTGGTTGTTGGTAATCGGTAATCTCTCGGATCGGGAGCCGCCGCCACGCGGGTATTCTGACAGGCAGCTGGCACCGGGCGTTGATATTCGGAGCTTCCAAGACCCCTCCCTTTGCGAACTTGCGTTCCTCTGATAGCGACGGATGTCGTAATTTGTTTGTAACGGTTTCGGCAAAACTTGCTCGCCCTGGGCAACGGTCGACCGTTTCCACGTGGGGTTGCCCTGCCTTGTGAGCCCTCGGTTGGCCCGAGCTCCGGTGCCGCGAGTGGGATGACCTGGAACACCGCCTTCCGCTTGACTCCACAAATCCAGATGGATTCGCAACCCTCTCCTGATAGGTACAAGCGATGAGCTGATCCTCTTCCTACTTTGCTCCTTCTAAACCAGAGCCTTCTCCTCCTCTGCGCAGTGCGCACACAACCTCCTCGAATTTCCACGGTCCAAGCAAACATGGCCGCCCAAGCGCAGCGCAAAACGAAGGTGCTGAGCCGCCGCGATATCGAAGGCCTCATCGCCGAAGGACGCAATATTGTGATCGTGGACAATAAGGTGTTGAAGGTCGATGCATGGCTGCCATATCACCCAGGCGGTGACAAGTCCATCAGGCACATGGTTGGCCGTGATGCCACCGACGAAGTTCACCGGTATCTTCGTACCCAAATCACAGCATAGCTATCGCTGACATTGCAATTCAGCTTCCACTCTGCGCAGACGCTCGAACTCACCAATCGCTACCAAATTGGCCGTATCGAGGGACGATGGCTCAACTTTGTGCCGCCAATTCAGGGAGGAAAGTTCAGAACAAGGGAAGAACTGAACAAACTATCCGAGGCGGAATATGCGGAATCATGTTCTTCTGAGCAGGAGTCTGTCAGCTCCTCCTCTTCGGCAGCGCAAAGCCCGGTGTTTGAACCAGCAGACCCGCCCGCTTCGTCCCTTCGCAAGCGCAATGCCACCACCGTCCCACGGTCTCCTTCGTCTTCGTCCGTGTCATCGATAGAATTGGAGCCCATTGCAGCTACTAAGATGTCTGTGTTGGATGCGCGAACGCAAAAAGAGTTGGATTTTGACAAAGCGAAGTACCCTTCCTTAGACCCGGAGAGCCAGGATAATATCGTTCGGAAATACCGGCAGCTGCAAGACCGCATAGAGGCTGAGGGCCTGTATCGCTGCAACTACTGGTCAGGATATGGCGTGGAGTGCATCCGCTATTCCATCGCCATCGCCCTGTTCATTCTATGCTTGCGATCAGGGTGGTACATCACCGCAGCCTTCCCAATC
Source organism: Didymosphaeria variabile (assembly GCF_027946475.1). Taxonomy (NCBI): domain Eukaryota; kingdom Fungi; phylum Ascomycota; class Dothideomycetes; order Pleosporales; family Didymosphaeriaceae; genus Didymosphaeria; species Didymosphaeria variabile. The sequence continues at coordinate 3,203,875 of NW_026611627.1, read as the reverse complement.
GGCTTCTTGTGGCACCAGCTTGCCTTCGTAGTCCACGACTCTGCTCACATGGGCGTCACACACAACTATTACTTCGACTCTGTCCTTGCTATGTTCATCGCCAACTACTGCGGTGGTCTAAGCGCATGCTGGTGGAAACAAAACCACAACGTACACCACCTCGTAACGAACTCGCCCGAGCACGATCCCGATATCGAATACCTTCCCTTCTTCGCCATCACCCACCGGTTCTTTGAGGATCTCACATCCAGCTACTATGAGTTTTCCATGAAGTACGACGCAATCGCCAAGTTCATGGTTCTCTATCAGCACTTCACATACTATCCAATCATGATGGTCGCGCGTTTCAACCTCTATAGACTGGGCTGGACATACATCCTCCTCAACCAAGGCCCCAAGAAAGGCCAGGCATGGTGGTTCCGCTACTTCGAACTCGTGGGTCAAATCTTCTTCTGGACCTGGTACGGATACTTCGTAGTCTACAAAACGATCCCCGGGAATTGGACCCGCTTCGCGTTCGTCATGATCAGCCACGCCATCACCGCGCCTCTGCACGTGCAAATCACGCTCTCTCACTTCGCAATGAGCACCACGGACATGGGTGTCACGGAGTCGTTTCCCCAGAAGATGCTACGAACGACCATGGACGTCGACTGCCCGCAGTGGCTCGACTTCTTCCACGGCGGCCTCCAGTTCCAAGCTATTCACCACCTGTACCCTAGGATTCCGCGCCACAACCTGCGCCGTACGCAGAAGCTGGTGCAGGAGTTTTGCAACGAGGTGGATATACCGTATGCGTTGTATGGCTTCGTGGACGGCAACAAACGTGTAATTGGGAAGATGGCTGACGTCGCGAGGCAAGCTGCCATTCTCGCGGAGTGCCAGCGCACGATCGTAGCTGGAGAGGTCGCGCACTAATGATTTCCGTATTTGCCCATGATGGCGTAGGGAGTTATACTTGGGTATACAAGATCAATACAAGACAAATCGTCACATCTAGATTATAAACATAGGATGACGTATCCAAGCGTAGTCCACCTCACTCTCTATCCATTCTCCAAAAATATAACCTACAGCATCACCCCCCTAAGCCTAGCCCTCAACCTCCTGCCACCCCCTGGTCGGCCAGTCCCAAACCCATGATAGCACACCTCCCCTTCTCCCCTGATATATTCCCAGCGCCTCATGAACCCCCACGCCACCCCCTCCACCCCCAAAAGGCCGAAGCATCTCCCCTCCCAACCCCCGTCTTCTCGGCCACGTCGCAACCCTCCACTCCACCCACGCCCTTACTCCCTCCTCACCAAGTAACCCTGCGTGGCGAAAGGTTTTAGAGTGTAGAGTGGTGTTACATGCAGGAGTATAGGCGCTCGCGCCAGAGGAGGCTCTCAATGTCCCTAGCTAATAAGAAAAGGTATAGGGACTATACTTAGGACACTAGAATAACTAATCTAACTACTCGATTGGCCTTGCTGTAGAAACATCAGGAACTCCAACCCCTTCAACAATCTTTGCACCTAAAACTTCATAAACTGGTAGCTCAGATAGTCTTGAGATAACATGATGTAGTGTTGGTAACTGTTCCCAATCCAGAGGGTCTATCTTTAAGTCTGCCTTGCCCGCTTTATAGATTTTCATCGGTCTCGGGGTGGTTATTGCTTCCCTAAACGGGTCCCAGGTGACATGCTCGTCAGCGGCCACGCCTTTGTTGTGAGCACCGACCTTCGGGATATATCTGTATGCCAAAATGCCTGCATCGGCCTCACCACTGATGGCTCCAGTTTCAGATGCAACATCGACCTCAGTAAGGTCCGAAAGGAGAAAATCTCCCCAAACTGCACCCTCCCAGCCGGTGCGGACGCGGTAAGACTTGGAACGGCGGTAGATGTCGATCGATGTGTACAATTTTGGCATCCCGAGTTCTTCTCGTCCGGAGACAATGGGGTCTGTCAAGGATTCAAAAAGGATGGGAAGATAGGAACCGCTAACAACACTTCCATCCTTCTTGACGTATTCTACCCCATGTACGTAGAGTCCGAAATGGCTGTATCCGGAACCCCCAAGCCACTCCATCTTGTTCAGTGTCGTTTGCGAAAATGACGCGAATGCGACAGTACCAGGACTTTTAAATCGCCAGCCACGCCGGCCAGGTGGGAAGAGGTTTTGCAGGAGAGTCCGCGAAGTGCTGAATTTGATAGACGCGGTTGTGAACGTTGAATTATTGCCGTCTCGGACCACGCCGGAATGCGTTTGACGGGGACCAGGCATTGGACCGAAAGCGATCGGCATCCGCCAGTAGAGGTTCGGTGTGCGTTTCCACTGCCACTCTCGAAATCGTTGCGTGGCATTGTCGAATTCGTCATGTCCGAAGTTGTAGTTTGTAAACCCATACACTAAAGCAGTGAGTCATTTTACGAGATTATCTGAAGGACTGCACACTTACTGTCGATCTTTGCCTCCTCCACCAAATCTTTGCCGGCGAGGCGAGAAAATTCCTGGATTTTATTCGCTCTCTCCATTCGAATCTCTTCGTAAAGTTTCAGCCTCTCTGCAATCTCGTCTGGCTTTGTACCTAGCGGAAGAACCACTGATAGTGCTGCAGCATCTTCGATTGCAACCCCTGCGCCCTGACCTTGGTGTGGCAAGAATGGATGAGCGGCATCCCCCAAGAGCGCCAAACGTTCGTTCGTCCAGCTGGGAATAACCTCCATGTCCAGGAGTTTCCAAACCCTGATACTTTGGGGATCCGCCTTGCCCAGCAACGTCAAGACAGCAGGGTCGAAGGACGCATACACTTGGAGAAGCTTGGCAAGATTCCCAGTCTGATCCCAAGTTTCACCCGATTCATCCGCACTCTCTGCTTCCGGGTGAACACAGATGAAATTCAGGAGGGTGTTATTGGACGTCGGATACATAATAACTCGACGGTCGTCCCCGTACCAGATGATGAGCTCCCCGTTGTTCTGATTAAATTGCTCGGTCTTGTGGTCTTCAGCGGCAAGCTGACGTGGGACAAGAAATCGAAATGCGCTCTTGCCGCTGCCGAACGGTTTAACGTTGCCTCCTGGGGTATGTTTCCTAGCTATTGAGTGCACTCCGTCTGCTCCAATAACAACGTCGCCTATTATCTGGGTTCCATTCTCGAGAGAAATAGTAGCTGATGCGGAATCAAGGGACACGACTTTGCTGGACGTTTGGATTTGGACTGATCCGCTCCCATTTGGTTCTGTTGCCGCTATTTTTAGGTTGTTGTGTAGATCAATACGGTGAGCAAGAGTCCATGGCTGAGCTTTGATGTTATTACTCAGTTCCATGGGTGCTGTCTTCACATAGGAACCAACTTACGTGTTGCCACTGCTTGTTTGGTTCCCGTAGGTCGATTGACCGTTGTATGTTCCCTGATGCGGTATACTCGGTCAACTGTAACAAGAATTTTAGAGTCGAGGATCTTGTAAGTGTTTCTCTACCGACATACTCTCTCCATTGGATTCGCTCCGAAAGATTCCGCATCAATTCCTAGACGCCTGAGCACCCCGTTTGCGTTTGGTGCTATGTGTACAGCGGCACCGGTCTCACTCGCGAATGCTGATTGTTCAAATACCTGCGTTTTTAGCATACGCGTTGAAGGAGCTAGAAAGATGGCACATACATGTACATCGTGTCCCTGCTTTCGGAGTGCAATTGCGGCCGTCAGACCGCCAATTCCGGCGCCTATTATCAATGCCTTTAATGGCGTTTTTGAAAATGCCCCGTTGTTAAGAATGAGGTCTTTGTGTTCGCCATTTGTACCGTTCATTCCGATAGAGCTCGCCATCTTGATCGCCACTCTCGGCAATCACTCGTTCTTTAAAGCAGCTTCTTCAGCGAATGAGCCCAAATTAGCGGACCATGTTCAACCGTGGCAGCATTCAATTTTATAGGTGTCTCGAATTCACTCTATAGCGTATGGCGCGCGGTGGCTTCCGCGGTAGTTAGCATTCTCGCCTGCTGTAGCAGGGTTCGTTCCGGGGAGCGGGGAACATGCGGGCCGGGCAAGTGGAGGGCGGTATATCGGGACCACATCGACTGCTGCGGGGCTTCTCAACGCGATTCAATCAATCTTCTAGAGAATCGAGTACGAGCCTACAGGCAGCTTACTGTGACTAGATTAGTATGTTAATATTCAATCTTGTATCGTGGTACCAATCTAGCAAACCAGCAGTGACAGAAACTGGTCGCGCCCCGCATTTGCGAACTAGCCTCGCTGGACTGAGTTCATAGCAGAACGACACTTTCTACGCAATAGCTCAAAAAATAGCTTTCGCCTCCGGTACACTGTATGCATGACGTTGGGCTCTAACACAATATTATACATGTATAGTATACATCAAGATTAAGCCCCCACAAGTAAAGGGAATAGAACTTGATGACCGTGCACAATCACATTCTGCTCCATATTCTGGAAGGTGGCGATTCACTCTGTAAGATCTAGAAAACATTCTACATACTTAGATCTTTGCTAGCTTCGTGGCCGAAGCTTCATAATTGCTGATCCAGCTATAGTTGTCATGCAAATACTTTCGTGCTCTTAAGTCACCCGAGCGGGCATGGCCCTCAAAGTTCTCTGCCCTTGCTGCCCTACCACAAAGACGACCCAGTTCTCCGCTGGCTTCGGGATTTCTTATTTCCTGATAAGTCACCGTGCGCAAAAACTTGCCGACCCATAGTCCGCCAGTATACCTCGCCGCTTTTCCTGTGGGAAGAACATGATTTGTACCGATGACCTTGGGACCAGATGTTAGAATATCGAATTCATCCACGTGGCAGTGGACATACCTTGTCACCGTAGGACACACACGTCTTCTCGCCTAAGAACAAGGCTCCATACGCCGTCATTTTCTCCAACGCCTCTCTTGGATCTTTGGTGAAGATTTGAACATGCTCACTCGCATATTCGTCACCCAGTTTCCATGCCTCATCTAGCGAGTTCACTACAACCACTTCTCCAAACGCTTTCCATGATGCCCCCGCTAGTTGCGCAGTCGGCAACTCCTTAAGTAGTTCATCAATAATCTCCATTGACTTCATCCCTACTTCCTCGGAAGTCGTTATGATGACTGCAGGTGAGTCCGGACCATGTTCGGCTTGAGACAGGATGTCAGTTGCAACGGTGAAAGGATCAGCCGTTTCATCGGTGATGATAAGAATTTCGGTTGGCCCAGCAAAGAGGTCGATGCCGATATCTCCGAACAACTGCCTCTTACCTTCTGCCACAAAAGCATTCCCAGGGCCAGCGAGAAAGTCAACCTTGCGGATCGTCTCGGTTCCAATGGCAAGGGCTGCAACGGCTTGAACACCACCAAGAATGTATATTTCATCAACACCGGCAAGATGCATCGTTGCGACGGTGGCATTTGGTATTTGGCCAGCGATTGGTGGTGTGGCTCCTATTACATGTTGAACGCCGGCGACTTTGGCGGTGAGGATAGTCATGTGTGCTGAAGCCAAAAGAGGATAGCGACCACCAGGAATATACCTATGGCCAGTCAATATCCGTTTGATAAATCTGTTAGTATAACACTTACGCCCCAACAACGGAAATGGGATTGTTCTTTTGGCCTAGGAAGACACCCTAAATTCTGTTAGATACAGAAAAGTTAAATAGTAGCACGGTTCCCACCTACCGGTTGGGTCTCTATCTCAAAATCGCGAATAGAGTCTCTTTGAGCCTGAGCAAATCTTCTAACGTTCGCCTGCACCAGCTTGATATCTTCTATGGTCTGTTTCGGGACTGCAGCTATTGCAGCATCAATCCGTTCCTTTGACAGCTTGAACGACTCCGGCGACCATCTGTCGAACTTCTCCGAGTATTTTCGAACGGCACTGTCACCATATTGCCGAATATCGTCAATGACCCCCTTCACAATAGAAGCTACATCAAGTTCAGGAGCGCTTGATGATTTTGCTGCTTTTGTGCCAATTTTCAGATATCGTGGAGCCATGGCAACGAATATGGTGCGTCATACAATAGTTGTACCTGAAATGGAAGATATTGCAAGCAAATGGATCGGATTGCGTGCAAATTAATAAGTTCAATATATTGACCTATGGTTCTATTATGAGGGTTCTCATGGTACTACTCAGAACCTGACTTGCGTGACGCCGCTATGTCGGCCCCACTTCCAAGAGTGCATTTCCGATCCACCGCATTCGGGAATTTAGACCGCCGTTATTGCCGCAAAACTTACTGAACTCAACAAACCGAGTGAACCCATCACATTGACTCGAATAGCGCCGTGAGAGGAGAAAAGGCAATCTTCGACTAACAAGAACATCGAATCCGCAAAGATCCCGAGGTTGACAAGTCTCACCGGAAGTTTAGAAGTCAATATGTGTTAATCATAAGTTCAAAGCAATGGTTTCTTCGTTATTGGCTTATATGCTTCAAAAATAAGGGACGACGATCTTGTGCACTCCTTTCAATCCTTCGCAGGGATGAGCGTTGAATTATCTCTTATTTCCCGGACGGTCGTACATCGTCCATTCCACCACCATAATCTTCTTGGAGAGACTTGCCATCGACCTGTAACGACTGCGCCTCCTGAAGGACATACAACATGCGAGCCCATTTGGTGTCGCTAGGGTTCCTCCAAGCGTGATTGGTGGCCCTTTGGATTGTAATATCGCCCCGTTTTAGCAACCTCGTCTCACCCGAGTCCAACATTAACTCCACTTCCCCCTCAAGGACGACACCGTAATCTAAGCTAATCGTGCGATGCATTGGCGATATCGATCCCGGATTCATGTCTACCACGCGCAATACAGTCCCTCCAGGAATTGTGATGCCTGGAAGATTGATGAGATTCTTCTTGTAGATTTCGAGGTCCGTGTTAGCGGTGAGGTTGACCGGATACTGTTCCGTTGCGTATGCTAGACCGAAGCGGGCACCATTCGCTAGTTGCTGCCATTGTAATACGTCTGACAAATCGTTTGAAAAGTTCGTGTTGCCTTCCGAGTCGTGATTGGTGATGAAACGAGAGATTGGTCGGAGCCCATTGTCAGAGAGCTGTACGGTTTGACGAGACATGTTGATTTTGTTTTTGGTTTTTTTTGTTGGCGTAGGTTGCTCTTCTCGAAGCTGATTTTGACTGAACGTCACGAAGGGAAGAGAAGTATTTTGTGGTTTTATTCGAGCAGCTGGGCGGCTGAGCGGCCCTAACTTGAACATCTGTTTCTGGGTTTATCCTGGATACGGTCTTCCGTGAGGATCGGGTCGGTCTGATGTGGGCCCGATCTCCCTTCTAGGGCATGACCGGACAACAACTCAGTCCATTTCTCGCGCAGGGAATCCAACCTTGACTTCTTATCGAGGAATACCGCGACAACTGTGCATCCAAACATACAGTATCTACAATGACGGCGGCTGTAACCAAGGTTGCACTCATCACGGCTGGGTCTAACGGTCTTGGTGCAGCAATCGCAAGATGTCTCGCATTAGAAGCGCACATGTCTGTTGTTATCAATTTCCATTCGGGCTTGTCCCGCGCGAATGCCCTTGTTCAACAACTGGAAGAGGAAGTACAGGCTTGTAAGGAAGCGAATGGATGCACAACACAACGATTCGCTGCGATTAACGCGGATGTGGGTAGTAGGAATGACATTGGACGATTGGTGGCCGAGACTGTTCAACAGATGGGGCGTTTGGACGTGGTCATTTCGAATGCAGGATGGACCAGAATGACCGATTTTCAAAATCTCGAAGATGCCGACGATGAGTCGGATTGGGATCGCTGCTTTAATATGAATGTCAAAAGTCACTTTTTCCTCTTCCAGGCATGCAGAGAGCACCTTGAGAGAAGCGAGGGTGCATTCATCGCCACAGCAAGCATAGCTGGAGTTATACCAAGTGGAAGTTCGCTAGTAAGTTGGAAGAGAACATGATACAAAGTTCAACTTACCAGAATCATACTGACGTTGCAATTTAGCCATATTCTGTAACGAAAGCTGCTCTCATTCATCTCTCACGGAGCCTTGCGCTTATCTCAGCACCAAAGATTAGGGTGAATTCAGTCGCTCCAGGTGTGGTGCTCACGGTATGTTTACCCTTGTTGTCGAGACGGCAGCTAATGGTGGCAGGACTGGGGTCGTCAATTCCCAGAAGACAAATTGAAGTTGGTGCAAGAGAGCAATGCATTGAAACGGTTTGCTACACCAGAGGTACCTTTTTAAACCCCTCCGTATGGATGAATACCACTCACGACCTCATAGGACGTTGCTCAGCTGGTCAAATTCCTGGCCTTATCCAAATCCGTCACTGGCACAAACGCTGTTATCGATGCCGGATTTTCACTATAAGATGGTCGCTTTCGGCGGCTATCGCGGGAATATACTCAGCAAGTCTAAGGCAAATTCAAGTCCTGAAGCGATTATCAAGAGTTCAGGAGGGCACATATTGTGTAGTGGTAGTGGTATTGAACTTCATGAACGTGGCTCTGATTACGAACTACCAGATCATTCATATATTATCAAGTAAATTGAGGCGCACGTCACTATTGAAGTTACACTCTTAGGTATATTCAACACATCCGTTATCGCTTTCCAAGATGACCATTGCACTTCGAGAGTGCTCTGCTTCAAAGCCAAAGAGCTTCCCCGCATACGTTCATGCATACTCAATCGAGGACACGCACTATAATGTGCTATTACGATATGGGGAAGAGCTGCGGCTTCTCTCCTACTTCAGAGGGAGATACAATATGCCAAACACAAGACTTCAGTTCCGCAGAAATAAAGCATACGGGGGGGCCGTTTCACCTAACTGCTTGGCTCCACCCTTGGACCGCTGTGGCCCGGTCCCAGCTCGGATGCACCACGCCTTTAGGAACACGGCAATTATGACAGTAACCCATAAAATTAAATCGCTTGCATTATCAAAAAGCCCTTTGTTCCAGATTTAAACTCTTACTATGGGCGCAACAAACGACCACACAACAATTCCTATACCCCTTATCATTGATGGAGAAGAGATCCAAACATCAACAGATGTTATTGGCATCTCTCCAGGCACAGGCAGATCACTTTGGGAGAGCTAATGGGCGTCGAAGAAAGATGCCATAGCTGCAGTTGAGGCTGCTCATCGCGCCTTTGCTACGTGGTCGAATTCTCGAACTGAAGAGCGGCGCCGGATCTTTCTAAAGGCCGCAGATCTTCTCTAAGAGCGAGCGGAAGCGTTACAAACTTATATGGCACAGGAAATTGGAGCTCTACATCAGTTCGCCCAATTCAACATCAAGGTTTATGTGGATCTATTACGTGAGCTGACTAGGCGTATTAGCAGCGCTTTGACGGGAAGTATTCCGGTCTGCTCGCTGCTAAGCGATTCCTATCTTCGTGGCTGCAGAATCACGGCGGAATAGTTCCACGCTAATTTCTAGCCTTTATTGGGCACGTTAGATTGCATCAGTGCGTTCCTTGCATTAGCGTTTACAACCATCCGAAGGTTGGGTGGTCCCGATGTTAAACCAAAAATGGCAAGCATTGGGAGAGCGCTCTCTTGGTGGGGTTGGTGGGGTTAGTCGGCTTATTGATTGCAGCCATGATCGGGTTACACATGTGGTGTAGCAGCCGCCAGAAATGCCGGGTTCGATTAGTAAAGACTGTTAAACTGCAGCAGGTACACCGAAGCTTCTATCTTCTGAACAGCAAAAGCAGGAAAGTGTCTGTATTCATTGCAAGCCGTGATTAACTTCAAAACTTCGTTTTAGAGATCTAGAACCATGCCGAACCAGATCAGAGACATCCTCACCGTTGACGAGACGTCATACCTATACTTCCTCGAGCAGAACGTCTCAGTGCCTCTCAAATCTGGCGTCGGGGTTATCCGAGCCAACGTTTACAGACCGAAGGCGGACGGACCACAGCAGGTGACGTGGCCAGTCATTGTCACTTACGGCCCGTACGGGAAGGACATTCCATATGAGACGTAAATCGAGCTTTTTCATTTTAATCATGCACTTCCTACTTTTTATATCCCAAGTAACCGACAGAGCAACTAATAGGCGTCCAGATTCCACCCCAAGTCATTTTCTGAAGTCAATCCCGAACAGCGGGGGCCTCACTCAGCATGGGAAACTCCAGATCCTGCATTCTGGACCATGCATGGCTATGCAGTAGTGCGCGCCGACGAAAGAGGACTTGGACAATCTCCTGGACTTCTAGACACCATGTCCCGAGGCACAAGTGAAGCCTTCTTTGATGTCATTGAATGGGCTGCCGAGCAATCGTGGTCTAATGGAAAAGTCGGCCTGCTCGGAATAAGGTGTGCGGTCCCGTTGTGCCAAGATGAGGACCTTGCTAATATACTCCTGTAGTTATTACGCAGGCAGTCAATGGCGAGTCGCTGCCAGACAACCGAAAGGATTGGCTGCAATAGTACCTTGGGAAGGCATGTCAGACTACTATCGTGACCGCTGCCGACAGGGTGGCATCCTGTCAAACGGATTCATTAAGTTCTGGTGGGATAGACAAGTTATCACGAACCAGTACGGCCTTAGGGGACGAGCTGCACGCAACTGGCAAGTCTCCCGGGTACAAAGTGGATGTCTTCTTTCTGCTAAGCGAAAGACTATCTTGATCTACTTTATAAGAAAAGAATCTTTCCCTCGCTTAGCTAAGACACTAGGCAATGTACCGTCCCCACTTCTGTGAGACATACACTGACTTTGTACCTTCGGGTTTGGCAGGGGTCCAGATACTATTGAAGGTGATCTCTCGACAGAGGAGCTAGCAGCGAATCGACGTGACCAGACCATTGATAACGAAAACAATAGATTCCGCGACGAAACCTACTACAGCTCAAGAGAGTACCATCTTGGAGATATTCAGGTGCCCTTGTTAAGCGTGGCTAATTGGGGAGGTATATGTTTACATTTGCGCGGAAATGTCGAGGGATGGACGTGGGCGGGATCTGACCTAAAGTACTTACGCTTTATTACTGGAAGACATGATTTGCCTTTCTACTACACACAAGAGGTCAAGATTCAAAGGAGCTTCCTGGACGCCTTTCTAAAAGGCGAAGATCGCGAAGGCTGGAGCGTCAAGGGAAAGCTTCCTCCTATTGACCTTGTCCTGCGCAAAGGTGATGCGGAAGTAGAGCAACAATATTCCCGCCGAACCGAGAATGAATGGCCAATCGCACGCACGCAATACACCAACTTCCACCTCACGCCAGAGGGAAAGCTGGCACGGAGTTTATCCACCGAAAAACAGTGTAAGCTTTCATATAGAGCGCTCGGCACAATCGAGGAGCCACAGCTTCTGGGCTTCGAGACCGCGCCGTTTGAAGCTCAAACTGAGATTACGGGCCACGCCGTTGCACATTTGACCGTCAGTGTTAGTCCGTACGCAACCAGCGAAAATGTGCCTTCTGATATCGACCTCTTCGTCACCCTTAGGCATATTTCGCCGTTAGGCAGAGAAATTCACTACACCGGCACCGCCGGCGATCCAGTTCCTCTAACCAAGGGGTGGCTGCGAGTCAGCCTGAGAAAAACGGACCCCGCCCACTGGAAACACCGGCCATGGCTGCCTTACCGACACTACACTAGTAATGATGTACAACCCGTTATTGTCGGAGAGTTGTATGCGGTAGATGTGGAAATCTGGCCGACAAATGTTGTAGTGGAAGCTGGGGGGAAAATTGTCTTTGAAATCGCCTCTGGGGATACACAAGGATCTGGTGTCTTCGTCCACACAAGCCCACGTGACAGGTGAGTTATCCTCTTAGATAGTTCTGGAAATGGCAGCATTTTGACAGACATGTTACAGGTCCAAGGACAAGTTTGATGGAATGAATCACATCCATTTCGGTCCAACATTACAGAACTATGTCACATTGCCCATTATACCACCAAAACCATAATTGTTCGGAGACTTGGATGGAATAATAAAATGAAGTAACCTAGTTTTTTGTTCTCATCGACCCTTCCTAGAATAGAAGAAATAAGCACTGAGCTAGTCAGCTACCATTCACCCCCAATTTTATATCTGAACCACTCGTCGCTAAGTACTTTGCCAAATGTAGCGTTCCATGCCCAGTTCAAGTTCTGTAATAGCAAGCCCTATTAGCAAGGTCTTTCGCAATGGTGCTCAACGGGATCGGATAAGCGGAAAACTATTTCCTAAAAGACACGCGGTCACTCACCGCGTTGGTCTGCACTCCGGTAAACATGACCGTCAAAAACACTCTCTCGCCAGTACTCATGTATACCCTCCTCTCACTTTGGTCTAGATTCCTATTTACCGGCCGATAGGGCGGAATACGGCGGTGGTTATTAAGCCAATCTGGAGAATTTTGCAGCACATGATGAAGTATAGATGGCTCAGATTGCTGAATTTGGGGACTGAGAAGTCTGATGTTTGCTTGGGATGCACCCATAGACTGAGAGGGCGTGTTCGAATGATGGAGCTCATAGTCCGTAAGATGACTCCAGTTGCGCAGCTGGGCCGCTTCCGCGGACACTGGACCGGAGACTGACGTGACAATAATAGTAGAAGACATGATTGTGATACAAAAGACGAAGATAGCAGTGCTGGACAAAGGCTCCGTAAAGCTAAAGAATATGCAGCCGTGAGTAAGCGTTTGGCGGCACGGAAGGTGTCGGGAATGTGGGGCACCGCCTTCCCGGAGCACACGGTCGCGGCCCACGCAGACCACTGACAATCCAAGCTCCGTATCTACTACATCGGAAAACATCTGATCATCGCCACAGCTTCGACACGCCAAAATAATGTATACTGCAAAAGCGACGGAAGACGCGAAGTTGACCATACATTGAATCCAGTCGGCTAATAACATCATGTCACGCTCTCTACAAGCCGTCCGCGAAGCAGCCGTCGACGGACGTCTCCAAAACATTATCTATCGGCAGACCATGTTGGAGAATTTGCACAAAGCTCTTGTCGAGGATGTAGAAGCAATTGGAAAAGCCATCAGGAAGGATAGCGGACACAGCGATGCTGACGCGGCCCTGGAATTCATCTTGACCCTGCAGGCCATCAAAGATTACTACAACACACTCGACGAAATTGATTCATCGCGCCGCGAGTATGCACTTGCGCGGGGCGAAGATGCCACAGAGCGTCGCGACGGAATTGGCATTGTTTATCTTGTTCCGACGAACTACACTCTCTTCTACTCGGTCATGGTCGCGTTGAGCGCCGCCATTACAGCGGGAAATTGTGTTGTAATTGAAGTCAGTATTTTTTACTCCCACAAATCCGCACCTCGCTGAAACGTGCAATTCGAAGTTCAAAAACACAACAAAGGAAGTGCCTCGCCTGCTCCGTAAACTTCTCAAGGTAGCACTGGACCCAAACATTGTCGAGTTCGTGGCCAGCCATGCCTCTGATGAAGATCTCGGTCCGAACCACATCCGCGTACTCCAAGACGGCTGTTCCACAGCTGACGAGCAACCGCCACCACTGCACATATTCCCGCCTCTCATTTCACTGCCGCAGTCGCGAGTTGTCGCCATAGTTGACCGCACTGCAAATCTTGCAAAGGCGGCAGCCACGCTCGTCGCGGCGCGATTTAGTTTCGGGGGTAACTCACCCTACGCGCCGGACCTCGTGTTAGTTAACGAGTTCGTGAAGAAGGCGTTTTTAGTTGTTCTGGTCGAGGAGACGGCCAAGTTTACGGCGAATCTACAGAGGGTCGGACCAATGGACTCCGAGCGAGTTAGAAGAGTGGAAACCCTGCTGGAATACGGCCAGAAGAATGGCGAGATTGAATTCGTCACATCGAACAGCAAAGGATCGGTGTTTGAAGTGAAGAGCAGAAATGCAGAAATCTTAGGTAGCAAGATAAGTAGCGCTAACCTGGCCGTGCTTGGCGTGCGGTCACTCGACGATTCTATCAATCTCGCGAATCGGTATGTACTGTATACCAAGTCATAGAGATCTTCCCTGACAGCATCTAGGACGGAGAGCTTGTTAGCATCGTATATCTTTGCAGCACCGACATCGGCCAAATATGTGAGCCAGTTTTTGCGGTCGCAAATATCATTTGTGAACGAGCTTCCGCTCGAATTCCTCGGTTAGTTTACAAATGAAGCCAAAGAAAAAACGGTGAGAAGAGAAGCCGTACTGACGTCAACAGTTGGTCCTGCCACCCCACGATTCTCGTTAGTTGATCGCTCTCTCCGATATCCCGCCTCGCTCCTGTCAGCTCCACATGCCGAATACAGCACTCCGTCTACAAAATCCGAGTTTGTACACCAGAGTCTACGAGACAACAACGCGAATGTTGTTTTGAAGGCTTTAAAGGGTATTTCGGCTCCGCTGAGTCCGAAGAAGAAGCGCTCTACTGGAGGGCAGCTTGGTTACTTCGAACAAGGCATCTACACTGGAATGGGCATGTTTGGCATCCCGGCTCTGTTAAGCGTCGGTCTATTAGCTTATTATGGTGTGCATTTTGGGTTTAGAATAAAGTCGTGATGCACATGGTCTGTTTCGGTCCTCTGAGAAACATCAAGACGAACTTTTACTTTTCAAAACTCTAAGCTTAGATCTGTCTTCCTATGAAACATGGAATGGGAGCATCACTAGGAGTTTGACAGATATTATGTTGCACATTGCATCAATATAAATCACATTGCTATTCCATTCTATCCAATTTTCGTGTCCCGTAATCGCTCCATGACACTGAGTAAATTCTCCACAAGAGGGGAATTTGGCCTGAAGGGTTCGCCATCGCCCCGCTTCATGGTTTCAATCATGGTCGTCATGATGCCTGGGGCATCGTCTAGTTGTATTGGTGCCATATCTGCTCGCGATCCATGCAGAGTAGGCATGCCGTGGTTGAAAGAGATGTAACGGTATGTTGCTGCCGTTTCTTCATCATCAAGCCATACGGCCTGCTGTGGCGGCACGACGAGACTAATACTCCCAGCAGCCATTCGTGAATTGGAGTCCTGGAAGAGCATACGCGAGGCAAGTGTGTAAGCCCAGAAAGCCAAGCTAGCATGAAAGAGAATGATTGCGTAGAAATCCCGCAAATGCATGGGAGGGAGTCCTCTTGTAGCGCGTAAAAGTTGGCCAGCATGCCACACAGCCAATCTTGATGTCTTGCTACTCGCCCACTCCTTAATTGATGGGTGTACGCGACGTGACTCTTCCTGACCCTCAAGCCCACAAAACAGCTGCACCTCTTCTAGTGACATGTGTAGATGCATCAGGTTCGACTCAAGGAGCAGCGTGCTCTCAGTTGCGTGCCTTAAACGGTAATAGTCAAATATCTTGGCTAGTTCCTGATAGCGAGTCATCAACATCAAGTTGCTGTCCCACAAGGTCTTCTTGCCATAGCACAATAGACTCAACTTCCGGTATTCCCACACCATGCCCCACAGAGCATACAAGAAGGCTGCGCATGAGAGTTCGAGATCAATTACTGCCTCGTTGGATTGCAGGAGCTCTGGATTGGCGACGCATTCGGCCAGGGAAGGTATCCTTGTCGAATCGTTTTCATATTTAGCCCGGTACAGTATCTTCCACTCTT
The DNA here is from genome assembly GCF_027946475.1 of Didymosphaeria variabile. Taxonomy (NCBI): domain Eukaryota; kingdom Fungi; phylum Ascomycota; class Dothideomycetes; order Pleosporales; family Didymosphaeriaceae; genus Didymosphaeria; species Didymosphaeria variabile. The sequence continues at coordinate 3,188,340 of NW_026611627.1, read as the reverse complement.
GCGCGGAAGTAGCTGACCAAAGGTCTTGCGGTTCAGGCAAGGGAAGTTCAAGCTCTGAATAGGATATTAAGGGGCCAACAAGAAGTGACATGGAGGCCTGAGCCTCATGACTCAAAAGGCGGTAAGCTAACCTTTTGAACGACTCCTGCTCTACCCAGGCTCGCCACTTGTTGTCTAGCACAAGGTCTTTGTCGTCAGCGGCAACAGTCAGAATGGGATAGCTTGATCGCTTGAGGCGGCCGCCACGCCGAAGCATCGTCAAGAGGGGCAGCTGGAAGCTTTCGGCAATTTCCATTTTACGGCTGTTACCACTCCAGAGCCCAATACCCAGATGTAGCATATACGCTTGCAACATCTCAAGGTCGCGGATTAGCGTATTATCCGATTCGAACGCGACAGGTAGGTGGTTGCGAACGACCTCTTCAATTGCGAATCCCAGCTTTCGCAAGGATCGGTCAGGGGTGAGCACCGCTCCAGCAGCCGCTATAGCAAGAAGTAGTTCTGGTCGAGCTCTCTTTGGTCGGAAGCTGCTGGTGTGGATCCATGAGCCGCCTGTTGGGATAGGGCCTGCGAGGAAGAATTGTATGAGCTTGTCTAGTAGCTCTACCGATGGGAATGCGGATACAGCTGGCAGAATAGGTGATTTGACTTGACTAAGAACAATTGTAAAAATTTTGTCGCGGGTTGGAGAGTCTAGTTTTTCGCTTGTTGCTCGTCTGCTGACATCCGCAAAGCTCTCCGGGCTCCCGACGATCTGTTCCTGCGTGGGTACGGAAAGATTGGCCTGATCAGTATAAGCATGGATCCCAGGAACTGGAACAAAGCGCCAAATGGACTGCGGAAGGTGTTTACTCAAGGAATTTGAGCCACCGTCGTCGCCATGTTTTCCAGAGTTTTGATCAGTGGTATCAGCACCCTGAGCTGGAATTTGGCCCACCAAGTTTTCATATTCGAATGGGACTTGGGTATTGTACGTGTCTAGAAAGTTAAGATCAATAGCGCTAAGATCGAGGTCTGTCTCAAAGCCAAAGCCGAGTAGCCCACTGGGGGTAAGTGTGCCGCTTGGGAGCTCTGCAGCAAATGACCCACTCGGGAGTAGGTCCACGACTCCAGGCAAATGACCTAACCCATGCCGCGGTTGCGGCGTATTCCTGTTGATGTGATCGCGCCTATCTCGCTCAGCAGCAGGCTGCTGGGTTCGAGTCATCTCGGACGAGACTGAACTTAAAGCATCCTTCTCACTATACGATGTCAGATCTGGCGGAAGAGGTCCTTCGTTGGTTGGCGTTCGCAGCGCTGGCTGGCCTTGCCCGCCTGTATCAGGCTCCGCTTGCAGCGATGGTTCTACGAATTGAGGAGCCAGTTCGTTGTCGGCGTCAATAAATAGCTTGGGAGCAACTACGCAAGCTACGTTCTTCCTAATACACCGTCTGCAAGGTTTTTCGTCTTCGCATTTCAAATGGTGCTCTGCACATGCCTCACAAGCCTTGGAGACGCGGGGTGGTGTGGAAGAATTGGCATCAGTCCGGCGGCGCTTCGTCGATGCGTGATTTGTGGCCGTAGTGTGGAGCAAAGCATGTCTTCTCAGTAAGTCGCTATCATTTAGATCAGCAGGAGCAGCATAGTGAATAGAGGAATTCCCTACACTCTGTTAAACTGCTTGTTGCATGTTTCACAATGATATGGCTTCTCCTGCGTGTCTGCGATGCTCGGTTAGCACGTGAGTTGTACGGATCCTGTGGAATTAACAAAGCTCACATACGAGACCGAACGTGACGCGCAAGGTGGTCGAGTCGGGAGTATGACTGCAAGCATGTTCCACACTGGAACAATCCGTCGCGGGCACGGCCCCTCTGGGCGGGCGCTGCAGTGATCGGGAGCGAGGACATGCCAGCCAACCTCCGATGGATAATGTGGGCGCAGCTCACGCGAGGATTGAGTGATGTAAAGAGAGGAGTGATGGAAAATTGGCTTTTGGTACATTCGGGAATGTGGGGCACCCGAAGTGGGGATTGCCGATGCGCAAAGGATAGCCGGGGCCATGTCCTCGACGAGAATGGTCGACGCTCCAGTAATGGTCGATCGCAATAGTACCCCGGCAAAGGGCTGGATTGTTTGTGCACAAGCGAACATTAGCACACTGGTCGATACGTTGCAGGATCCACTACGAATTATTGCATCTCCTGCTTGACAATGAGTAAGACTATCGAGCACTTGATGAAACCACGCGTGACTGATACCTCGATCTAGCATCAACACCAGTGCACTTCTTTTCTCATGGTTCAACCATGATGCTGGGCGAGGACTCTGAATCAGCCGACTATTGGAAAAGATGTGGCGATGAAGCTCTCGCGCATGGCATTAAAGGGGTTGTTATGATGGTGAGCAAGCACTACTCAACGGAGAAGGACGACAGGCGCTCACCTAGCAAAGGGTGCCCACTGGGACTGTATTGGTCACAATAAAGTTGAAGTTTCCATGAACCCTAAGCCAGGCAAATCCCCGGTTGCCTATGTTCATCCGTCCAAGTATATCGATTATCAGCTCGTCCCGGATCTGGAAAGCGGCAAGAAATGCATCGATCTTCTGGCCACGGACGGCTTCGAAGTGAGCGGCAACGACAAGTTCGATTGGATTCACGACACGTACCTCATTCTGATCCGCATGTTTCCGAAAAGGTGTCCACCAACGACTATCATCTCTCTCAATGCACGATTCGATCCTCATTTCCATATGCGCGTTGGCGCAGCACTCCGAAGCTTGAGGGAGCAAGGTTATCTTCTAATTGGCACCGGCGGTGCAGTTCATAATCTTTACCGAAACGTTTGGCAGCCTATGTTGAAGTACTCCGACAACTTTGCCCAAGAAACGCCTCCGGCGAATTGGGCGATGGAATTTCGTCAGGCAGTCGAAGACGTTATTTCTGGAAATAGCGGACCCGACCTTCGTCGAGCTATCACAAGGCTAATGAAGCATCCCAGGTTCCGAGACGCCCATGCAACAGATGACCATTTCATGGCTGCCGCGTTTGTTGCAGGAGCTGCCGGTAGTGAAGATGACATTGGAACGTACGGAAGGCTAGAAGCGGAAACATGGGAGCTTACGAATATGTGCAATTCGCAATTCACCATCGGGCAGTGGGCATGATCTGTGTATCCAACTATATACCTTTTCTAGCATCATTTTCTCAATGGATGTACAATCCTCCGTTCGCCATCAAATGGAGTCCGTTTATCCAGCTCGCTCTTGGCTCGCACAAAAATCGAACAGCATATGCAATCTCCTCTGGTTTCCCAGCTCGGCCTCCTACAGGCGTTCTCTCAATCACTGGGCGTATCTTTTGCATGAACTCTTCTCCAGCTTGAATAAACCCTTCCGTCATCGTTGGACCCGGACTGACCGCATTGACTGTGACACCATACTTCGGTGGCAGCTCCTTCGCCCACACTTTTGTAAAGCTGTCCACCATCCCTTTACTTCCAGCGTAAATTGTTTGCAGGGCAGGCGCTTCTCTGGCTGAAATGGACACGATATTTACTATGCGGCCTCCATGCTTTGGCAAGTGAGGCAACGTCGCCTGCGTGAGCAAGAACGTTCCCCGTCCATTCAGGTTAACTAGCAAGTCCCAGTCATCTAGCGTCTGTTCCTCAAAGGGCTTGTTCACCGCTAAAGCAGCATTGTTGACTAGAATATCTATCCTTCCGAACTCCTTGGCAGCAGCGTCGGCCAACGTTTTCGGTCCATCAGTGGTAGACAAGTCTGCTTCGATCGCAACGCTTTTCGTCGGTAGGCTCGCCGCTAGTGCTTCTGCCCGTTCTTGTAGACTGGGGCCTGGGTAATTAAGGACCACATTCGCACCTCGCGCCGCAAGCTCTCTTCCAATTTCGGCGCCAATTCCCGAGCTAGAGCCACTAACAAGGGCAATCTTATTGTGCAAAGTTTGCTCGGGCAATTCCAACGGCGCCGACATGCTGGCTGGTTATATAAGTATACGAGAGTTGTACTGAGGAGTTGAAACACAAACTCCAATGCGTAGCGGGTTGTAGAGTCAACGACAGTCTTATCAAATTGCCTTTTTGAATCGTACGTATGACCTGTTCGAAGTTGTAGAAGGGATGATTGATAGTTTAACTCCGACAAATGATATGTTGCGACAAAAATTTGCGTAATCCCTGTCCCGGTACCCGATACCATCGTACAAATTTCATTGCGGAGATCCGCCACAGAACAGCCAGTACTTCCCAAGCATTTCGGCTAGATTCCGAAGAATCACGGGTATCTACTGAACGGAATTGTAAGCAAGCGTCTCAGGCGGGTCGGCCCCACCAGAACGCGTCGACAAGTGGGTTAGACGAATCGGCCCTATTGACTACCAAATGCCCCACTACCTAGCTCCGCGCGGAGAGATCTCGATCAACTTATATTATTTCCGATAGTTGGAGAAATGGTCATGGGATCAAGTCCAAAGATTTTCTATTGGTATACATGCAGTATACTTGCCTTCGTAGTACATTATCATAAGATCCGACCTTAGGTTCCGCGACTCTGTTACAGCTATGGGCTCACAAAATTCGCTGCGCATCATCTGGAAGTCAGAATCAACGACGGAGAACTATGAACGCGCACGCATAGGCCGGGTATTTAACCATCGTCGACCCAAGCGATACCCAGTCGCGATTGTCGAAGCCGAAAAAGAAGAGCACATCGTCGAAGCAGTGAGACTTGCGCAAACCAAAGGCGTTCGTATCTCAATCCGCTCAGGCGGCCACTCCTGGGCAGCATGGAGCGTGCGGAATGATGCACTTTTGATTGATATGGGCAAGTATAGGCAAATTGAGTTGGACGAGGAGTCTGGTATTGTTGCTGTGTCACCGAGCACAACTGGACGTCAAGTAAATACCGTGCTTGGGGAGAAGGGCTTACTGTTTCCCGGAGGACATTGCCCTGATGTCGGCCTTGGTGGATTTTTGCTTCAGGGAGGAATGGGTTGGGTGTGTAGAGTGAGTCACTCGGGTTTTCAACGTTGATTGGAAAACTGATCCTAACGTTATAGAGCTGGGGTTGGGCCTGTCAGTACGTCAAAGCGATAGACGTAGTGACTGCAGACGGCCGGCAATTACGGTGCAATGAGAAAGAAAACAATGATCTGTTCTGGGCTGCTCGCGGAGCGGGCCCTGGTAAGTCTTCATGGAAAGCACAAGGTTTCGATCATCCTAATCTCACTCATGTAGGCTTTCCTGCCATTGTCACGAGATTCTATCTACAAACAAAGCCACTACCGTCACACATCCGTGGGTCCGGCTACATATTTCCCAAAAATAACTTCAAAGAAGCGATGAATTGGGTCAAATCAATTGCGAATACCTTCGATGAAGACACGGAAATCGTCTGCGTGGGGCTTTATCTCCCTTGTTACGCTGAGAGCGTTGCTCTCGTCTCGTTCACAACCTTCAAGGGATCCGACGCCGATGCAATAGTCGCACTCCAGCCTGCAGAGGACTCGGTTCCAAGCTTGTATCTACAAAAATGGTTCGCCCGTCCAACATCACTGCAGCAGGAATACGTACAACAGGGCTTGGCGAATCCTGAAGATCATCGTTATTGTTGTGATAATGTGTATCTTCACAACGAGTCCAATGTTGCAGACGTTCTAGAAGAAGCATTTACAACCCTTCCGAGCAGAAAGTCCTTCGCCTTGTGGTTTAGCATGGCACCGACGTCGCGGAGGCCGCTGCACGACATGGCTTTGTCGATGCATTCGGATCATTATGTAGCCCTCTACACTATATGGGAAAGTGAAAAGGATGACCAAAGATGCGAGTCATGGGTCCGCAATGTCATGAACAAGATAGCACCACACAGCGTTGGTCAATACCTTGGAGATTCTGACTTTCAAGTCAGAAACACAAAGTACTGGGGAGAAGAACAGGGGAAGAGGCTGATGCAAGTAAGAATGAAGTGGAATCCTGAAGGAAGGATCTGTGGATATCTTGATAATGGAGATCAGTCCGGCGCGGAAGGGCTTCCTAACGTATTGCAATGATGGATAATGTCCAAAAAAAAGCCGACTTTCAAACTTTCTCGGGAAATAGAAAATTCATTTTGGTCAATCTTCATTGCTCTACTGTTAATGTGTACCGTCTCAACTCTCAATGGCGACCCTTGAGAAGAATACAGTCATCGCAGTCAATAATTGGTGTTAGCAGTAGTAATAGTCCTCCAGTTAATGGTGGCTGCAATCGGTATTGTTCCCAAGTTTGGCAATTGACGGTAGTCGAAGGAACTACTGAAGTCTCCTCCCGCACCTCAAAACTGCTAAGTAGTATTGAGTCTAGTGAGGTCGGGTGGAGTTGTTGCTTGCAAGCGAAATTGGGGGGAACGGCACCCGTTCCGATGATCTCCACTTTACCCCGGATCCCGCACCCCACAATTTCGTGGAGCAGTAATATCTTGTCGGTGGCCTGTGCTTTCGGGACCACTATCAACTATCGCAGCCACTTTCCAAACACCACAGAATACGCTTTGTATATGGTGTTGATATTCGCCGCCGATCTAAAGAAGACGGACTTTGATAGATTTGATCAAAGAAACCTCAAATATTACATCCACTGCTTCTCTCACAGCGCTTGAACCAAAATCACCGGCAGAACGTTCAACAACAATGGTCGGTGCTACGCCCAATCGAAATCCTGTGGATACAAGAAAGAAAAATACTCTTGGAAGTCTTAGGCTCCGATATGTCGATTCGAACCAGATTATTCTGGTGCCTACCCCAAATGATGACCCCAACGGTACACACACACCCTTCCGTGTAACGCAGCCAAATAGGTTAAGCTAATTGTTGGAAAGACCCGCTAAATTGGTCGAAGAAGTACCGGATGTACGTCGCGATTCTCGTGTCTGCCGCTATATTCTTCTGCAATTTCCTAGCCGCTGGCCCATCGGTGGTCATTACTGAGATAACGGCCGACTTCTTCGGTGCTCCTCCCGAAAACACCAACTTCGTCGCCGACATCTCGAAGACGGCATACTTCTTCACCACGACGTCTTTGATGCAGGGAATAGGTGCGCTCTTTTGGATGCCCCTGATTGTTAAATATGGCCGCCGTCCTGTTTACATCTCGTCGTTTGTCCTATACACCGGTTGCGCTGTGTGGGCTGGTGCTTCAACAACCTATAGCAGCGAAATTGCGTCTCGGATCATCATGGGTGTGGCTGCTGGAGCAGCCGAAGTCCTTGCGCCTTTGACTATTTCCGATATCTTCTTCTTACATGAACGCGGGACCATTATGGCGTAAGTTTTGCGTCCCCAATTTGACCACTCTAGCGAATTAAAGTACGTTTCAGGATCTATACCTGCGCCTTGTCGACTGGTGTTAGTGGTGGCGTCATTATTTCCGGGCTAATATCTATTAACTACCACTGGCGCGTCATATATTGGGTTTCCACTGCCCTCATTGGTGCCTGTACAGTTCTTGTAATCCTCACCTTCCCGGAGACTATCTATCGAAGGGACGAAGCTGCTGCTAGTGCTGTTACGCGAAATGGGACTAGAGGAGAGGATCTTAAATCAAAGAGCACTACCACTTGTAATGAGACACTGGACGCCGAAAGAACATCTATTGACAATTCTGGGCCCGAGAAGCGTGGCTACATTGCCAATCTCCGCATCTTTACCGGAGTATATACCAAAGAGTCGACTTTCAAGCTTTTCATTCGCCCGATAGTACTATTTACTCTCCCGCCAGTTTTCTGGGCTACTCTCGTCATGGCGGGCACGATTGGCTTCCTCGTTGCCATTACGTCTAATTTCGCGAGCGCGTTCACGACGGCCTATAGCTTCGAGCCGTGGCAGTCAGGCCTTTGTTTCATCGCAGCCCTCATTGGGTCATTCATCGGTATCTTTGTCGGGGGCCACTTTTCTGACTGGATCGCCGATATTCAGACGCAACGTAATAAAGGCATTCGAGAACCTGAGATGCGTTTGCCAGCCATAGGCATCAGCGTCGTTACGGCCCCACTCGCTCTCGTACTGTACGGCGTGGGTATCAACAATCGTTTGCACTGGATTTGCCCTACTATTGGACTAGCGCTGAGTGAGTCTCTTTTCACATCCTTTCCAACATGCTCTAACATTTGCAGTCAATTTCTCCATCGTGCAAGCTACCAATGTCTCACTCGTCTACACGATTGACAGCTACCGACCCGTTGCAGGCGAACTCGTCGTCACACAATTAGGATTCAAGTCCGCATTCGGCTTCCTTCTATCATTCTACACTAACCCTTGGGTGCAAAAGTCGGGTTACATCAGCGCCTACGGCGCCATGGCTGGAATCTCCGGTGGGCTTTTAATCTTGTTTCTGCCGTTCTATTTCTTCGGCCATGCTGTTAGGGCTAAAACTTGGACTTGGAGACCCATCCGCATGTTTGTGCACTGGGATGACGATCGCGAAGTTGGGGAATGAAAAAGAAAACTCGAATCGCTATACTTCAGTAAGATTGATAGCAACTGGAATGAATACTTAAAGGTCCACTATTCTTTTATATAGAGGTTTTCCTATTCGTAACCCCTACTAAAACGACAAGCTACTTGTGAGCTCTATATGTGTACTGCATTTGACGTAATAATCGAGAGTAAGCCCGCACGGTGAAAACCTTCGAGTGTAGAGCGTAGTTATATGCGCATGTGTAGGTGCTCGCGCTGGAGGAGGGTAGCCATAGTTACCAGTGAGAGGCTCTAGTAGAGGAGAGAGAAGATAATAGCCTCAATCAAGCAGTAGGAGGCGTTTATGGAGCTAATAAGGAGGTGGGCAAAGGAGCGGTCTTGGGTGTGGCCGTGGCCGTGGCGGATAGTAAGGAGGCAAAGGGTGGGGTCGGGGATGGTATAGGGTTTAGCGTCCATGCTTTAAGGGTGTAGGTGTTAGAGTTTGTTCGTGGGACGTGAGGGTGGAAGCGTTGGATTGGGGGCGTGGAAGTGTGGTGGTTATCGTGAAGAGGCGCTGATCAAGAATGGTGGTTGCTACGGTCGTAAGATGAATGCTGTATCTGTGAAAGTGGGATGTCTGGCCTGGAGGCTGGCTATAGAAGTCGATTGACTTAGTACTTCTGTCGCTTCGATATGCGCGCACTTTGTAAAAGGGCTTCAGAGGTATATGATCGAGCCCATCGGTAAGAATGATCAGGGTGATTGAAATCTCGACACCCCGATGTTAGAAAGGTATACCTAGTTTTGGGGTAAGCCATTAACGTCTCTTGTGGGCTAAATTGATCCGGTACGTTGAGAGTGATGTAACAGTTGAAGATAACCGAAGGGAAGCAGGGCGAGTAGACTAGAAAGTGGTGTGACTTCTGAAGGATGTTACGCGGAAATGAAATCTGGCTGTTAATTTGGTCATCTTAGTTACGAGTTGGCAGACTGCATTCATTCTTTTTTAAAAGCCTACGCATTAGCGCTCACCAGGAGGATTATGATAAGAGGAAGGCAACATTCCAATTTCTTGGAGTCTTTAATGCTGGATCTCGTGTCTTCTAGTCGGAAGTTTCGGTGCCCGCTTCCGTAGCGAACTTGACCGTGCCAAAACCCTTATTCACGATCCCGAAGATTACCCTTGCAATCAGACTCCCAAGCAGTTCTTGATATAATTAAGAAGCGACCGCTGCATAAGGATACAGTAATTCAGCCTACGAATGAACCGTTCGGTACATTCGCCGGATGTGCTCCAAAATATTCCTGATAGCTTTTAGTATAACTTTACACCCTTACTCATGTATTTTACCAGATAGTTTTGCATCGTCTGCGGTTTGAACCCCTCACCGGTAAGTACCATCTTCCTCTTTTGCCGATTTAACACATCGCTCTGACATGATGTGAGCCTCTGGTGTAAGCGAACTAGGATGAGCCGAGGATTCATACCTGCTCGATTGTGCGCATCATGACATATTGCGTATAGACAACCTGCTTCGTCTGGCCTATACGTTGCGCTCTTGCCATTGCCTGTTTTTTAACAAAGGGATTCAACTGCAGCTCGAGGATATGAAATCGCGACGCAATGGTCAAGTTCAAGCTTTCCGGTCAGTATCTACGCAGCTATGATGTATGATTGTACAAACCCTTCTACCCCAGTGCCTAAGGTCATCAAGAGGATGTTAGGCCCCATGATCGATTTAAATTCCTTGAGCACCTGTAGTCTCTGCTTTGGCCTTAAGCTGCCGTGGATGATGTCGTGTCTGAGACCGTTTTGCTTCAGCAGTTCGGCTGCGAGTTCTAGTGTCTTTTTCCAAGAGCAGAAAACAATACTAATGTTCTGATTATATGTGAAGAGGAAAGCTGCGCTACATTTAACATACATTTGTGTCCGGGCTCCCTTTTAATGTCGTGTAGAAGAGCCAACAGTTTCGACGGATATTGGAATGCTGTTTTCTCTCCAGACGAAACGGAGATGTCTGTATCAATTTGTTTCGCAAGATCTGGTGGAACATTGCCCGATGCGCAGAGTGTACAGGCCTTCTTTTTTCCCAAGCATTGTGGCAAGCAGCTATTGCAGACAAGATGCTTGCACGGCGAGATGAACGTGCCACTAAACTTGTCTCCCATCACATCGATGTAGAAAATGGGCAGAGAGCATTTGGCGCAGATGTTCTGCTCCAGCTGCTGGAGGTACGACAGCGTCTCATCATCTGATTCGGACAGCCCGCTTTGTTTTCTACTCGGCCCATTATTGCAAAAGAGTCGCAATCCGTGGATCGACTGGAGTGTTGTAGAAGCGACTTTCAATACCCCACTAACAGCCATCTGAACATGCTTTCTATAGTGCTCGTACAACCCATCGTACTGATGGCGCTCCTGTACCGAAAATGTTAGTGTTCGCGGATGCGCAATGGGGTCAGATAGCCCCATAATGTCTCTCATCCGCCGAAGACAGATGGTTTTAAGAAGTATCTGAAGGTTCTGAAATCGGCTTCCTCGATCAGGCAATGTAGGTGCAATAACGCACGTGCGGAATGTCGAGGCCCACTCTAGATCTGGGATCCTGAGAAATGCAACAAGACTTCCAAGGTCCTCAAGATGATTTTGAATAGGCGTCCTGGTAAGGCACCACCTTCGCTGACCTGAAAGCTGTTGGACTGCCTGGAACTGTTTAGTCGTGCGGTTTCGGATTTTGTGGGCTACACAGTAATTTTAAGTAAGGGCACAGAAAATTAATAACAGATGGCTCTACCTTCGTCTAACACAATACGAAACCAATAGATTCTCGATAGTGGTGACTGGCCTCGTCTGGTATCTTCCAGGGCTGTGGCAAATGTGGTAAAAACTACGTCCTTTTCTAGCAGGAGCTGCTCTCCTGATAGCCGATCGGTACCGAGATTACTGTGATACGTCACTTTGTGCGGGTATGTATGTCTGTGATTATCAATAGAGCGATCGAATGGCGACAGTAGACCGAAAACACACGCGCAGATCTCATCAATCCAATTTTCGAGTAAGACTAGTTCGAGGTTAGCAGGTCAGAATTTGATGATAAAATTATCATTTGAACAGCTTTACCAGTGGACGGAACAATAGTCAGGGTTGCTTTTGAAGGAACTTTTGCATTAGAGGTCCCATTCAGATTCTCGTTCCGGGTCGAAACAAAATCTGCGGCGTCGTTGAGGGAACTCGCGATAGCAGCCAATGGCAAGACCGTCTTTTTGCCGTCCTTGCACTTTTGACTGTGTTGTTTCACGGCAGCCTGAATTTTTCTAATGCGTAATGTTAGCATTATAGTGTTGCCTAAGATTCCTCTGACGTTTGCCTAAGCCATAATGACAAGTCTCGCCCTATGGTCTGTGGCAAGGTGATCCGAGATTTGGCCTGAGATCAGCACAGCTCAAGTATGATAAGCGCTGCCGATAGCTGCCGCACTCAACCCGTGTGTTCTCCATATCTTGATCAATGGCGCGGTTTTCATTGACATGCATGCCTGATTGCGAAGGTTTCAGGATTGCCCCCCGCCTCACTTCACTCCTGTTGACTTAAGGAAAGAGACATCCTCATGTTCTCACTCTATGTCGAGGAAAACCTTTGGTAAAGCGGAATGCCCTCGACTTTACTTAGTCAGTGTTTTCTACCCGTTTACACGATAGACCCAACTCGCACATTGCCGCAACTCAATTTCAGCGCTAGCGTCCAACTCTTTCCTACTGTCGTTACTATCCTGATTAATCGCTAACTTGTGCTTCTTCTCGACGTCTTCAGGCTAGTGGAAGTTGAGCAGGATCAGGGAAGTATTGCTATTTCGACTACCAGTGATGAAAACGGGGAACCGGGAGCGATCGACGGCAATGCAGCACACTACAAGGCATCTACCAGGTCATATGCAATTTTCCCCAAGGACCCTGAAGGCCTTCTAGAAGGCTTCCCTAGAATCTGGCCTGTGATCGACATCGCGTTCCGGTCCTTTGGTGGTGATCGCAGCCAAGGGTACTGATTTGCATCAATGATTAATATCTCCTGTTCACACTACTGGTATGCTGTCGGGTCACGTTCCCGGGATCTGCTCGTCGCTTCCGAGATTGCTCTTGATCAGGCGCGGAGACAGCAATTCTATCTATTTGTGGTGGGTTTTGATTTGAGGTGCTAATTTATCCACCGGAAAACCATGACCGCGTTTCCGATATATGAAGCGCCAGCAGGTAACAACGAGATATGCACCCCAGAAAGTGGCGATGGAAAAATAAAGCTTAATTGAAGCTTAATTGCATGCATATTTGGGGCCTACAAATACTGACGCCTGCCTCCTATGTGAGGTTTGTCGACTCACCGCTTCCAACGCGGCCCACGAAATTATACTTGCAACGATGCTCAGACAAATCGCTCTCTTCGCCCTCGCGGCGCTCCCAGGCTCGTTGGCTCAGGTGACGGAGGGCTTCGAAAATGGATGGGACCAAACTGCATGGCCCACATACGCTCTCGACTGCAGCCAGGGTGGTACAGTCGCGCTCGACACCTCGACCGCGCACAGCGGGAAGGCATCTATCAAAGTCACCGGTGCGGGTGGTTACTGCGGACATATCTTCGTTGGTACGACCAAGGTCCCCAGCAGCGGCGATATCTACGTCAGGACCTGGCTGTAAGTCTTCACCAACTGTTCACGACCCTACCACGAGTACTAATATCTCTCCTCTACAGTAAGGCCTCAAAAGCCCTGACTGACTCCCACGTCTCCTTCATCACCATGCCCGACTCCGCACAAGGCGCCAAGAAGCACCTCCGCATCGGCGGCCAGTCCAAGATCCTCATGTACAACCGCGAGTCTGACGATGCGACTCTTCCCGACTTGTCGCCTAACGGCATTGCAGCCTCTAAGGCTCTTCCTACTGGCAGTTGGCAATGCTTTGAATACAAACTGGGCGCGGATGGGTCCATTGACACGTGGCTGAACGGCGAGGCCATCGCTGGTCTGACCACGAACAGCAGCAACACCAATGCGGCGCAATGGACGAGGAGCTCGCTCAAACCTAAAATTACCGGCGTTTACTTCGGATGGGAATCGTACGGTGGGGATACCAACACGTTCAATTACGACGATATCGCTATTGCATCGACTCGCGTTGGCTGCACGTAGTTTTCATGAGTGAAACACGGAGTGCAGAGCCGGAGCGATCTGTGTAAAGGGCATATATGATCACTGTAAATATTGTTAGCAATTATCGATCATTTGCGGTCTCCAGGATTTTGTTTTCCAGCACCGACAAGCCTGTTGACACACAATGCAGTGAATTGTTGATCACAATTAACCCCACACTGAGACTATCGAGTACATCCGCGGAGCCAGCGCAGTCTCCGTCTCAAAAGGCTCAATTCCCCCAAGCGGAATGTTACCCTCCAATTAACCACCATGTGACCTACATCACCCCATCAAGTCGCGTCCTGGCGCGTGACCCCGCGTCTCAGTGATCATCCGCGACCCACAATCTCTCGGCTAAGTCCCTTGCTCTGTACCTTGCATCCAGCCAGATCGGGCCGGAATGCGACTACCTTAAGCTACTACTGCGTGCAATCAACACCATCACAACGGCTATCACGGAAGCGACTAGTACCGGACTATTTCCCCATGCAATTATTCCGCTGCAGCAGCGCGCTCGATATTGCGTTGAGACCCACAGCCCGGTCTTATCACCTCCAGCTGGTGGGCTGGCGAATGAGGGGTAACCTCCAAGATCTTGACAACTGCTTGGGAAGGTACATCGTGATGCTGGCGGTACGATAGTGGGACGTCTAGCGGTGGAGTAGGCGAAAAGGTACGAGAGCGGGCCGCTCCCGTGACGAGATGTGCGCTGCTGTCGGTGCGACAATGCACCGAGAGTGCTTGTGGTTTGCGCGTCGTAGATGTGCCAGGGTATTATCGATATAGGGGTGAGGGACTATAGTAGACGCTCTTATAAGATCGCGATAGTACGTACCGGTACCTCTTCCACGGATCTGAACGTTCATTCTGGGCAGTCCATCCACGGCCGGTTCTTCTGTCAACGCTTACCATGGGCTCTCGCAGGTCGGCAAGTGCTTCCGGGCTTCTGTATACTGGACTGTTTTTCCTCGCAATACTCGGACACGCAGTCGCTCAATCTCCCCGCGAGCGCTCGAGTCTAAATGCTGGATGGCGATTTTCGCGGTTCACTAGCAACCCTGACGGTCTTTCTTATGACACGCTCAAGCCATGGATCCTTCCTTCTTCCAATGACTTCATAACCCGGGCGAAGTACCAGCGACCATTCGGCACTCCACCAGGTAGCAACGTCCAGTATGTCCAGGGTTCTTTCGACGACAGCAAATGGGATCCGATAGATCTTCCACATGACTGGGCCATCAAAGGACCATTCGGCGCACCTGGCATATCTGGATCTGAGGGAAAGTTGCCCTACGATGGTGTTGGCTGGTACCGCAAGACGATCAAACTCGATGGTGGGGACGTGAAGAAGGGAAAGAACTTGTATCTGGAAGTTGATGGAGCTATGTCGTACGCGAGTGTCTTCCTCAATGGCGTGCTGGTGGGTGGTTGGCCCTATGGCTATAACTCGTTTCGTCTGGACCTTACGCCGTATGCAAAAGCTGGAGAAAATACTTTTGCTATCAGACTGGAGAACAAACCAAACTCTTCGCGCTGGTATCCAGGTCAGTCGTGTCCAATTATCGTCCCGGGCGATAATTCTAATAGTGTTGTGTCACAGGTGCTGGTCTATACCGAAATGTCTGGCTGGTTAAGGTGAACTCGGTCCATGTTGCGCAGTATGGAACCAAGGTCACAACGCCTTCCGTCAGTGCCGGCTCAGCAACTGTAGACCTGAGCGTCACAATCGAGAACAGTTCCAACAGCACCAAGCGAGTCGACCTGATTACTGAAATTTACGAAGTGGACGCGTCGACCGGTAAAGCCACAGGCGATGCCAAATCTAGCTTTGACCGTGTTTCCGTTAGCATTGCGGGTGGAACGAAGAAGGTCCTGAACAGCACCACAGAACTCTCCAGTCCTAAGCTTTGGGGACCGGTCCCGGAGCAGTCCCCCAACCAGTACGTCGCCGTCACAAAGCTATCGGCCGGCGGAAACGGTACCGTCGATTCGGTCGACACCAAATTTGGCGTGCGAACTATCGTCTATGATGGAAACAAGGGTCTAATAATCAACGGTGCCCCAGTCTACGTGAAGGGCGTCTGCAACCACCACGATCTCGGATCGCTCGGAGCTGCCTTTAATGTACGCGCTGCGGAGCGTCAATTCGAGATGCTATTAGAGATGGGTACTAACGCATTACGGACATCGCACAACATGCCCGCCCCAGAGCTCCTAGATCTAGCCGATCGCATGGGTATAATGGTTATGGGTGAGACGTTCGATACCTGGAAGACGGAAAAGGTAGACAACGATTACCACTTGCTTTGGGACGAGTGGCATGAGGCAGACATGCGCTCATATGTCCGCCGTGAGCGCAATCATCCTTCTATCGTAGCGTGGAGCATCGGCAACGAGATGCCCGACCAGTCGTCGGCGTTGGGTGGTCAGATAGGCACGGAACTGCAGAATATCGCTCACCAGGAAGACGGAACGCGAAAATCTACTGCCGGTCTGAACAACGCGCAACCGGGATCCGCCTTAGTTAACGTCCTTGAGATCCCTGGTCTCAACTACCAAGGTGAAGGCAAAGGTTTAGCATTGAACTCGACGTATCCCATCTTCCACAGCATGTATCCGGACAAGATGATTTGGGGCACCGAGACTGCATCCACAGTCAGCACGCGAGGAACATACATCTTTCCAGTCACGAGTGGGATAGAGGCGATCGTTGGGCCTAGCGCAGGTGAGAATGTTACAGCACAGTATGTCAGTTCGTACGAACTGTACCACCCGTCTTGGGCTGCGTCACCCGACAAGGTATTCATACAGCAGGACAGATACCCATACGTTGCTGGTGAATTCGTCTGGACAGGCTGGGACTACATCGGCGAACCAACACCTTTCGATAACTCAAGTCGAAGCTCGTATTTCGGTATCATCGATCTCGCTGGCTTCAAGAAAGATCGCTTCTGGCTGTATCAGGCACGTTGGCGCCCTGAGGTACCTCAGGCGCACATTCTGCCGCACTGGACGTGGCCTAGTCGCGTCGGACAAGTCACTCCCGTACATGTCTTCACATCTGGAGACGAAGCTGAACTCTTCGTCAACGGCAATTCGCAAGGCCGGAAGAAGACTAAGCCATCTGAATACCGCCTTCGATGGGATAACGTCACGTACACGCCTGGAGAAATCGAAGTGGTAGCCTACAAGAACGGAGAGAAATGGGCCGAGGACTCGAAGAAGACCGTTGGTAGTGCCACCAAGTTGAATGTGACTGCAGACCGGACTTCAATTGACAGCGATGGGTACGACCTCTCGTTCGTCACTGTAGCCGTGGTTGACGAGAATGACGACACCGTGCCTCAGGCGAGCAACACCATTGCTTTCTCAGTCGACGGGCCCGGTGAGATCATTTCCACGGACAACGGTGACCCGACAGACATGATAGCTTTCCCGTCTCTTACGAGGAAAGCGTTCAGTGGCTTTGCGCTTGCCATCGTGCGCTCTAAGCCTGGGTCTTCGGGTAGCTTTACTGTCTCGGCAGCTTCGAACGGGCTAGCGGGAGGGGAGGTGGTTGTGCATGCCGGTTATTGATGTACAAGTAATGTCTAGATCTTGTATATCGAAAGGCCATCGTCGAAGATTAGCGCAACGTGCAAGCATACATGCAAGTGATGGGTGAAGGGGAATGCAGTGTGTGATGATCAAACTAAGCCTTCTCGGGCACAAATGTGGGGAAACCCCGCATCCCCAGAATTCAGGAGGCCGGAGGAATACATTCGGCCTTCGGGGCAAGAGTCACAGAGCCAGACCATAACTTCAATGCATCCCACGTGTGAGTCTTGAGCCAACACTCCGGATTCCGGGTGTGGAGATGTCGACTCTCGATTCAGACGGCAGCCCTAGCGTCGTCGGTTCTAGCCACTCTGTAGAGAAGGGAGGACAGCTTCCAGCCAAGTCCGGTCCCGATATTGCATGCAATAGTTGCCGCAAAGCAAAACTACGGTGCTCTCGAGACAAGCCGTCGTGTGCGCACTGCAGAAAGACGGGTATGATCTGAATATTGGGATGGTTCAAGGCGAACCTGCCCTAATCCGTCTTGATAGGACTCGAATGTCTGTACGAATCGAAAAGAACGAAACCAGGGTTGAAAACAGGAGCAATAGAGAACGTACACAAGAGGCTTGGTACGCCTTCCCAGGTCCAATCTTAGACCACAAGTTTTGACGTTCGGCAGATGTCCTCGAAAGCCAAGCCAGAGAACAAGCTGAACTGTGCAGATCCTCGCACACAGGTGCGAGCGTTAACCCCCAAAACAATGCAGCACACGAGATATTGCGATTGCTTGCGAGAGAGCTTCCAAAACTCGTCAACGGATCTAACGATACTTCGAAACCTCAAGTTTTGCCTTCTGGGGAAGCAAGGCAGAGCTTAAAGCGAAGACGCGTACATGATGACGAGACTGCTAGGTGGACGTTCGATTTTGAAGACTCATTCCCATCTATAGATGCAGCGCTCTTAGAGGACATCATTGCCGCTTATTTCTTCCATGTTCATCCTTGGATTCCCATGATACATGAAGGACGCTTTCGACGGCGTCTGGAATATGAAGATGAGCGAGCGAGGCTTGCAGTTGTTATTCAGGCCATGGTTGTTGCAGCATCCAAATTTGTACCGAATGCATGCATACCAGCTAGTATCACGGCACAAGCGAGAAGCAGGGTAATTGTATCGGCCATGGACAATCTTTGTCTAGAAAGCCTTCAGGCTCTCATCGTGATAGCATATACTGACGTAAGTGACCCTGGGGTATATGAGATGGCGATCTGACCGGCGCATGTAGATTGGAGACGGAAACGCAGCAAAAGCTTGGTCCATCATTGGCTCACTCACTCGCACAGTCGAGTATAGCCAACTAGCCCAAGAACGCGAAGACACTGAGTACCAGCCGCTTTGCCAGCCGTTCGAGGTTCTCGAACACACATCAAACTGGACTGAGCTTGAAGAGCGGCGGCGCATCTTCTGGAACGTGTTCAACCTCGATCGGTTCTGTTCTGTAGCTATGAGTTGGAGTACGAGTCTGACATCCGCTGATGTTCATCGTCGATTACCATGTGACGGCCACCTCTGGCGCAAAGAGCAGGGTGTCACAACACCTTACTTCGGCATATGGGACAAATCAGCGGGACGAATGGGGTACCCGATTGGGTTCCTTGTTGAAGACGACGGCCCTCCATCACGACCCAACGTGAACCCCATACCGGATGCGGCATCGTTACAGAACCCGAAGCTTGCGGACATGTCCAACGTTGGTGCATTCGCATATCGCATCGAAGCCACTGAGTCGATGTCGCGCGTTGTATCCTATTTCCTCCAACCAAAAGTCGGCATGCGCAGCCAGCAAGAAATCTCGGCTTGGCTTACTAGGTTCAAAGAACTGGATTTGCGATTGGTACACTGGAAGATGCTACTTCCCCAGAAATGGAAGAGCAATCCTAACATGACTCGCCCAGTCCCGTTAATGGATCCAAATCTCACCCTGGCACATGTTACACACAACACGAGCATGATTCTGTTGCATCAGCTGATAGCCTACCCGCCTTTCCACTGGCCCTTTCGTAGTCGACTGCCAAGTAGTTGTTCCATTGAGGCGTGCTATTCGGCAGGCATTGAGATTGCCACAATTACTCAAAGATATCTGGCAAATTCTCCGCAAGGTTGCCCGGTCGCAAGCCAGTTCGCCTTCTGCATCTTCATTGCGGGACGGATGCTACTCGTGCATTGGCGATCTCATACCGACAATGAGCTACCGAATGATTTTTGGAGCTTGGTGCAGTGTCTGGAAGAAATGTCAAAGCGATGGACAGGGCTTTCAAGCGTACCCTCTGACGAGCAGAATCTATCAGGACAATATGCCGCACGGCTGAAAGAGTTGTACATCTCCTGTGTCAGAGACGAAGAGTTCCAAATTCGAGTCGCCGATTACACGAACGAGATCACGTATACAGTCAAGAATGCGTACGATTCAGTTCAGCAGAGTCAGCCGGAACCTCTCAGAGAAGCATATGCGCATCTGAATATACAAAATCCCAGTGCCAACACCGTGGAATGGTCCGTCCGACAAACCAAACTGCCTGCCGGTGCAGAGGCCTTCAGACCGATGAGTATGGACATGTCGCATATCGACAATCTTGAGGGCGTGGACTTGGATACATTGCCGCAAATGATGCAGGACCAGCAATATGTTAATATGGACCGAATAATTGCATTTGACGACGGAAGTATGTTTGCCGGAACGGTCGATACCGGCATGTTCTAATGCAACACCCTTTGGCTACACTAGCCCCATCCTCATCAAGCGATTACCGAATTGTACAAGATAATAATCTCCATATACTAGACCATGGTTTGCGTATCTCTTACGCGCTTGCTCGTTATTGTTCGCTGTACCGTATTTCAGTAGGCCTTCGAATGTAGCGCCCGGCGTTGAATCTTCGGCGCTAATATAACCGTCCGATGCGCGAACCAAGCTTGCCTTCTCAAGCGACAAAGCAAACGACAGTGTATCATGCACTATTACTAGAGCAGCCTGGCGGAACCGAGAAGCAAGCATGCCTTGATTGAACCCTGCCAAGGCCTGTGAGACTATGAGCATTCCGTTGGCTGCAATGACACCAGCAGAAGAATCCCGGATGATGTTGCTTTCGTCATCGATAGGCGCATCGAAATCCCAGAGCGGCACATACCGACCCTTAATTATGCAAGCTGGAGCTGTCTCCAACCTGTACAGAAAGTATTCGGCGAGACCACATGACGCTTCGAGGAAGCGGTGATCTTTTGTAGATAGATAGGTCTGCGCATATCCTAAAATACCCCATGCTTGTCCGCGCGCCCAATTCGATTCGTGAGCGTAGCCTTGCGCGGTTAGGCGTCGCTTGAGAGTGCCGCTTTTCGGGTCAATATTTGCTACATGGCAAGTGGAATACCATTGGCCGGTATAGCGGAATTCGGAATTGTGCGATGAGTCCATATTTTCAGGACGTAGATGTGACTTCAACAAAGTCTCCGCGTGCGCAGTTGCCATTTCGGCCAGAGCCGGTTCTTGCATATGGTATGAGGCGTAGTACATAAGGTCCAGATTGCACATGCTATCGATTATCACAATCATGTTGTCTTGCTGGTCGAGGATCTCGATATCTTTCTTCTTGAGTAGATCCCAACTCCGGATTGCCCTTGCGGAAGGTACGTATCGAGTGGCAAGGCTTCGTGCTGCTTGAGCGATCGAGTCTAGGCTTCTTCGGTTGCCGAACAATTCCCAATCCATCTGCAGCGCAGGCATGATGATGAATCCTATGTCATGTGTGTCGGTACGCTTGTCCATTCCATACAATGGTTCCGCCCATATACGACACAATGTTAAAAGCTGTTCGCGAAATTGGAGAGCGTTGATTTCTGGCGGGAGCTGTAGGCTTTGTGGGAATCGTATGGCTCGTTCGAGGATGGTATACAGCGTACCGGGAAAAAAGCCGCAAGTCCAGAAGTCGGCCTCGCGTAGAGCATACGTTCCATCATGATCGACATCTTGAGGGACGTACTCTGGGAAAAAGTCCGGGAGGGCTTTGATAGCAGTCTGAGCTGTTCGAAGAGCCTTGGCGGTTATGTTTTCTGCAAAAAGTTCTGAAAGTAGATGAGCTGGCACATATGATGCCTTTCCCTCAGAGTTATCCGCTTCTGTACATGTTGTGCTCGTTAGAGGGATCGACTCCACGCCGAAATAGTCTTCATCGCTCGAACTAGTAAGATTGTGAGGTAAGATCATTGTCGGCGGAGCGGCATGCGAACAGGAAAGGTTGCCCTCAAGCGGGCTTTATGAAGTAGCGGCTGACAGCGGCGAGACGGCTCCTTCGCCTTGATCCCAATAAATCCCATGATCTCTCGTCGAGTAAGCGATGCTACACATCGTCCGTAGTCAAGTGTCCGTTGCAATGTATATTGAGAGTTGCCGTAGGTGTATGAGAGAAGTTGCTCCCACCGCCGTTGCCAATGCTCCGAGGGTGCTGTCCTTGCCAAACTGGGTTTGGCGCAGAGGAAGCGACGACGCGGGGAAGCACGCGTTCGGGCTAGCCTTGCACCGATCAAGGCTCATGTCTGCTCACCACACCGCAAACCGGTAGCTGCACACGCATGGCTGTCTATCTTGGTGGCTACGTACAATTGCATACTTAAGATGCTGCTCCGCAATCTACATTTTACAATCCGGGGTCGGCTCTCTCCGCCTTGATATCACGTTGGACCACTGGGGGTTCTTTCCACCATGCAGACATCAGACGAAGCTGAAGGTGTGTCGACTGCTCAGAGACCACTTGAGGTCGAAGAGAAGGATGAGCAGAAAGAGATTGTCGTGAGCTCTTCAACCGAGAAACCCCAGAGGTCTTTCCTCCTGGCATGGATGTACATCTTCGACTGGTACCCCAGCCACTATAGCAAAGAAGAGAAAAGGCTCTTGCGCAAGCTTGACTGCATCCTACTAACAATGTGCTGTTTATGCTTCTACATTAAATGGCTCGACCAGAATGCGCTCAACAGTGCGTATGTTTCCGGCATGAGGGAGGAATTGAAGATCAAGGGCAACCAGTACGTTTCAAAGCTCATTTTGACGTTCTTTCTGACGCTTTCCAGGTACTCACTCTTCGGTACATTCTATAACATTGGTTATCTGATCTTTGAAATCCCAAGCATGATGATAATCTCGCGCCCGAAGCTTGCTCGTTACTACCTACCGCTGATGGAGACACTCTGGTCTATCCTGACCTTCTGCCAAAGCAAGCTCCAGAACGACAAGCAGATATTTGGTCTTCGCTTTCTACTAGGTGTTTTGGAGACACCCGCATCCACTGGCAGCATTTACCTTTTGACTTCCTGGTATCGTGCCGATGAGGTCTTCAAGCGTGCTGGTGTATGGTACGTCTCGAGCAATGCCGGCGCTATGTTCAGCGGCTACTTGCAAGCGGCTGCGCACAAGAACCTGAATGGAGTCATGGGGCGCTCTGGTAAGTTCGCAAATCGGTTATTTTCCCGCTTTCTCTCACTAATTGTCCCTTTCAGGATGGCGATGGCTCTTCATCATCGATGGAAGCATCAGCCTTCCAATCGCACTACTCGGCTTCGTCATGTTCCCAGGCCTTCCCAGCAGCCCAAAAGTCTGGTGGCTCACGGAAAAGGAACAGAAGCTGGCCATCGCACGCATGCGCAGCGATGGCGTTAAGCAGTCCGCTAAAATTGGAAAGCGCATGCTCAAGCGTGTCTTCACGCACTGGCACTTCTATCTCGCAGTCCTGACGTACGTGTGCTTTCAGGGCACTTCGTATGTTGGTGGACAGATGGCTATCTGGCTGAAATACGAAGCTGACAAGCACGGCACATACACAATCGAGGAAATCAATCTCATTCCGACCGGCGTTCAAGGTGTTGCTATCGTCACTGGCATTTTAGCGACGAGTTTGGTCATGATTTACCCTATGTGGATCGTGTTCACGGTCGTTTCGCTGATTCTGCTATTTGCCAACGTGTGCTTGTTGGTCTGGGAAATCCCGCTCGGTCTGCACTGTAAGTTTCTCCAACATGTAGACTTTTCCTACTCTGCTGACATTGCTATAGTCCTCTGCTACTATCTCTTGGGCATGACCTCGTGCATCACGCCAATCCTCTTCCCATGGGTGAATATGATGATGAAAGACGACAACGAAGCACGCAGTTTCACCACCGGCGCTATGATGACCGTTGGATGGGCTTTCTTCAGCTTCTATCCCATCACCACATTCCCGATTCTCGAAGGGCCGAAGTGGAGGAAGGGCTTTACGGTCAACACGGTGCTTGTGTGCGCTTATTTGACTATTTTCCTGATTGGACAATACCTCTGGAGGAGGGAAGTAGCGGCCGAAAGGTTCGATGCGATCTCTTCGAACAACGAGTACTGGACAAAGAGCCCGACTCTGTGCACGTGGAGATCGCTGATAAGGAGGCGAGGGTCTAGAATTGCATGGAGACGGCTCTGAGATAAGGTGGGGCACCCATGAGTATCAGCATCAAGCTCTCTACAGCTGCGCAACGAATGCGAATAGTATATGATTGCTCGCCCATATCCTGATACCCTAAGTATTTTGAAGAGGCGTCACGGGATCGCTGCATAATTATTCCGAACCCGAGATGCGAAGTGCATAAGTCCCGCGTTCCCCTCGTCTAAGTCCTCTTACGCGATCGTTTCTCACTCCTCATAACCCACACACGTAGCTCTAACAACCATCATGCCATACCTCTCCGGGTTCTCAGAAAACCCTCTCCGCTCCCGTGCCGACCTGATCCGTGCAGTAATCGCCTTGATCAAGCCACTCCACCCGTACAAATCTTCCACCGGAGCACGCATCAAGATAGCGACATCGACAGGCGCCGGCTTCAGCGAGACCGCCGCCCAACTCGAAGGCTACTCTCGCCCCCTATGGGTAGTCGCTCCGCTCCTCCATTTCAAAATCAGCGCTTCGGACCCAGCGCTTCGATCCCTGCTTTCCGATGAAGGGCTGGGACTGGAGGATTGGATAAGAGGGTTGAAGGAGGGTACAGATCCCAAGTCGCCAGAGTACTGGGGTGATGTAGAGGCGAGTGACCAGAGAATGGTGGAGATGGAAACCATTGCCTTCGCCCTTCTCGTCTCGCCCTTTACATTTTCTTTCATGTCCGACCCAGCAGCTCGCGCCAATCTCATCAATTGGTTGAAGCAAATCAACCACCACGCCATGCCGCAGAACAACTGGCTGTTTTTCCGGGTCCTTGTCAATCTCGCTTTGGTCCTAAGCCTCGGGGTACCGCTAGAAGAAGTCAAGAGCCACATTGACGAAGCGCTGGACGTCCTCGACAGGTTCTACATCAGCGATGGCTGGAGCTCCGACGGGCCGTGGGGGGACGTGAGAAAACAAGCAGATTACTACTCCGGCAGCTTCGCCATGCAATTCGCAGCGCTCCTTTTCGTAAAACACGCTTCCTCACTCCCAGTATACGCCTCGCGAATCGAGAAGTACAAAGAACAAGCGAAGATGTTCGCAGCGGAGTACTGGCGGTACTTCGACATTAATGGAGCGGCGATACCATTCGGCCGCTCGCTAACATACCGCTTCGCTATGGGCGCATTCTGGGCCGCTGTGTCGTATGCTGATATCGAGCTCCCTCCTCCACTTGATATAGGCACAGTGAAAGGGTTGTTATTAAGGCATTTGAGATGGTGGACGCACCGCCCTCACACCTTCAACTCCGACGGCACGCAGAACATTGGCTATGCGTATCCCAACATGTACATGGCTGAAGACTACAACTCGCCTCAATCTCCGTATTGGAGTTTGAAATCCTTCCTTCCTCTTCTTCTCGAGGAGGACCACACTTTCTGGACTGCGCAAGAACGTCCGCACCCTTTGACCCAAGACTCACCATCCATGGTTAGTTTGGGAAGAGTAAAACTCCTGTGGCCCCCAAGACATATCCTCATCAGCAATGAGGAGCATCATTTCATGCTTTCCAGCGGACAGAGCACAACGCGCCGCTTCAAAGCGCGCGAAGCTAAATACGGCAAATTTGCTTATTCTTCTGCGTTCGGATTGTCCGTTCCCTGTGGGGCATTTCTTGAACAGATCGCGCCGGACTCGACGCTAGCGGTGAAATTTGACGATGGAGAGGAGAATTGGAAAGTCCGCTATGAGCCGTACGATGTCGAGAGCGGGACCGTGACGGTGGAGGGTGGGGATGACACACTGTTTCTGAGGAGCAAGTGGAGGCCTTGGAAGGAGGATGTTGTGATCCAGACGACACTCATCGCTTCGACGCCGCATTGGCCAGGCTGGCATCTGAGAGTTCACCGGGTGTCGGTGCCTAAGGGGACGGACCCGCTGCGACTTGTAGATGGGGGCTTCGCCATCTCAGCGCAAACGACGCGGGATGAATCTATTTTCGAGCAGCGTGTACGCACAGAACTCGACGCCGCTGGCTCAAATAAGGTGGAAGAAGGCTGGTACAACGACGGAAAAGGATGTCTCGTCATTTCTTCAGCGGGTGCGAGTGGTGTTATGGATCTGACAGATGACTTTGTCAATAGTCAGGGAAATGGGAAAAGTATCATCATACGAGCGGATCCCAATACGTAAGTGAGATCTTATCCTCGTCAGACTGAATTGCTAACAGGACGTTAAGAAACATCATCGCACCCCGGACGCTTATACCTGCGATACAACGGTCGTTTGCTGCGGACAATGCCGGTCGCTCCCTAAGTGAAGACGATGCAGATGTATATTGGACGGTCACGGGTGTGTTTACCTTGCAGGCTTCGGCGGAAAGTCATATGGATCGCGTGTGGGAGTTTTGGGGTGCGAGGCCTGCCGGTCAGATAGTTGGGGAGCGCGTGAAGTTATTCGCTGATAGTTGAGGGTAGTTAGATACTCCAAAGGTTTACTGGTGAACACTTAACTTGGCTAGTTCTGCGGACAAAGATGCCTTCACAGGTATCCCGTGTAGTATGAATTGAATAGCATGCTAAAGTGATGAGGATGTGTTTCGGTGTTAATTTTGAGCAGTGTTCAAGCTTCAACCAAACTAGCACACCATCAACTACCTAAGCGCTCGTTCATGTTCAGCCATATTTGTCTCGTGGACCGCTCATGTACCACCCCTCATTCGATTGGAGCTTTCCCACCTACTCCGTCGATTCCGAACCTAGCCGAAGTGATTGGCCTGCAAGGATGTTAGTCACACCAGACCACGATCAACATCGGAGGTGTTCACGCGAACTTACCGAATGCAACGAGACTTCCTAAGGAGCCACGAGGTCACACCTGAAAGACTGAATCCTTAAAGCCCATGCACCCAGATCAGCCGCATCCCAAGCAGCGGTTGTCGAGTCGTGGCGAAGAACAGGCACAGCATTCGAAATAAAGCAGCCTTTCGACTGGTAGTAGCGACACACAGCGCCTTGCTCCTGCTTGAGTGAGTTGATAGTTCCCCAACCGAACGTCCGGCTGCACTTGGCGAATGCATTGACGTAGGTCTTGTCGCCCGCAAAGTTTGGCTTGCTGAACACAGTGACAGCACCAGGAGTTTGGATGAGATCGGCGGTGAGAGTCTCGCCGTGTGGCCAGCCCTCTTCAACTGAAGGGATCGAGGCAGTATTCGCCCCATCCACGTACGCCTTGCAGTACGCGCTCTTCATCTTGTCGTCGAACGGGCCCATGTCCTGGAACCATTTGATCGCCACGCCATTGATGGTTTCACCGTGGAAGTCGCCGCGCATTTTAGAATGAATGAACTGGCAGTCGTCGTCGGAGTAGTAGTCGCAGGCGTAGCCGGTCCACTGCATCATCGAGGACACTTTGCCGTTCAACTGCTCGGGGAGGTTCACACATTTCTGGTCGGCGTAGATACGGTCGCAGAAGCCGTGGAAGTTGGGATCGGAGCATGCCCAGGCGGGCCAGCTCTCGGCTGTGGATAGATTGGTAGCGGGCAAGGCGACCGCGAGGCCGATGAGGGCAAGTATGAGAGTGAGGAGGAGCATACTTGTGATATTAGTGACCTTTGAGATGCACAGGTGTCGGTTGATGTCGGGCTTCTCAGTTGGGCGAAGTGAGGTGCTAGAGAGAGATTGAGGCTGAGGATTTATATAGCAAAGGGCGAAGCGGTGAGAGATTAGTGCACCGCAATGAGGAAGGGGCCACTGAAGAACAGACCAGCGCCACATATAAGTTGAGCGTTTGCCGATGACGTCGAGTCCTACATTTTCGACCTATAAGTGATAGTCGTGAGTCACGTCATTCAGGTCCGAGCAGAGGCCATGTTTGGGTTTTGAATTGACCGTGACTATCTCTTCGTTATACATGAATATCTTACTAGGGATCCAGGTCCCGGTTGAAATTGAATTGGCGGTAGCCAAAGCCGTCCATCGTCCTATACGAGCCCAAAGCTTCCAATTGAGCCCATACGGCGGGATACCGCGCCTTGATCCATTCCTCGACCTTCTCTTGCCTATCAATGTTTGCTGTGCACTGGAACCAGTTGCCCAATCTAATGTTTCGTTAGCAGTGTTTCCCCGCTGTGTGTCATGGTTTACTCACATGTAGAAATCCGGTGTGAAGCCGTACTCCTCTTCGGCGGCCTCGATTAAGGCAAGAGCGTCATCATGGTGATGGTTTCGTGCAATGGCAGACACGTACGCGGTAAAGATCTGCTTGTCGATATCGACATCCATCTCCTTCAACCGCTGCCAAATGGACTTCGCGTGTCTTTCTCCGTAGTGCGTACCCTCGCATGCACGGAACGCAATGGCAATACTATTGTACGACGGCCCCTCTTTCGAGGATCCGATCTCTGCCCACATGGCCATGGCACGCTTGTCGCTACCGGTTGCAGCATAAGCGAGCATCAAAGCGTTCCTAAGCTGCGTGTCCATCTCCACGTTTAGGTCAATCTTGAGCTGGTTGCTAGCTAACTCTAGACTTTCGGCGTCACCGTTGCGCGCAAAGCCTGTGAAGGCCACGACATAGACTTCTTTATCAGCTGCAATATTTTCCTCGATAGAATTACGCATGTGGAAGAAGACGTGGCACGCCATGTCCGAGCGCTTTCGAGCGAAGAATTCCTTCATCAGGGGGATGCGGTCGGAGCGAGGGGTTTCCGGAAATGCGTTGCGTAGCATCTGGTATGCATCCCAGGCATCTGTTGTGCTGGTCTGACCATCTTGAATGAACGAGGCAAGACCCTTCCGGATGACAACACGCTGAGCGGGTGAAAAGTGATGAGCGTGCATGTTTAGCAAGTCACCAGCATCATGGGGCTCTCCACGTCTAAGATGGAGGACGCACAACGTAGCCACCGTCTCTGGTGTAAGCTGTGCGTTCTTTTCGTGCAGATCGTCCACGATGGCCATGATGTCGTCGAAATGATGTTGTTGCAACTGGCATAAAGCTTGGATGAGCCTGTTGATGGCTTCAATGCACTCGCTGTCTTCTGAAATTTGGCCCTGCAATCCGTAGTACGCAGCACGAGCGCCATCAACATCGTTGATGGAAAGTCGATACCGCATCTGCATGGTGTAAGTTTTCTCGTCCGGGTATATGCCGCGTTTCTCTCCGAGAACTACAAAGCGCTCGGCCGAATACGAGTCCTGCTTGGACATGGCGAATTCTACCAGCAAGTTGATCGTGCTAATATCCGGTTGCACGACAGGAAGTTCGGGCTTTTGCTGTCGCTCCTCCGCATTCCGCCGGACCATAACATTCATCATGCGGTCGATCTCGTCAGCACCCTTGCCAATTGCAGCTGACCAGAGAAAAATAGCATCCCACGTCTCCTTATCAGGCATCTTTTGCAGGAGAGATGCCACGACCTTTTGGCCGAACACGGTGTCTCCACTGAGCGCACATGTGGTGAGCAAAGGCCCAAGGGCATCTCGCAAGCCTCTACCATCGTCCGTTTCTGGAATCGTCTTAGAATACCAGTACTTGGCCTGCTCCAGATCATTCCTTTCCGCGAAGTATTTGACGAGAACCCCTTTAACCTCGGATGTGAATGTGGCTGAAGCATCTTGCATCATCTGAGTCGTTTTGAGCAGCTCTGGCGTGTTCCCTTCCTTGGCGAAACCTGCCGCAACGGTTTTCCACACGTTGCGCACGATCAAGACCTCCCGTTCTGTACGCTCATCCGAAGGCGTTCCAAAAGTTTTGTAGATTAGATCCCTTGCTTCTTGGCTTGCACCGTAAGTGCAAAGGACGCGCACAAGCTTAGGCAACTGTAGTCCCTCATATACCGTCAGTGTTTTAAAATCCTTCTTCGCATTATCCAGCTCCTTCTCGATAACCTTCCCTATTTCTGCATCCAACAGCTTCGCCAAAATCTTGTGTGGCTTTCCGCCCGTCTCCGGTTGGTATCTGTCCAACTTGACCATCATCTTGTTCAAGCTCTTGAACGGTATCCAGGGCTGTCCATCCTCCTTCGGGTTCTCCAGCAAGTACCGAAGTGCATTCAAGACATTCTTCACGTGGAAATCCTCAAGATCTGCCTTGTTCTGCAGGAAGAAGGCGCTCACTGCTTCGGCAACCTTGGAAGGAGGCGGTAGTCGCAGACCATCACGTTGCGCTTCGATGAGGCCACCAAGAACTTCAAAGCCCGCAGGTACTTCGGCTGGTTTTATTTTGCGCGGAGATTTGAACATGCCGAAAAACGTACGCCGCTGGGGCGCAATTGCGTGGGTGCCATGCTGAAAGGACGTTCGAAGTCGTGGTGTGCGCTGAGCACATCCGCGCCAGACCAGAGGGGTGTCGGCGATGATACTGCGGAAGACGACGCGTGTGAGGTGTGACGGCATGGCGGAGGAGCTTGCGGGAGGAGCTTTCAGGCGGCGGGTGGCGTCGAGGTGCAATTGCAGCACGAAAACTATCTGTACAGGTTCGGTAGAGCTTCCATGGGAAGAAAAGTGATGGAACTATAATACAACGATTTACAATAGCTGATCTCCAGGGGTATGTCTGGATGAGATGTGGGAGGAGTGGCCGCCGCGGTAGTGAAATCATATATGTGCCAAGCCGCTAGTCCTGGGAACTTTCTGAACCTCGACGCGCGACCATCGCGAGCCCACAGCAATACCGCCTGTAACCTCGTATCACAATGTCGCTGATGCGGTTACCCTTTCGCCCTGCGGCCGCGATGTCGCGGACATGCACAAGAGGCATTGCGACAACAGGTCCCCGCCAAAATGGTAGGTGCCCCGGTTGCTCGTCGGAACGCTTGACTAACGCTTCAACAGCTGCAGACCTACTGGATATCCTGGGACAAAGCTCTCCGACCCGTCCTGCCGCAGGGCAATCGCTCTCCTCCACGGCCGATTCTGCCAAAGATCCTAAGCTTGCGACACGAATGGGTGCAATGGCCCTCGAGGGCGCCGCCGACCGCCAAAGAGCCCTAATGCAAGCCAGCCAGGAACGGCAGAATTTCCAAAAGCACATCTACCGCAAGTGGAACACTGGTGACGTCTACGCACCGCACGACCTGTCCGGCGTGGAGCAGAAGAAGTGGAAGCTCGCCCGCAAGACCCCTTCAAGCGATGCCTTTGACACGCTCGGCATCAACCCCATCAATGAATACAAGGTAGCTACGCACCTTGGAGGAAAGAGGGTCACGACTAACGCTGTGCAGAATTTCACCATGATGTCCGAGTACATGACTGAGATGGGCCGGATAAAGCACTCGCGAGAGACCGGCCTGCGACCGAAGAACCAGAGGAAGATCGCGAAGGCGATACGACGGGCAATCGGGCTGGGCCTGATGCCCAGTGTACACAGGCACCCGTTGGTGCTCAAGAAAAGCTCTCCGTCGAGATTTATGTAGAAGAGGCGGCTGTACGATGCGGATAGATATAGAGGGTGTATGTATTTTAGCGCAATGTATTAACACGGCACAGCCTGTATCACAGCAAACACCCGTCGTTTATTACAGACCTTTCGCCAGTCTCATGATACTGCTTCGCTCAGCAATGCCCGCCTCTCCTCATCATCGACTCCGCCCTTCGGCACACTCAAGAACCCCACGAAAGCCCACAAGTAGAAGGCGCCCGTAAACGCCATCGTCCAATCTAACACCCCGCTGACTTGCCAGACCTCCAATTGCGAAAGTGTATAGAACGCCATACCCAACGCAGCATCCAGAAACACAACGATCGCACTCGCAACACAACTACTTCCCATTAGCCTCTCTCACGCACCCTACCTGATCCTCGACGATCAACTTACTAGCCTCTCAGTCGCCTAAATACACTAGGCTTCGACACTGAGTCCCAATACACCCCAGTCATTAGCACCATGCCTGACACCAGTCCCAGGAAGCACACCAGCAGGAGCACCGCATGTTCCTCGTGAAAGCGGAAAGTATTTTTCCTTGCACTGACACTTAAACATCGTGCATTCGTGCATCGGCTATTCACGATATCCTCGTTGGCAACAAAAAGCTTATAGCAGCGCGTCCGCCTGCTCGTCGTTGAGTCTTCAGGTGGCATCTCGAAAGGGGTGTGCATCGTTGGCCAGTGTCGATTGGGTGCGACAACAACGTTGGCCGGAAAAGATTGTATCCAAGACATTTCTCGGATTATAGATTGTCTGCATCTTGTTCTGTCAAGTGCACCGGCTCTTATGCTCACAAGTGCAACAGGCCGCCTCGCATAAAACGCCTCTAATGTCTTCAGCCGCACATGACACGAATGGTGCCACCCTGTTCCCCCATATAACCTCAGAGTGGATTATGTGTTTCAAACACGATGTGGTGACGAAGAGATTATGTCTCTGCTGTGATGAGCAGGGGCTGGACGAACGCAACAGACTAGATGAGTTATCGACGTCTGCGCTCTCAGTGTGCTATGATGGCTTGAGAGTTTTGATCTAGTGGTATTGGCGTGATTGTGGAGATTGCAGCTCGAAGATGCCCAGGAAGTGCCGAGAGAATTGATATAAGAGAGCGCGAAGAAATGAACGCTTGAGAGGTCGTGCACACCATCTGGTTCATCTTCCAGCGAGAAGTCCATTGAAACACCTCTTCAGTCCTTCAAAGACCCATCACCGCCATGAAGATCTCCATCGTCCTACTCTCCGTTCTATTTGGTCTTACCATCGCGCTCCCCACACCCGATGACCTAGACTGGCTTTCCCACGACACTGAAGCCCCCGGCGGCAGCCCCAGCTCTCGAAAGCGCCAATACTCCACCGGCACCCTCCACCCAAGCTTCACCCACGTCTGGACCGTAACCCCAGGAGTAGGCTACTTCGAAGCCTCCCCAACCGGCTACGTGCGCTTTCTCACCACCGAAACCGACCAAACCTTCCAACCCGACGCTTCGCTCCGCGGCCACAACGCTACAGTGGGCTTTGACGTCCCGCAGGGCAAGCTCACCGATGGAATGGAGTTCCAAGTCTTCACTGCGCTCTCAACGCTGGTTTTGGAGAAAAATAAGGACAAAGCTAATACGAACGATTCGAGGGGTGATTATGTCGCTAGGTTCGTTGTGAAAGGAGGAGTTGCGCAATTAGCGGATGGGGAGAAGGGGAGGTTGATGGTGCCTGATAGGGAGCAATTTACGCTTCAGATTGTGGGGTCCTTCAGAGTGGAATTTCAGTTCGATGCTTCTACTGGGCAGGGCTTGACTGTGACTAGAGCGGACTGAAACGCCCGTGATGAGGACGGAAGGGAGGTTGAAGGGGCTTCTAATGATGGTATTAGTGATACAGTCAGCGGGTAAGTAGCAGAAGCTTCCCAGGCTAATAGTGACATGGGGTTCTTAAGCCTAACGTCTGCAGGCCGCGGTGGTGTTTTGGATGGGACCTGTGGAGGCGATCTGGCGCAAATACTTGATGCACATGTTCTGATGTAGATGACGTGAAGGGCCCTGGAGCCTATTGGTTTGGACTTTTGTCGCTCCCAATACTTAATTTTTGGTTCTGATTGCATAGGTACTTGAACGTACTATTGAACCGCATCTTTACAGCAGTAAGGCCTACTATCGGCCCTTGACATCTAACCCTCTGCTGCCCAAGCAAAGCATTTTTTCAAAGGAGAACCCCGCAGCGTATCGACTAGGTTCACAGATGTCTCTCCAAACCTCGATCTCACAGTTCATCTTTTCTCCATTCATGATCATCCAATTCTTCCGATGTCACAGTCCTCCCATCCTGTCCCCCATTCCCCAGCTCCACACCCAGCACACTCTCCGTCCTCGCCCCAGAAAACCATTCCCTCATCTCCCCCAGCCATACCTTAGGCCCCGCCACAAGCTCCTCCTTAAGCCTTTTCTGCGTCCCCAAAAACTTCTGCCGCACCTCATCCACATCGCTCGCCAAAAGCCTTCCATCTCTCTTCACAAACTGACCATCCACAAGCACATCCTCGATATCCCCCGGCCTACCATACAGCAAAAGCGCACTCACAGCATCCCCCGTACTCCACCCCAACATCGCAGGATTGCGACTAACGTCCCAGACAAGAATATCTGCTTTCGCCCCCGCGGCTATAACGCCTACATTCGGCCTCCTGAGCGCCAGACCGCCCTGCCTTGTGGCTATCAAAAAAGCCTGATGCGTGCTCATGGCTGAAGAAAGGGGGACTTTCCAGCGCCGTAGCACGCTTTCGTAGCCTAGATTGCGCACATATTGGAGGAGAATGCGCGCTTGGGTGAGCAGGTCTCCGGCTGCGACCATTAATCCGTCTATGCTGAGGGAGGCGACGTCGAGCCAGAGGTGGGCTGTGGGATTGGTTTGGCCGAATGCCATTTCGCTTTCTATCGCGATGGAGGCGTATTGGTTCGTTTCTTTGAGGAGGCGGTAGCCGGGGTGGTCGAGGAAGCTGGCGTGGGAGATGACGACCGGGGTGGAGATGTTGAGGATGGCGAGGCGGTGGAGGAGTTGCGGGGTGTTGTCGACTAGGAGGAGCATTAGACGGGGTAAGTTAAGTTAATTTCTAAGTGGTTCGACGTGATATTGAGGATGGACGGCGTACCTCCGTATGGGCCCGCAAGCATGTGCGTTGTTAATACAGGGAGAGTCTGCTGTCTATCGCCATGGCATTTAATGTTAGCGCCTCCTTTCATGGTCTCTGTTTGAGTATCGCATCTGGTCTGCTCTTACCGTATCAACGCTAGAACGGGCTCAAGCTCTTCCTCGGTCTTGCGGCTGAACGCATCACAGGAGACGCCCAAGCTAACGATAGACTTATTGAGGGCATCTCCGTAAATTTCAGAGAGCTTCTTGAACTCCGCTACCTGGTCGGCTATCGGCGTATCAAAGCCGTTGGTCCCCACGGTAAACGCGTGGAAGATCCTAGCGCCGCTGTCCATGGAAGCCCTCAGCGCGGCTTCGGCACGAGCCAGACCCGGAGGATGGTGAGCATGATCCAATTGCGTCGTCACCCCAGTTTCCAGTCCTTCGTATATACTCACAAGCTGAGTGTTGTAGATGTCCTCCGGCTGTATGGTCTGTAGCACCTGCGTGTTCATTGTGTTGATGAAATAGTCCGCCATGACGTTGGGAACAGGCAGATGTCGAAACATGGTTTGCCAGTTCTGGCGATGCGTGTCGACAAAGCCTGGGGTGATGATCTTGCCGGTAGCGTCGATGACTTCAACATCATTCGCGAGAGCTGGGGGCTTTTCATCCTGTGAGAAAATGCCAGTGATACGGTCGTCCACGATGAGGAGAGATCCGTTCCGTGTAACCTCCAAACTCTGTAGTTCTTCATTCCATCCAACAATAGTAGGTCCAGTGTAAAGTATGGAAGATGCAGACAGGAGTTGAGCGAATAGTAAAGTTTTGATAATCGTTATCTTCAGGGGAGACATTGTTAGACAAGGCTCAAAACAGTCGACGAGTCGACAGATAAATAGCGCGACGTACAAAGCGAGGCGCCCTTCATCGTTCCATGCCTTCCGGACTACTCAGCTGTTCGCGTCGGCCCTGTCCTCACAGCGATTCGGCATTACGCGCATTACATAGTAGTTACAGCAGCAATTCAACATTATGAGCACCTGTGGACCTCAGGCTTAATCATACTAAGAGCTAGACCGCTAGCGACTCGGAACTTCGCGCTTCGATTATAACGTTATGTTCGGCACTTCGCGCTCTACTTGAAGCGACTTGGCACCTCGAAAAACCCATATTTACGAAATTTTATACTCGGACTACGTAAATTCCCATCTGTCTTATTCTCCACTTAGATCAACTGCTTCACCCTATATCGTCGACGACGGTATCGCCAAGAAGAAAAGATGATACACGTAATTCTTGAAAAAGAAGATAACACATGTAATTCCTCAAAGAGATTTATTCTGTTACTTTCGTAGTATTCGTAGGGCTAAAATAAGTTCTTATCCGAATGCATTTACGCTCGTTTCAGCGTGCTGCTGATTAATCGGACACTCCAGGGTTCACACGTGGGCTTTGGGAGAGCTAGCTAGGGGTACTATTAGGTGGTGTGTGACCAGTTCGGAGCAGATCGAACTGCCGTGATACTCATATATCGGGCATTAAACCTCGAGCAATTGTCCGATTGCTACGCGTTTCATAATCGGATCCCTAAATGAACCTACGATTGATGAACAATCCAGGCCTTGAAGCTGGTCCGATACGAGAGAGACCGGGCAGAACTTCAGAAATACAGTTGAAACGGAGCAGAGAACTAATTGGGTAATATGAGAGAGCTCAATCGGAGCATAATTGCAGCGTTTCATCACTTGCAAATACGACGCAAAGTCCAATGACACCTTGTAAGCAAAACAGGTTCTATTCTATACCAGATTCTCTTCGTATACTCGTACACTCTTTCAACCAAAGTGGCTGCTGAGTCGAACTAAGGCACGGTGGGCAGCCCAAGTTCCGTTCCAGGAGCAGGAAAAGTCGATCCTGTCAATTCTTGGTGTCCGAACAGAAAGTCTCTATCCGTAGTCAAATTTGCAGCGAATCGTCGATCTGTCAAAGGTGCATATTCACTTGGTGTGGAGGGAACGTATTCGACCATGCAAGCGCGGCCATCGACGACATGCATATAATCGGCATTGATTCCAGGACTGATCCAGAATAGCATGTCGGGGTCATACTTTCGCTTCAATTCCGACAAGCGCGGATAGTTGGATCCCCAAAAGGAAGACGACCAATTAGGTTCGGTGACACTGGCCTCGTTGATGTATGTGCCCATGTCGGGAGCTAGTTGTCTTAAGCCAGCAGCGCTTGTAGTGGGCGTCTTGTTTGCGATGACTAGCGCTGCTGCTTTTCTCCATCCTGGGTTTGCCGATACCGCACTACCATTGCCGAAACGGTTCCCAGGCGACATTATCTGCACACCGATGCTTCCACCTGTCTCAGCCAATGCCTGCGTTATGCTCGGGTGACCAAGTTGTTCCGCGCTGAGAAGTCGACTGTCATAAGGAATCACCCCACGATCGTAACGATGATCTGCTGTCGTCGGTTGAGGAACGAGTGTCCCGTATGTGCCCTCGAAAAATTCCTTGTAGCTAGAAAATTCGAATGCCCGTGTTTGGAATGGCGTAATTCCGGGGAGATTGGAGACGTTCGACAATATCGGACCCCAAATCTGATTCGCGTTGGCGATACCCGCTTGCGGTCCTGGGTGGATGGCAAAGCATCTGATGTATGTAGGAAAGGTGTAGAAAGTCGCACTGATCCCCTTCTGTTGAAGGTCTTTCGCGTGGCCCAAAAGATATCGAAGCGCTTCACTGGTGGGATACGTCCCTTGTTCCAAGCCTGAAGCATTCAGGGTGGAGTTAATATACCAGTTGAACCCTGTGATCGGTACCGTAACATGCGCTTTCCAGGTGGCCTGTACAATAACGCCAAACGTGCTGCCACCGCCTCCTCGAATGGCCCAAAATAGATCCGAATTTATCGCGTTGTTGGCAACTTTAAGTTCGCCATCAGGGGTGACGATCAGTGCTTCGAGCCACTGGTCAACTCCAAGACCGTACTGTGAGGTCATGGGACCGTATCCGCCGTTCTGGCCCCAGCCTCCACCAACGGCAACGGTTGCTGGGTACGTCAGCCGTGAAAACAGAAAATACTGATTTTACCTACCAGCTCCGCCGCTCACTGTGAAAAGTCCCGATTTCGATACGGCGTAGTTCAAAGGCAGACCAGCCAGGGCTGGACCAAACGAGACAGCAGCTTGTTGTCCTTCAACAATCTCGATGGATTCTGCCTCCGTGTCGAGACCCACAAATGGAAGACCTTCCGTGGTAGTGATATAAGACGGCATGACGCAGGCACCTTGGAACAAGGATAAATCGATAAGAAGTCCAGATCCCGCGTCGCTGCGCTGCAGTTGGTCGTGTCCCGTAGTCAACACACTCAAACGAATGCTGTGATCTTTTGCAAAGCGCACGGCGTTCTGGACGTCTTCGATAGATCTAGCCTGCAGCCGGTAGTCGGGCAATGGACCGTGTTGGTCGCTGCCATTGGTAGCCACAACACCTGGGAGAGCTGCCTCCCATTGCGCATGTGTGGGCCATCCCGCGTCTGTCTTCAATTTGCGGCAGCCAGCTGGTGCTGTCGTGGCCTGGATCACCAAGATAGAGGAAAAGAATACTGCAGCCTGCAGAATGTTGGAAGCTAGCATAGCGGAAGCAGGTTTTAGGGAAGTGGCGAGCACATTAGCATTGGGTGGCTGATGTTTGTGATTTAAGAGTAAACATACTACATGAATATGCGCCTCTTGTTTCTTAAATAGGGCGCAGTATCATTGTAAGCATCCGATGAGTTCCGCTATACATAATGTTATGTGCTGAGCAAATGATGATCGTCCATTCCGGATCTTTTCGTGCGAGGATGGGCGTATCCGCGTATTCGCTCTATTCAAGGGGGTATAATGAACGGACCGATACAAGGGTAGCGTCAAAGGGACGACGCTGGTTGGCTAATGGTCCCTTACAAGACTAGAAATCTCAACGCTAACAGTTCGTTCATGATGCACCCTAGTAGAGAACGGTACGCTATACCGAAACCAAAACCGAAACCGAGACCTTGGAGAACATTATAACCAAATTTTGGAATGTATGTCGACATGAGGCGGAGAGACACTCTGAGTAGCATTACTATATGGCCATTAAGAAGAAGGAAGCTGCCGTGCACATAGCTTCCTCGCTCTACAGATAATCCAGTCAGGTGCCATGCGAGTACGAGTGCGAGTGCGAGTGCCATACCCCAGTCCAAAAGCAAACCCAATATCGGCCCGAACGACGATCGCCAATGATCGTTCAAGTTCGTACACGCCTACCACAGTATTCGACTACCTGCTCAAAAAAATCCATCCCATATCATCTTCGCGGTCATTGTTTTCGTAACCGTGCGTACATAAATAGGCGCCCTCCGTCATCGTCATCACAATTCGACGTCTGACTGGCGTATTCGAAACTGACAGAATTCACATACTTTTGTCCGGAAAGAACCAAGGTAGATGGCAGGCGAGATTCGAAGTGAGTTTCACCGCTCTCGTCAACTTCCTCGCGCTGTATATGGCCAATCTGCTTCTGTACACCGTCGAATATAAAGATGTCGAAGCGATGCCTCGCTCCAGTCCTGTAAGGGGCAACGCTATGTATAAGCACTTATTGGGCAATTGGATTATCGTGACGTTAAACTGGGCGTTGAGGTTACAGTACAATTATGCACAAGAACTCGATTGTGATACAGACGCTAGCCGTTCGCACTAAAGTCGCGTGGTCAATGTTGAAAGCCACAGGGCGTAGTTCAATATCACGCTATTGGTAAAAACGGCCTTACACGACCGGGCGATCTGATGCTCTTGACATCTTATCCTAAATAGGCCCCACAATGCTCCGTGGTTACAGTACCTGGAATCAACCGAATGCGCTGCTTATTCCACAATCGTCGCTAGCGTGACGAATACTTCTTTCTGGATTGTCCAGGATACGAGTTAGTCTCCCGCATCGCCCACCAAGACCAAAACATGGTGAAACAGGTCTTCCGATGCATTTGCTTAGACAAATTGCTTTCGTAACTTGAATCATAATCCTTGCGCCAGAAGGTAGGCTACGTTCGGCATACATAAATCGTCCATCGGTCTGCCAGAATCTGCCTGAAGAACTGGTACCAATGGATGGAAAATTCAGAGGCGGCGTCATTCGCGATCTTCGTACTCGAGAGAATTGGGTATTTGGCTAGTATATCAACAAAGTCTTGACCGCATATTACTCACAGCTCATAGTTGTACGGCGACCCTCTGAGCGGATGCCTGACGCAGATTTCGTCAATTCGGAATGAAAGTCCGGGTGTAGCTCATACTTCGCCGAAAACAATTGGATAATGGCAGTAACTTGTGGAGATTGCAGGTTCGGCGATATGGAAAAGCTCAACGCTACGTACTATGATGTATCAGTTCAAATAAAAACCGATATATACGGCAATCGACGTGCTTGGTTCGCTGCGAATCAACCTTTTGGCGTAGTCGACGTTTCGCAGATTTCAGAAGCGGTAAAACGTGAATCTATACCACTTTCCATGAATACAGTAAAATTTCAACAGCTCTCTCTCTCCGCTTGAGGCTTCTTGATGTGCTCTTACAAACATGCCGAAAGATGGAGCACACGGCATGGTGGGTCGCCGAACTAGAGTGTGGATCCGCCGAAAATAGTGATCAGTAATCATCATTCTGAGTCACTTCTATGGTACGCCCCAAGTAGATATTCTGATAAATATCTTGAGGACTCCTGAGGACTCATGCGATGCAATGCACGATTCATCATGTCTTCCACGGTATACACAACAACGCTCATACCCAAGACCCTCAGTCCACCCAACATCACCGCATTAGCACGAAAATATCGCATCTTCAAGCTCCACGCCTTACAATCCGATCCAAAGGCTTTTTCTCAAGAATACTCAACCGAGAGCGGCCTATCCCTTGCAATATGGGAGTCGCGCATCACGAATCCTAGCTCTCAGATTGTGGTCTGCATGGCTTCACCTGAGACTACTCAATCAACCCTAGCGACGGAACATAGCGAAGCGAAACTCTCAGTATTGCTCCAGAGCGAATGGGCTGGAACATTTACCATGATTGGCCCCGTGTCTCGGGACGCCTGGTGTTTTCCAGATTCAGGACAGCCAAATCCCGCGAATGACGAGGAGGAATTGCGTTGGCAATTGACGGGACTGTTCGTCTTGCCGGAGCATCGTGGGAAAGGGCTAGCGAAACAGATCACACTTGCTGCCATCCAAGCAGGCCGACATATTTCCCCTGTGACCACGCCACTCTCGACTCCGGCTACAAAATCGGAGCCACGAAACGTCAAAGCTCTCCAAGAGGATTCGGCGAGGACGCGGGGTTCAGAGGGGCAAAGGAAGGCGCGCATTCGCCTGATCGTGCACCCGAATAACAAAGAAGTGGTCAGTATGTACCTCAAGCTAGGCTTTGTAGACTGCGCGAGGTACACGGTGAGGGAGGCGTGCATCGCGAATGGCGATAAGGATTTCATACCAGACAACGCGGACAAGCAAAAGTGGGATACGAGATTTGGGATCGGAATGGAATATCTTGCCTGACAGCAACGTGTTCAAGGCATACGGAAAGTCAATGTACCATAGGTATGGTGTCACTAGGGTGAATTCGGTAGCTTGCAATGAAGCGCTCACCCAGAAGAGTACTACCAAAGTTTTCTTTGAAAGCGTAGACGTATAGAGCACTGAACGGCATACTTGCTTCTTAGGAGACCGCTCAAAATGTAGGAGGCACGCCTTGTCCATCCCGAGAGGCGTCAAACATTGCTAGGTGCTCAAGGTTTCCAGATGCGACGTCTTTCTGTGCTGATCGTGACCCAGCGTTGGAGATGTCGACCGTTTTGCTTGCTGGAAGATGCCCAGGTGGCGCTAAGACCTACCTAGGTAGATACCAAGGTAGATTAGTAATCACACCGAGCAGAGCCGCAATTGTATCTGTCTCGAGGAGTAACTAAGTCGTCATATCGTATTTGATGCCTCGAATTGCGAGACCAGTCCATGAACTTACTCGGATTTCTAACGATGAAGCATGAAGCGTGCCAGTTATTCAGATGCAGTAGAGGTACAGGGCCCGTCATGCTAGTATCCCACCCTTAGTAGTAATCTTCAATCTGGTATAATGTAATTATAGAGTTACAAGAGTGTAAGAGCCAGTGTTGTGCCCGGCAAAATTCAAAAACTAGCTTATCCGTGAAATTAGCTCGTTTGTAAGGTACATTATACGCTTCATATTATCTCTCTTCGAATAAGTAAGACTTAGGCCGACTATTGTAAGACAGAAGATTCTCCTTAATTTCTTCTGCTAATTGGCTCGATAACAATGGTGCGGTACTAGCTTCCCAACTGTGTCACACTCAAGCATCACCGCCCCCGGGGCCATTTCATGGCAGTTTCCGATGACGTTATGGCGTCCGACATTCGTGATTACTCGTCTGCATTAATATCTCTTGCATGCAGTCTCGGGAAGCCTAAACATGACAAGCTTTCCGATCTTACTATTGGCTTTCAAGCCCTTGTTCAGGCCCTCCTTGGCGGGGTATCCAACTTGTTTCTTTTGGCGGGGGCCGAAACTGGGGCTACAAGAACCACGAGTGGCAGGCTTTTGAGCTCCCGCTTCATCTCTAAGCCTCACTTTCATAATGGCCCGTAATTCTGTACAGTGGTCCCGAGTCATTGCCGACCGTCTTAATAATTCTAGCGCATTTGCGCAAGAACACCGAGCATGGCTACAGAACTCCACATTCCAAGATGCCGAAAAGAAGTTCCACGAAGTGGAGTCGCAGATGCAGTCGAAGAAGAGCAGCAAGGCGATACAGAAACTGAGGCCGCTCCTGGACACTTTCAACAGGTTTGCGGGCGTCGCGGCAACTCTGGCTTCCTTGGAGCCGCATGGAATTGCTTCGTTAGTGGTTGGAAGCTTAAAGGTCCCCCTCGAGGTAAGAAAGTGCTTGAAATGAAAACTAACCGTTAATTTATCACATCGCAGCTCGCTTCTGCTGGAATCAAGGATTTTGAGGAGATAAGCTCTTTCTTCGATGAAGTTCACAATTCATTCGGAATCCTCATGATCAACGAGGAACGGCTGAACAATCGTCCTTGGAATGCGGACCGTCTCAACAACGCCATTTACGAAGTCTTCAATGCCTACTGGGCCTTCTTCGAAGATGTGTACTCACTCTTATAATCTACCGAGCGGCGCAAAGTACGGGGGTTTTGGTCGCATGCCAAAGACTACTTGACCTTTAAGATCGAGAAGGTGAAGTCCCATCTTGGAATCATCCGCGACTACTGCGAGGCAGCGAAAGAAGAGGCAGATTTGGCCTGGAAACTCAATCAGGATGACGTCAACTCCTTGTTGCAGCAATCCATTGGCAACATTGAAAAGCAGATGACAGAACAGCAGCTAGTGCTTTATCGGCAAGATCGTCTCCGTTTCAAATCCTGGCTTACCCCGGTAGAAGTAGATGACAGGATGAAATTCATTTTGCGGGTTCGGACACCGGACACCGGTAACTGGATCTTCAACGACCCGCACTTCCGAGCTTGGGCCTTTGGTGATAGGCGAGGCAAGACTAACAACAAGCCACTGTTATGGTTGTCTGCAGGCCCAGGTTTTGGCAAATCAGTGCTCACAGCCTTTGTCACAAGTGACCTTCGCCGCTCAAACCCTACAGGAATTGCATACTTTCCGTGTAGCAGCAACGAAGCAGATCGACGCAGCATACCCGCGATGCTACGCACGCTGATTCACCAACTCTTCCGAGACGACGCCATCACTGGCAAACCCCATTACACAGTCACACCTGCCAACATCAACCTCCAACAAGGGCTTCCTCAACCGAACATGACGTCTTTGGTAGATATGTTCAAGTACAAATCATGGGAAGAGCCAAACAAAACGACTGTGCTTATCATCGACGCACTTGACGAATGCCCCAAGACAGAAGAGAGTGAAGTCCAGATAGAACAGCTGTTTACATTATTCGCCGAGCTGCCACCCAGTTGGAAGATCATGTTCACATCTAGGCGCGCTCCGTGGTTTGAAGAGCTGCTTGAGGGACTCCCACAAGGGAAACTAGAGCGCCTTGTCATGACCAAGAGGGACAACGAGCAAGATATCTACGCTTACACCCTTCACCAGCTTGACGAGATGGCGAAAGCTAGTAATTACAAATGGCAAGACGGCTTCCGGCACGAGATGGAGGAGTCGATCGCACGCAAGTCGGAAGGAATGTTTAAATGGACATACCTGGCACTGAAGACACTAGGTGGCTCGCGCATCTATCAAAGCGATATGGAAGAGGCACGGAAAGCCCTTGACAAAGTCCCGCCTGACCTTAAGGGTATTTACGAGAAAGCACTCCGTGGTTTGTCAGAAGTCGAGGATGAAACTACGAGAGAGGATCTTACCAGCGCACTACGGTGGATCATCCGTGCCTATCGTCCTCTCAAAGTCAAGGAGCTAGGCATCGGTCTCGCTCAAGCCTTTGACGAGACCGAACAGATCGACGACCTTCGCGAGAAACTTGAGCGTCATCTTGGTGACCTTATATATATCGATGCAAAATCAGACACAGTTGGTCTGACGCATACTTCCGCGAGAGATTTCCTCGTCACCAGTCAGGATATCAAGGGCCCCGATGGTAAATCAATGATCCCGAATCAATTAGGCGAAATTGACCGCGACATCTTGCAGGCCTGTCTGACCTACTTGAACGATCGCCAATTCCTCGACGCCCAGCCAGGGGACTCTAAGACTCAAAAGGCTTTCAATGACAATCTGATAGCAGATGGGTTCTGGGAGTATTCATGTATTGGAATACTACAGCATCTTGACGAAGTTTGCCGGACGCAGCAACTGGATGAAAAAATCAAGGTTCTACTCGACGTGTTCTTCCGGTCAGATAAGAATCAAGTCTTCTTGCGATGGCTCCAGATGTTCTGCTACCTTCGCTTCACCAACCGCAACGGCGCAGCTGAGGCATACTCCACGCTGCTCGATGCCCTGCTCGACATGGATTCTGGCGCAACCAAACCGCTTGCTAGCTTCTTGAAGCACAAGTTTCAAGATGTTGTCGACCACATTGGTTACTCGGCTGGCGGTCGCTTCCTCCGCTGGCAACGCTTCTTCACACATGCCATTTCTCCCTGCTTTAGTCCAACGCTACTAGCATCGTTCTTTAACTTTCGCCCGGCGCTCGAGTTACTTGCGAAGGGAAACGAAACGTTGCACTACAAAAACAACGGAGCAAGATGTGATGCTGTATACTGGTCCACATGTGGCGACGCGCCGGAAGCACTAGCACTTATGCTCAGTGACGAATACA
Source organism: Didymosphaeria variabile (assembly GCF_027946475.1). Lineage (NCBI taxonomy): Eukaryota > Fungi > Ascomycota > Dothideomycetes > Pleosporales > Didymosphaeriaceae > Didymosphaeria > Didymosphaeria variabile. Next base: position 3,143,841 of record NW_026611627.1, on the reverse strand, counting down.
ACCATCGCTTCCCACATTTTAAGGTTCCAACAAATAACAGACATGGGCTTGGGCAACCCTCGACGATGATTGAAGCAGTCTGGCTTCCGATGGAAATCAAGGCCCGTCCTGGCTCATATCCTGCAGCCATCATGCTTCTGGATCATGGCGCCCGCATTTCTTGGGGGTTCGAGACAATAGTGTTCGAGCAGCTTCCCGACACTGAGGGCGCTGGGGAGCTTGCAAAGAAGATGTTACGGATAAACCGAGCCTTTACTTTCTCCGACGACGCGGTAGGACGAGCCCTTCACTTTGCTGCTTTCACCGGCCAATCCCATATGCTGTCGGCGTTTTGGGAGAGCAAGGACTTGCTCCGCAATTTGGTAAAAGAAACTTTCCGGAAGGAAGATGTGGACGATATTTTGAAGAAAGATTCCTCTATTCAAAAGCAGTTGGCGTTCGCCCGGTGGCGTGGCATGAGTCCAATGCATCACGCGGCTGCCAATGACGATGCACAATCAGTCCGGATTCTTTGCCACAACGTGGCCAGATTAGATGACATGAAGTGCAACTTTAACGCATGGACTGTTATGCATGTACGTCGTCCTTACAACTTATTAGAGATGAAGTACTGACAGACAACAGCTAGCGGCGATTAGGGGACTCCAGCGCCTCAGGCATAGTAGGGATCGTCATAATGACTGGACGGTAACAAGGCAGCCAATTGAGCCATCAGCACACGTTATCGAAGTACTCGATAAGATGCCCACGGGATCTGACTGGACTGTCCTCGACACCGCTGGTAACCTTCCTATTCATCTGGCCGCATACTGCGGGTGGGAGGTGACGGTTAGAAAGCTATCCAGTGGACAAACCAAAGCTGGACAATACAATTGGGACAAGCCTAACCACGCAGGTAAAACTCCTTTAGCCATCGCCCTAGAGCTCAAATACCTACCTGTTGCAGAGACACTCCTCCACAACGGCGCGTCTCTCGACAAAGTGCTAGAGCACATCCGTCATCGCTTTATCTTTCGCAACAAGGATACCCCTAAAGAGATTGCAGTCGAGCAGAAAAGGCCTTTCTGGCTTGAATTGACATGTATCATCCGTGCAAGGGCAAAGCAGCTGGTCCCTCTGCCCATCGTAGCCCGCATCCTTGACTTCAGCGACAGTTACGAGACCCTCACCGTCGAGCGGCGCGACCACTACATCCACACCGAGCTCATCCGCGACCTCATCTACCTACACAGCCCGCCAATCCTGGCGAGCAGTAACTCCGCACCCATGCGGCGTATTGCTCTAACAGCGCGCTCCTACCGCCAGGACTACACCGATCACGATTTCGCTAAAACATGGTCCTGGTTGCGCACCGACAAACTTACCCCTAATAGTATCCGCCCCAGCCCTTGGCACGAGAAGCCTATCTGGCGTTGGAACTACCGCAAACGCACTAAGGAAACAGTCGTCTACTCCTCTAATAAGCCCAAAGACGCACCCTTCCTTCGCTCCCTTGCCCCAGGCGACCGCATCACCATCGCTCCTGTGCTGACGTATGCTGCGTGGGAGGCGAATATCGAGTGGGCGCACATCTCTATCGATATGGCGCTTATCAGGAACGCGTTCAGCAATTAGGATCGGCAGAGAATTTGGAGGTCGAGGAAGGCGGTAGGCTTGGTGAAGGCGAGGCAGGTGTTTAACGGATTGGTGAATAGGAAGGTGAGGTTGGGGAATGTGGGGCACAGGGATGCAGATGATGGGTTGGCGGAAGGGCAGAAGCTTCCGAGGAGGAGGAGGAGGTGAGGGTAGGAATAAGGGGTTGTATTTGGGAAGTTAGATAATCCTAGATCGCATAAGTGATAATATCACTCTCTATATCTTAACAGTTATCAGGAAATATAATATGGATCCAATGATGACATACCTTAGCCTACTAAGAGTATAGAATGGCCCTTTTAAGGATGTCTAAACTGGAGCCTTTTTGCCATCTCGGACATAAAGGTAACTATCACCGAAGCAGATCTTCGACCTGTTAGAATATCCTCCTATCCACACCTCTAATACATCCTTCTTCTACTTCTCCACTTCCTTTTTGTCCTTCTAGTTAATTCCCTCAGATATCTGTCTTTCTAATATGTTCGTTTTAATTAGAGGTTTAGGAAACTTCTCTATAAAAGCTTCCTGTGATATCCTAAGATCCTCCCAGACTGCTATTTCATCTCCAAATTTCTTAGTGGAGTACTTCACTTGGTACCCTTCTACTAGATTCTTCGTTGGCCAATTGTTAATCCAGTTTTCATCTTTGTTCTACGGCCTTAGGTAATCAGTGTTAATCTCGTCACACAGCATTGCAGCCGGCCCGCCAAATTCGCGTGTGAGGTCAGCAATAATGGGGAAGATGGGTCCGGCAGGAGCGAAGCTAATAATAAAAGTGTTTCTGTCTATCTTAAAGAAGTCCTCGTACTCGGCAGTAGCCGTAATATTAAGACTTTTCTTAAGACTTTTAATATAATTGCCATAATATGCAGGGTCTTAAGCAAATATAGTGACTAGTGGTGCAGAGGCGTTATCGTCTTAACGTAGCTTATTTAAGGCCGCCGCGACTATGGCAGCTGCCTTATGTTAAATAAAGCTCCTCGCCTTTCTAACGTTCAGCGACCCTAGTGTGAAACAGATGACCTTGTCAACGTGCTTTAAGGTGGATCCATGCTCCTTAATAAGGCTGTTAAGTCTGTCTAAAAGTTTTTTCTAAAGCTAGGCCAATTCCTTCTTCTTCTTTTCTTCGTTGTCCGATAACTGCTTTTTTTCTTCCCCGTTTAACGACTGCTTAATGATGTCTTTGTATTCAAACTGGATACTGTTTTCGGTCGCCTTATAACCCCAAAACTTTCCATTTAGATGCCAGGCACCTGTGTGCTAAGAATTTCCCTACAGCTCCCACGGTGGGCATTTGTGCATGCATTGACTATATTTCTTGTGATTAGACACACCCACAGCCTTGAGGTTGTAGAGATGAGTATAAGGTGTATTATTGTTAAGTTTACCGTCCGCTTTAAAAGACTTAGAAATCTCCATAATGCCATTTATACATAGAGCGAGACGAGGTTTAGTAGAATTAGGAATCTTATAAGGATTATCGAATTTGCGAACCTTAGTAGGATCATCGTAGTTAGGAATCTTTAGGGTCTTAAATTTGCCGGATATTATGCGCACTTCGTAAGTGAAGCCTAGAGTGAAGGTGCTAAAGTTAGCACATAGATTAGCTATGCGACTTTAGAAAGCGGTATTATTATCCCGCAACTATTAGAGTTCGTCAAATTCTAATCTTTTACCAGCTGTCTGGGTGGCTTTCTTATTAAATTCTAGTACTTTATAGATTATCTTAGCGGCTTTATTGTTGTAATCCAGTACTTTATGGTTTAACTAGGCGGCTCCTTTAATAACTTCCTTGCTCCACAGTATACCTTTAGGATTTCCATACTTATGTAGGTATTCGTAAGTCGCTTTGAGATTGTTAATCGTGGTACTTATAGTGTATGGAAACGGGAGGATTATATTAGTCTATGGAGATATGATAGTTTAGGGTATAAAGATGTTTGATATTAACTAATACTATATTGATGCTTGTTTATAATAATAGTTTATGAACAAAGAAGACTTCTTACGTTTATAGTAGAAAGTATACAGCCCATCTTATAGTCTCTAATAAGTTGATTAAACAGTCTGTCATAACAATAAGTATGCGTGTGCGGAGGGTGTGCAACTGTAGAAGACGAGCACCTAACTTGAGTGTAATATTGTAGCGTTGGCCGCAAGTAAGAAGTGGGAAGCGTAAGTGTTCCTAACACTCATTTAAAACATATTAAATAGGTGGTGAGCCAGTAAATTATGAAACTTAGATTGAATAAACCTACAAAATAGTAGTGCATCCGGATTCTCGGCTCCTTCAAGTGAGCCTATAAGTCTTGAAAGAGAAGTCACCACTCAATCTTATAAGGTTACTCAAACTCTCAGAAAATGACAGTACGCCTCCATATTCCACTTTCCCACATGGTCACAGGGCTTCCGGAGTGCGAGCGTTTATAGCCTACGCGCGCGAGCCGCGTTATTGGCACGGCGAAGGCGAAGTGTCTAGTGCGCCAGGACCAGCTTCGCGTATACCATAAGTCGTACCGTAGTCAGGCTGAGCAGTGTAATTTGGAGGAAGAAGGGCGGGAGGAGCCCGACGCTGCGCTTGCGAGGGAGCGGGAGCAGCTGTTAGCAACCACCGGTCCAGAAACTTGATTTGCTGTTCAGAAGAAGCTTGAGCTTGAGCCAGGTCAATCTGAGAAATGCGGACGTAGCCCCAGCTTCCGTGAATGCGGGTGTAACGTCTCCAACAATGCGTCTTCCAATCAACACCGTTCAGGCGCCAAAGCATAGAGCGCCTCGCAATCCGAACCTTTATATGACACGAGCTAGTGCAACGTGATGATCAAAGCTACTTGCTTGTTGCTGATTCAAAGAGGTGATTCGGAAGTGCTTCATTGTGCTATCACTCCACATGCCTCTCGTCACCGGGTCAGTGTGCAGTATTTTAGCCTGGTTCTACTCTATCACGAACACGAAGTCGAAGCTCATTACAGAAGCAATAGTGGATAATTTGCTGTAATACAACAGCGGCTTGTGACCTGCATTATAAGGGTTTCTTGTGGGCTTCCTTCCATGGCTGGGCAGAGCTCACGGGAACAAATTCCGGGACCACAGGACGATGTCTGTGGGCTAGGAAAGGGAAATGTGTAGTATATTGAGTGTTCATATAAGCACAATGCATACTCTTACTCACTTAGACAATCCTTATGACCTGTGATAGCAACCCTGAGTTTAGAAGTCGGCCTCATCGCGATCCTTTCCGGCCGTGCGTCTACTGCGCCCAACAGTGACACCAACATCAACTTCGAAGAACGCTAGCCGTACGTCGAAATCTCACCCCTCGCCTCTTCCTCAATGTACATCTATCGCCCCTGCTTTGACCCACTTTATCTCTACTCAAAAATCTGGGTTTGCATCTTCTGGGCCAATCGCCAATGCGTCTGTGAGGCGATCTCTACTATTCACATTTTCTCATCAATGGTAGACTGGCTAAGGAGCAAGGTCACGATCCGCTATTACTACGGCGGGGGCGCGGGACCGAGCAGGCTCCGAGTATCGTTCTGCGTCGCTAGGGTGAACTAGATGTCGAAAGAGACGGCGATGAGGAGATGTAACTACGGTTGCTACCTGGTGATGGCATTTCTCTTGACCGTGAGAGTCACTTGGGCTTGGATCTTGCGAGGCATTCATTCGGGATGTCATGATCTCAATCAATGGCGCATGTGTTGGCTTTTGGGTGTTGGACTACGAAACAGAAGAATGAATGGAATATAGACAGTTAATCGTTTATAGATAAACTTATGTTGACTCACTCTTAACGACTTGGGGATCGATCAGATAACATGTAGATGAGCAAATTAGACGGTGCATTACTATGATTACGAAGGTGGCCAATTTCCCTCCGTTCGAACATTTCGTCACAAAGTGTCAATAGCCCGATCTTACTTCCCAGTTCCCATCTCAAATGTATTTGGTTGTTGCGCGGGTCTTGCATGCGACGCCGTAATAGCATCGACTTCATATGTTCCTTCCCTGGCTGCTGGGTACTGAGCTGATCCTTCCGCAGGCAGGGGCGGTGCATTTGGTGCTGCATAGTACGGGTGCATGTACGGTGGCGCCGGCGTAGGAGGATTCGATAGCACAGGAGATTGCGGCCCCTGGTTGTGAACCTGATTCAGGGGTTGATAATTGGTCTTCTGGTCCTGTGGGGTGAAGTAGCCGGTGCCTTGGGGTGGTGGAGACTGCATCGGCATTGGAGGAGATTGAACAACCGGCTTGTATTCGGATTGATGAGGTTGAGCTTGCTGCGCGGCGATGATGGTCTGATTGTTGGCAAGCTGCTTGGCCTTGCGGCGCTTGACACAGAAGAAGATGATGGCGGCGCCAATGAGAAAGAGAACGACAAGTCCTCCAACTACGGCACCAGCGATCACGCCGACGGGTGTGGACTTCTTCGTTGTCTTGGGCTTGGGCGTGTTGTCGTTGCTGCCATTGCTACCAGGTACCGGGGTGGTCGCTTCAGGATCGGATGGATCAATACTCGTGCTGGAGAAGTCGGTCGTCACATCGCTGTCGACTGATGAAGTCTCGCTGTCCCAGCCTGTAACAGCGAGACCAGAGAGCGTTGGTAGCGTGATAGAGTAGATCGACTCTGTGTCGCTCGCAAACTGCTCTACGGTGAGGACCCCAAGGGGGCTTGTCGCGCACCCATAATCCGCCACCTGGTCTGATGTATACGTCCAAGTAACGCAGTAGGGTGTCTCGCTATCTGTGCATACACCCAAAAAGCTGTTGCTCACGCATTCCGCATCACACGATCCCTTTGTATACGCTTCGTAGTTCATGCAGGAGTTTACCCAGCCGCAGTTTTGCGTGTCACCTTGGGAGCAACATCCAGCCATGTTCACGCTGGTAGCGGTGTAGAGGGCGCATGTCAGTCCGCTGTTGCAGGTAAGGGGTTGTGTTGAGACTGGCAATGTAAGTATTATGAAACAGGCGCTGCGAGAAGTCCTCACCTAGCGCTCCTCCTAATTCAACCCACCCACATAGTCCCGGGTTGCGGCTGACAGTCTCCCAATCTGTTTGTCTCTTGCCAAGCTTGACGGCTGGGCCTTCAGTCGGTCGTGGTGTCCATCCATCGACAGCTTTATTATCTTTTGCGACAAACGTGGGAGATGGTCCAGGAAACGCTACGCCGCGAACCGAAGGCAGCACAGCAATGATAGTGAAAATAAACTGGTACATGATGTACACTCCTTGACCACGCAGATAGTCGAGCCAAAGAATGGCACGGTATAAGAAGTTCGAATGGTGAGGGGTATAGCGAACGTAGACGCTCTCGACAAGATCTCAGGCCCACCGGCGCGACTGCGATCTTAATATCTCCTCGCGCGGCTGAGCATCCGGTCCATAACTCCACAGTACCACAGCTCCCAGGCCCTACAAGCTCCGAAGGCGCCACACGATATGCGCCCACGCTGCACAGACCCAATGGTTTGTCTCTGGCGGCGGCCCGAATGAATTCAGTCTGCAGAACAAATCACAAAATCTCGTGTTCTTGCCGAGGCTGAGCACCACGCTTTTCGCTGGCCAATCATTTTCCAGTGAAGGAGAAAGCGCTAGCTGCTTTAGGTTTCAGCTTCGATGCATATGGAAATACTTAGCGGGAGATTTGCCTAGTCCTCTGGGGGTCCAAAATAGTATACGAAGAATTGTGGGCAGTTCTTCACCGGTTTATCGAGAAGAGTTAGTGTGTAAAATTGTACGAGTTGGCTGCCGGTATCATCAGAAGGAACCTATTGCGGAGAGGCTTTATATCTTCAATATCCATTGTGGTAGTGTGGGCGTGCGCTGTCAAGGGAGCGGAGGCACTTTCTGCTGTAAACCAAATAAGTGTACAAGTATGAGCTCCTTCTCTCGCCTTTGCCCAGCAGCTCTGAGAGTCCATCGGAGATCATTTCCCCGGTTCCCGAGCATCATGTGACCACCCCTCACCTGTGGAACTCCCCACGTACTCCACCACGAAATAAGAGCTTCGCCCGTAGAACGACTGGGACTCCGATTACTTTTGGTCGTCGTCCTGATACGGAGTCAAACCCATGGATTTGATTCGGCCACCCATGGTTGGCCTAGTGTGCCAAGCCCAACACCTCAACCTGACTCCTCTTCCTACCTTTTATCACAACATCCGTTATTCTACCCACCCTACAAATATGTTCTATTAAATCGGCATGGTTGTAAGAGCTGCTCAATGGCCTTCCCGCCTACTGGGGATGCTCAATCGATTTCTACGCTCTTCATCAAACCTAGGCGCGTTCGCTCTTCCTCCGGAAATCATCCTAATAATTACCGCATACCTTGAAACTTCTAGCGTCATATCAATAGCTTTAACCTGCCGGACTTTATACACTATCTGCTTCCCCCTAGAGCTGCGTCTCAGCTCCGAGGAAAAGGAAGAGGTATTGCTGTTGCTCGAGCGCGACATAGCCCATCTGTACTTCTGCCATCATTGCATTAAGCTCCATCGATGGAGTGCACGCTGGGGCAAATCGAGCGTTTCGAGATACCGCGAGGTGTTGCCATGCAAGCAACAGCTTGAGGAAGGTCTCTTTAGCGTTCCACTTACCTGCAACATTTCATACCACCACGCGCGCTTGATCATGAATCGACATCTGTACGGACCCGCGCATGGCCTGCCAGTTCAAAGACTCGAGAGAAAGGCCCCGAGGCGCATTTCTTTGTACAGCGTGACGGTTTCGGAGACCCAGAATGTACGCATCGTTGACGACAGGCTCCTGGTACTTGCCACGACGACCATGTATCATTCCGGAGATGACATGAGGTCGCTCAGGAATGGTGTTGATAGCCTAGGCCATGATATATGCAAACACCTCACTATGGCGAAAGGACTCTCGGACTGGACTTCAACGCAGCTCCCCGAGCTTACTCTAGGGAGAAATACATCTTGCCACTTCGTCCCTTGCCATCTATCGTTCGGATCCTGCTCTAGATGCCTCTCGGACTATGACATCGAAATTCAATCAGCCGATGGAAGGAGAGGATTAGTCATAAAAGTACTGGCGTATCGCCAGCTTGGAAATTGCAGATCGCCATTTGACTGGAGCTGGCGCGCTATGACTGAACTGCGAGCGGAAGGTATGCCGCGGATAGCTCGTTCGCAAGAGTATGGATTAGGGGTCGTCAGAGATAGGTGGAAGAAAGCTGACGGTAGGGTTGGCCGGAGACAAGGGGCATGGGTTGAGATCCCTACACTGGTGCGATGCCTTGACTAACGATCCATTCTTCAGCTGTGAGCACGCAAGTTCCCTGACCGTCTAAGCAACTGACCGAATGCGATGTGACAAGTATCAAGCATAAATTCCGAAGGTCTCGTGGCCTGCGGCACAAACGTCTCCAAACATACATCAAGTATATACAGGGCCAGACCCCGCTGTAAAAGACATTTATCCACAGATTCTGTTCCCAACTCATCGATTGAGAAGAGCGTTAGCCACTGTCCAAGATGGGCAAACGTGCCAAGTTGAGAAGGAGGGTTGAGACCTTGACCAATGAGAACATAATATTGTCAAATCAACTCGAAGCGTCTGAAGACCTCTTCAATACTCTCCATCAAGATCATGAAGTCTTGCTTGATCGTCTCGCATCTAAAACCAACGGGCTGTACACCAAGATACAGAACAACCTGACTCCTAACTCGCCTGATCAGACCTCTGGGATCAGGGCATCGAGTGCCCCCAGGGTGCCTGTTAAGATAAGCAAGCGCAACAAATTGAAGAGGAGGGCAGAGTCCTTGACTGAGAAAAAGGTCACGTTGTCCAAACAATTGGAGGATTCTCAAGACCGCTACGACCCTCTCCAGGCAAACCATATAGCATCGCTTGGCTTTGAGCACTTAATCGACAAGGCTGTTGCTTTTGGTATTCCCAAGAATATGGCATACGCCTATCTCCGCCGCACAGACAACGATGTCGACGCCGCCGTAAACCTGTATCATGATCCGTACGATTATCTCGACACTGGAAATGTACCCATGGAATGGAAACCACGCCTCCTCCAGCACACGTCAGACGATCGACATAAAGCGTTGGACTTGTGGTTGGACATTAGAGAACACATCGTACATCTGAATGCGATGAACCGCGGTGATGATGAAGTATGGAGCATGTTGCTGGAAGCCGATTTCGACTTCGATAGAGTACTAAAGACGTTGGGCGATGAGATGCAGACTAGCGAGCATAGACGGCAGCCGAGTGAGGAGACAGACGAGAGTGAGTTTATGATGGACAGTGACGACGACGGATATTTGCCCGAAATCGACTAGTCGTCATTGTGTTTGCGGATATGAAGCAAACCATGGACATCGCGTATGATAGAATCCTTAATTCTGGGACCGTAGGATCAATCGAACCTTTTAGGGATTTATCTCTTCAAGTTGCTGGTACTTGAATGTCGCACCCAGGGGTAACACAGGGTATCTGAATCTTGCGGCAACGCACAGTTTCCATAAGAGCACTGTGAAATTCCAATTATATGTCTAGGTATATAAGGTGTCTCGGTCGTAAATTGCTTCGAGTGTATATAGAGAAGCAACATACCTGTGTCCGAGAGTCTAGATTTGTAGAGATACAGAGGTTCAACAGAGCGTATTCGTTGTGACGTGTAAGCAGTTATTGCTGAACTCGAAGTGAAATGCATGGGAATCATGCCTGCCTGCAAACCACGCAGCGATGCCATCCGTTTTAACAACATCACGAATTGCTAAAGCTGTCATTTCTATAAACACAATGGTCCTCCCTTCCCCGTACTAGCTCCAGCGCTCTTCGAGAAAATGGTGAAGATGAAGTCAAGGCCCCCAGTGGATCATAGCCATTACACGGGGCGATGTCCTCTGCAGGATGGATATCTTAGTCCGTCAAGCTATAATACGCACACTATTTATCTGCATGTTGACATCTTCATTATACGCTCTGTTCAAAGAGCGCTCAAACACGCCTGGTCGATCTGCGTTCACGAGGTCGATGATCGCGCGACCATTGGAAATGTGGAGCTCACTGCGCGTTATCTTTTTAAGGACGCGTCGGTTCACACACAAGTCTAGGTAGCCAGGCGATGAGAAGGTGCCGTTCTTCGACATGTACCAGTCACCTGGTGCGGCTGTTCATCGCGGCATGTGCGTCCGAGGCCAGGGATATACTATGCAGACCCCGTATCCTTACATGTTGGGAATAATTCGCGACATCCATGGTGTTGTGCGTGAGTGATCGATTCGCGCATGTGACGTTCTCCGTACCTAAGTAGGGCTGGACGTGGAAAGGCGTCAGGCTAGCGTGTGGGGAAAGAACGGCCCCTGAGTGCAACCTACCACACGTCTGCTCTTTCACGTCGCGTCTTCAACCTGGAGCGATGTCAAAATCCTCTATGAAGCATAACAGTTACAGTGAGTAATGACTTTAACGTGGTGCTCGCTCGATCACCAGTAGTACCTTAGCTGATGCGCGGGTAATGCAGCAGCTAAACGCCCCGCTTATCGTACGTCATAGGGACGCACAAACTCTTTTTACTGCTCAACAACGCGATGCGATACGAACGAAGGAGAAGGTTGAGCTTTCCTATGATTTTAGAGGAGCATTATGTGATAGCATGAGCTATATACTACAGAGTGTTGGAATTTTTCATTCGTATGTCATTACGAGCCGTTATTCTACGGCCTGCTGGCGCAATGGTAGCGCGTGGCCCTCCTAAGGCCAAGGTTGTGTGTTCGAGTCGCACGTAGGTCGTTTGTGTTAAACGATTTGAATTGCAGGTTTGATTCCTGCACCAATTCTTTTTGCAAATTTTGGCAATGTTAGTTAGATATCAATGCACTGCTTCATCTATTGTTCGATAGCATGTTTTTGGCTCGTGCACATCGTTCGCGTGAAGGAAGAGTTGCAGTTCCTTGTGTATTCCATATTCGCCTTTTCATTCATGCCGATACCTATCATACAAGTGAAGCTAGCCGGATCGAAAATACGCGCTACATAGGAAATGAGAAAATTGTTCAACCAAATTGCCAATATCCGATAAAAAGTCCAAAGAAATGGTCAACGCCTGAACCACCAACACATGGTGCGATTCGTCAATCATCAACCCATTAGATCCTGCGTTACAACAGCTTATGCGCCCTGTCTGGCCTTCTCTGCGCAGATCAGAGCGATGATGCGCGACAATTCGGCGCTCTGCGCGAATTGCTCTTGCTTGGTCTGCTCGTCCACGTCCTCGCTGGCGGCAATGTCGTTGCTGACCGTTAGCATCCTGTTCTGGAGCTTCAAGAGTTTGGAGAGCGTGTTGTCGAGGAAAGGCGCGGAGAAGGTGATGTTAGTGGGCGACTGGCCGTTGTTGGGCACGCGGATGTCGAGCTTGCGCGGGGGCTTCTTCTGCTTCGGTGACTGGACAGCGGGAGGAGGTGATTGTGTGTTGGGCCTTGTCGCATGTTAATGTGGGAACATTCTGTTGTCATAGGTCAATCATACTTCTCGCGCTCGATAAACGTCATGTTCTCGGCCATCTCAGCGACACGGTTCGCAATGCGCGATGCCATGATAGTGTATGGTGAAGCGTGCTGCTGAGCGCCATTTACGGCGCCGTTGGTCGCATTCTGCGACTTCTTTCCGACCGTGCTTGCGGGCTTTCGCGCGGCGGTGGCCTTGTTCGGAGTGCGTCTCACGGGCGCTGAGGCAACAGAGGCAGGCATGGTAGCGGATTGTTGTGAATATAAAACTTTGATCTGCGTCACATTATTAGAATTGTGTTCATGGTTAATTTCGATCGATTAGTGCAGAGCACGCGAGGTTGTGGACGTTGGTTGTGGACGTTGCGCGCGCCTCGTAGGATGTGATGAATGCGGTCTGAGATGTACTTACGATAGCCTTCTTCGTATGGTAAGTCGGAACCAGAGTTTGGACGTTGACTAGAATTCAGGGTGCAGTGGTAATGCGTCGGGATGATATAGAAGGGGCTTGAGGAAGGAGGCTTGAAAGGAGGAGGAGTTCTTCCTACTGGTGCTACTTGAAAGTTGGTCGGCCGCGCCACAACGACGTCATCCGAACCGCCTGCCCGCTTGCAAGCGGCGTAATGATCGGCATGCCCCAGCCGCCCTTCGACGTCAACGGCCTGGCAGCTAGACGTATCCTCTATCCGTCGACTTCGCGGAGCAAGGACACTAACAAGCGATGCTCCGGCCTTCCAAAGCGGACAATAACAATTTATGATGAATTCCCCAGCGATGCGAAAGAAGAAGGATGACTTCGGCGCAGGACTCAAGGTGTCCAAACAGAACATTGCACCGGAGGATCATCCTGCGGGCCCTCCCAAGTATGGCGAGTTGAACCAAGCTGAGCGTGCCTTTACGCTGGCTTCGACATTCCTCTCGGGCGTACTTGCGTAAGTGATGTCGGTTTACAGAGAAGCACAGCGTTAATGTGTCTACAGCATCAGCGCGTCGCAAGTGCTGGGAGCGCCACTGAAGCTCATCGACCCCGTCTTTTACGAGGGTTACATGGCGTACACGAAAGAATGCTTCGCCATCCTCATTACTTGCCTAACGCAGTGGTGGGCACCGACGGTCGTCCGAGTCAGCGGCGATTCAAGCATGCTTGGTCAATTGATCAAGACCAAAGACGGAAGTCTCAAGTGCAACTTTTCGGAGCGTCTGGTGTTGATGGCGAATCACCAGCTCTATACAGATTGGCTGTACCTTTGGTGGATTGCCTACACCAACGGTCTGCATGGCTTCGTCTACATCATCCTAAAGGAGTCGTTGAAGAACATCCCGATCATAGGATGGTCTGCGCAAATGTACAACTTCATCTTCCTTGCGCGAAACTGGGAAGAGGATCAACGGCGCTTCAAGAAGGCATTATCACGACTCAACAACCCTAAAGACCCCATGTGGCTGATCATTTTCCCGGAAGGAACGAATCTTTCAGCGTCAACACGCGAAAAGAGCAAGAAATGGGCAGCAAAGAATGGACTTGAAGACATGAAGCATCAACTCCTCCCGCGAAGCACAGGCTTGAAATTCTGTCTGAACGAGCTCAAAGACACCACCGAATGGTTGTACGACTGCACGATTGCATACGAGGGCGTTCCTCCCGGCCAGTTTGGACAAGACATCTTCACGCTACGATCTTCTTTCTTCGAAGGGCGGCCTCCCAAGTCAGTCAACATGCACTGGCGCCGCTTCCATATTTCCACAATACCGATCCAAAATACCAAAGCGTTCGAAGTTTGGCTGCGTAACCGTTGGCGGGAGAAGGATTACATGCTAGAGTACTTCAGCCGTCATACCCGTTTCCCAGCTGAGGAGTTTTGGAAAGATCATCTCGATATGGGCGATCGCAGCTCGCAGGGCGATAACAAGAGCATCCGCACCATTCCTCGCCCTGCGGTCCAGATAGAAACTCAAGTCAAGTCAGCCCATTGGAACGATTTCGTCAAAATCTTTGCGCCCATTACAGGTGTTATGACGGCAATGTCTGTAGCATATGGGGCAACACCAGGCGATCTCATACCGGGCGGAAACCAGTACTTTGAGCAGATGATGAAGGCGATTCTTAGTGGGGGCGAACTGAAGGGCCTCCCAAGCCCTGACGAGCTGGAGAAAATGATAGAAGGAGCTGCGAAGCTGGGTGCGAACCAAGCCGCTGGTCCCGGGAACAAGGGCCGTGTGCAGCATCTCACCCAGGAAAACCTCGCCAAGCTGGTCAAAGAGACAGCGATCAAGGAAGGAGTGGTACTGCCGGGTGGGAGAAGGGCCAGCACAGCTTTACCTCAGGCTCCGACAAGGACTTTAGCCACATCCACAGTGCAAAAAGCGAAGAGTGCAGTGGGACCTAGTGCTGCTCGAAAATCTGCTGCTGCGACGTCTAGAGGGCCAGCAGCAGCACGACAACCAGCGGTCGCGGCAAAATCGAAACAGCCCGCGAAGCCACAAGAAATGCGGGAAGTCACGCTTGCCTCTGGAGTTACGATCAAGATTCCCAAGCCCGAAGTAGAGAAGGCTAAAGACACCGGAACTCTCACAACTGCGAATGGGCTCAAGATCAAATTCGGCAAGAAGGAAATCGAAGCAGCGCAACAAAAGAAGGGCGCCACATTCATGACTTCTTCTGGTGTTCCTATCAAGATCACGTCAAGTGGTGCTCTTAATGTAGGACAGAAGCCACAAACGAACAGCGCCACATCGTCTGGCCCTGCCAAACCAAAGTATGTGTTCAAACCAAGCACCGATCAGCCGGCCAATACACCTAAACCGAAAGCTGGCGGGGCTGCGGCTGCACCCAAGAAGCCTGCAGCCACAAATGGTGCTGTTAAGAAACCTACTGCTTCCCCAGCAAAGAAGCCAGCAGCTAAGCCAACAACTACGCCGGCGAAACCGATCAAGAAGACGACTACGTGAGCCAATATCGCGTGGCACTATCATCTCTTACCTTTCGTCACGAAATCAAGAGACGCGTGGCATGTCGTGGTGCGGGCTAGCCCAAGACTCCGTGGCGCGTTAAAAACCCTTAATTGATCAACTGCAAATGGGGGACTGGTCTCTTTATCTTTCATAATCGGCTTTCATGACGTTAAATACCCACATGTAACATAACCTCCTCGCTGTTATAGATACCATTCAAGGTTTCTGGTCTTCACGATGCGAAACCACATCTACGCAGTTGCGACGCTCTCCACGGTTGTCCAGGCTATCATACTAGAGCCAACATGGATCATGAGTGACATGGGAAACACCACCACAGCACCAAGACTTAGCCATCCCATGGCACACAAACCTCTCACGAATGACTACGTCCACGTCACACCCAGTAACAGGAGCCAGGCATTTATTGCAGAGGTCCCCGAAGCTGTCTGGCCTTACCTCCCGTACCCTGGTTTCTGGACATGTCCTCGCAATACCGCGCTCCCGCCCAACACAGAAGACTGTTTGCAAGTCATCCAGGATACTTTTCGAAACTTCGGCAACATGACGGTCGACATGCCTGCAGACCGCTGCATACAAGCCTCCTACCGCTCATGTCTCATGTACACCTGTTCCTCGTCTTGTGAGGGAATTCAGTGGAACATGGCAGAGTGGTATCAGCTGGCTATGCATGTGCAAAAAAGTTGCGTATGGGGAAGGGGTGGAGGCGGGTATGTGCAGAGCCAGCCGGGTGGGAAGGATGGGAAATTTGCATACAGGACGGGATTGACTCATGTTGATCAGGTCGATGGGTTGATGACGCCTGCTATTGTGTGTTGATGGAATCTTTGCTACGACCAAACCTAGTCTCGTTATATACACATATCTCGTCTCTTTGCGAACAATGCGCCTGTATCAATGTGCTGGGATCGAACATATGCAAATGCCATCCCAGAATCCCATGTTCTCCTAGACGGAAAATCAAAATGCCGCCCCCACAGAAAGTGACGCCACACGCTCATCGATCGCCCTAGACCCGCACCCCAGTTCACGCTACTTCGATGCGTGCCACAAGCGACGTCATACCCCATCTCCGCTTCCAGCCCAGCGCCACTCATCCCTCGCAGAAAGCAAGATCGCAATGGAGCGCTAGCACAACGTCACTCCAGCCGAATTGCGTCTGAGCTTCTCCATCAGTTCTGGAAGCATTGAAACTCCCCACCATATTGCAATTCACGTTTACTTTACGACTGTGCAGGAGATTGAAACGGAACCAGCACAATGACGTCCTTCATCCAGAACATGCTGTGGAACAGCGTGTCGGGCTTCATAGAGGAAGGGAAGCGCACCGTAGGCGGCTACGCAGGCGATGCGCTGATAAAAGCGGGTGATATGGTCGAAGGCGGTGGACGCAGCGTGGGAACTGGTATGCTTCTATTCCCCTTGTTCCTCCTACTTCTCCTCCTATGTGGGAAGAATTGGTGACTGACCTTGTGAAACTGTACAGGCATCGAGAAGAAAGCCACCGGCCTCGGCACCTCCATCGGCGGGCAGACTAAAGGGCCGTCCGCCAAAGCACTACCATCTTCTGCGCGCCGTCCCGCAGCGCACCGCTCGAACTCTCTGCCTGCGAGCACGAAGCCAGGAGGATCTGGAGTCCCGCTGGGCGCGAAGAAGACCCCTAACACCGGCGCAGCGAAGAAGCAGGTCAGCAACAGCACCAAGAACGCCGTCAGCGGCATCACGAAGACCGGAAGCGGTGTAACAGGCGGCGTACAGCGGGGCGTTAACGGCCTCTCCAAGCCCGTCGGCGGCGTCGTAGGCAACGTCTCAGGCGGAGTCAAGAACGCAGTCGGCCCCTACGGCAAGACCGCCTCCAATACAGCAAACTCCTCCGTCAAGCGCAACAAACCCCTTCCCAAACCGTATGGGCAGAGTGGACCCGATCTGCCTAAGCCGTACGGCAACAATAATGCTTTCATGAACTCAACTTCGGAGAAGAAAACGGCTGTGAGGCCGGGACAGAGCAAGCCGTTTACGGCACCGAAGGAGGATAACGCGAAGAAGCCGTATCCGGGGACGAATACGCTGCCTGGGCAGGGGAATAAGACGCCGGTTAGGAAGTATAAGCCTGCGCAGCGGTACGAGCCGCCTACTAAGGCGGGGGAGGCTACGCACTTGTCTTTTTGAGGAGAGTGCGGACTGCGACTTACGACGATGACGGTGTAGGCTGATTATATGTTTTGGTTACTGCTGTGTCTGATGCTAGTCAGGGCCTTGCGGCGTGACATTGCATATTTCTCGCGGTCTCAACATATGTGGTCTGGACGAATTATGGCGTTTAGGGTGTTGGAATAATGTGGACTGGATGTACGATATTAGCTGGGCTCACTGTGGTTGGTTGGCAACGACAGCTACTGTGGAGCTTCTTGGGCATGGCACTTCCCTTATTCACGTGAAAACTCGCTCACGAAACGAAGGGCAGTCAAAATATACGAAATTTGATTCTTGTTGTAGAAGGAAACGAAGAACGATGCTACACGTGCTTCGTAAATGCTTGATTTGCGTTGGGTCTCATGGCTCTATCCTTGCACAACTATGCACATATACTAGTAAGCACAAACAACTGCACGAGCGATGCTCTAATTACAATTCACTCACACTGAAAGCAGATACTAACGACGGCGTTCGCCCCCCGCCGCGCAAGAGTGTCAACAAATCTATCGTCCACTAACATTCATCACGCACTCATAACAACTCAAGTGCTATTCCTCCCACGCGTACACGCCTACCCTACTCAACAACACTCTTCTTCCCCACCGTCCTACTCATTCGGGCATGTTCCGGACATCCCAACACCTATCCCCATGAGCTCACCAACCGCCGTGATCAACGTGCATGAAAGGTTACGTTACCCCGCATATCGTCCCGCCCACTTACCGAAGGGAGCAACCCGCCACGCCGATCACCCCAACCCATCACCACTCGGCTCGCGTTTAAGACGCCGATTTCAGGTCCGAGGCGTGGTTCAAGCTTTTGGGCGCACGCGCGGAGCAAGCGGATCGAGCTTAAGAATGCTTAAATCCTGAATGGTGCCCGTGTGCGTGCTTAGCATCCTGTATTGACTGTTTCCCCGCGTGGTCCTTTTCGCGATGCGGCTGTTCCCGAACTCGAAGAAAGACGCTGCTGCTGAGGCGCCCGTGCAAGACTCCATCGCCCCAGCTCCACTTGGAGAAAAACCCACCGGAATAGACAGGCTGGAAAGAGATGCAGAAGCCGGGGCGCCTCCGCAGACGCAGATGGCAATTGATCCCGAGGTGGAGAAGAGAGTGAGAAGGAAGTTGGACTGGCACCTCCTTCCTCTCGTCTCGGGACTGTATCTGCTTGCGTTTCTGGATCGGAGCAACATCGGGTGAGTGTTTTAGCACCACGGACAGTCTGGGTGAATAACGAGGGCATGCAGAGGTCACTAACGCATGGCAGAAACGCACGCATCGCAGGCATGGCCGATGACCTTGACCTCGACGGCGGAAAATACGACTGGCTCCTCACCATCTTCTACATTTCGTACATCGTCTTCGAGTTCCAGGCCATCATGTGGAAGGTCGTCCCGCCGCATCAGTGGGCGGCGTTCGTGGTGTTCGCCTGGGGCTTAGTCTCGAGCGTGCAGGCAGCGATTCACACGTGGGAAGCGGAAATGGCCTTGCGATTCCTAATGGGATGGGCAGAAGCGGGATACGGTCCTGGAATTCCCTATCTACTGAGTTTCTTTTACCTCAGGCATGAGCTGGGACTGCGGGCGGGGTTGTTCCTCAGTGCGGCGCCGCTGGCGAATACGTTTGCGGGGGCGCTGGCGTATGGGATTACGAGTGGGAGTCCGGGGATTGCAAAGTGGAGGGTGCTTTTTTTGGTGGAGGGGCTGCCGACGATTGTGATGGCTGGGGTGGCGTGGTTCTTTTTGCCTGATAGTCCGGAGAAGGCCAAGTTTCTGAACGAGGAGGAAAAGATGGTGGTGAAGGCACGGGGGGTGAGGCAAGCGGGTGCGGCGACTAGGGTTGGGGGCGTGAATTGGAAAGAGTTCTGGGCTGGGCTTGCGGATCCGAAAGGGTGGATTCTAGGGGTGAGTTATCGTCTTTTGCGTGCGTAGGGATGAGTTGTCATCCTCCGTGTAGGGATGAGTCTAAGTGACTGACGCTCCGCCAGTTGATGTACTTCTCCTGCAACGTCTCGTTCTCGTCGCTTCCCGTGTTCCTACCGACAATCCTGAAGGAGATGGGCTTTTCGGCGATCAACGCGCAGGGACTTACGGCACCGCCTTTCTTCCTCTCGTTTCTCATCACTATCATCACGCCGTACATCGCAGACCGCACGCAGCAACGCGGCATCATGCTCGTCATCCTCACCATCATTGGCGGAACGGGGTATGTCATCCTGGCCGCCGCCAAAAGTGTAGGGGCGCGATACTTTGGCGTCTTCATGGCTGCAGCGGGCATCTTCCCCGCGATTGCCAATATCTTGCCGTGGGTGTTGAACAACCAGGGCTCCGACACACGCCGCGGCGCTGGAATCGTACTGCTCAACGTCATCGGACAGTGCGGGCCGTTGCTCGGGACGAGGATGTATCCCACCAACGAAGGGCCGTTCTACGTCAAAGGGCAGTCCGTCTGCGCTGCGTTCATGTTCTTCACGACGTTCCTCGTGGTCATCTTGAGAACGCTGCTCGTGTGGGAGAACAAGAAGCTGGATAAGCAGTATGGGACTCTGGCACAGCAGAAGCAGGCGGCGCAGGAGGCGGCGCAGGCTGCGGGCGGGGAGACGAAGAACGAGGTTGCTGTTGAGAATTACGGGCCGTTGTTTAGATATGTCCTGTAGATTATAGGGCCATGATGCAGCGGCCGGGCTAGTTCATGCTAGATAAGGCAGTCGAGCACGCGACTATCGAGTCCGTTCCACAACGCGCACTTCCATTATCAATGCTACTAAAAAGACTTCGAATAAAAGGCAATTAAGCTCTCAATTAAAAGTATGTCTGTCGCTCGCACATAAAATTATCAATTGTCATCCGTCCGAAAGAGGAACGGCAACCGAGGACGGGGACAAGGGCGGGCTGAGGGCGCACTGACCGCGAACTCTAACGTCATCGTCTGCAAGTCGGCTATCGCCTCCACTCAATCCTCTGCTATCCACTATTCTTCCAGGTTATTCATTCGTTCTCCAGCACCGCTGCGCTGCGTCGTTCGTCCGCCATTGAGCAGCCTCACTTTATCATGGCTTCCAATGCCGCAAATCAAGGGCAGACGTCCCAAGGCTCTGCTCCGCGCCCCGAATTGGCACCCTCCAACGGCAACGCGCAACAGAACGAGCCTGGTGCAGCTGCGGCTCCCGCAAAGAAACGCAAGCATCGCGGAGGCAAGAAGCGGCGCAATCGCCGCCAATCGTTCGCTAACACGCTCGAATCGGGCGACATGACCGACGATGCGCGCCCGAGCCTCGCAGACGTCGCCGGGCATTCGTCGCGCGGTAGTTCCAGCTTCTACCGCCTCCGTCCGAACCAGAATCGCAGCAATGACAGCCTGGAGAGCGATGTCTTGCTCGACCACCGCGAGCAGCCAGCTTCGATTTCGACGCGCCGCCCGAGCGTGCAGATGTCGCAGCTGCTCTCGCCGCCCCAGCGCCGCTCCACCCAGCCGAATCCCAATCGCTCCGGCCTCGCGCACCAGCAGTATGCCTCGGATAGCGACCCCGACGACAACGACGCTGATGACCGCACGCCTCTTATGAGCCAATCTGCGCGGGATCTGAGGTCAAGCGGATATGGAGGAGCCGGGACCGCTCTTCGACACCGGAGAGAGAGCAGGTCCTCAGGACACTCGAACAGCAGAATTGGTGCGCAATTTGCGCTGCAGCATCACTCGCAGACGAATCTTGCAGACTATGATGTGAACAATCCGCCATCCGTGCCTGCGAGCCCGGTCCTGGGACCCGAACTCAACAGCTATGGCGATGTGATGCTGCCAACAGATATGACGCGCAGTCAGGAGAGGTCAGGGAGCAGGGGAAGCAGGGGCAGGTCTCGGGACGTCTTGATTGACATCGATGAAGAATCTACACCACAACAAAATTGGGAATCCGAGCCACCGTCCCCCCCTGAGCCCAAGGAATTGAGCCGTCGCATGACGCTCTCGGCCGCTGAGGATGTCTGCTTCCCGCTGGAGGACATGTCCGAGATTGGCCAGGAGGACTACATGCGCCACCGAGAAGAAGGAGGTGACACGCGTCAACGCCGCCGACGCCGTCGATGGCCAGACTTGAGCGTCCTCGAAGATTGGTCGCACGAGGAGAAGGAACAGCGTACTATTGAGGGTATGCGTGCCCGCAAGGTCGCCGAACCCTTGATGGTAGATGGACGCCTGCGCCCGCAGAAACGTACATGGCATAAAGACACAGAAGATGCGCCATACCGCTTCACTTACTTCAACGAGGAATTCGAGAACACGATTCACAGTCAGAGTATTGGCGAGCTCTGTCAACCAGGACAGACTTTTCGACAGCTATTCATCCCGGATCCACCTATTCTGGAAGATAGCACCGACGACGAGACCGATGACGATGAGGGCATGACGACTATGACACGAGAAAGCACCGTGGACAGACAGGCTAGCATGAACGGGATCAATCGTGCTGCTGCGCGGACTCCAACTACATTGGCCCCAAAGCAGACATCTTCGGGAGAGCAGACACGGTCTAGTACACCTGGGCGTTCTACCACCCCGAAGCCGCCTCGAGAGGAGAAGCCGCCGCGGTACGGTCCGCGTCCTGCTTTCTGGCTCGATGTACTCTCACCCACCGATGCGGAAATGAAGGTCATTTCCAAAGCCTTCGGCATCCACCCTTTGACTGCCGAAGATATCTTGATGCAGGAACAGCGCGAAAAGGTCGAGCTGTTCAAGCATTATTACTTCATCAACTACCGCACTTTTGAGCAGGATGAGAATAGCGAAGACTACCTAGAACCCGTCAACCTATATGTTGTCGTCTTTAAAGAGGGCGTTATCAGCTTCCATTTCTCGATGACCCCTCATCCAGCTAATGTCCGACGCCGCATCCGCCAGCTTAAGGACTACCTCATCCTCAGCCCAGATTGGATCTCATATGCTCTCATCGACGATGTCACCGACGCTTACGCTCCGCTTATTGAGCGGATCGAAGAAGAGGTCGACGATATCGACGAAGCCATTCTCCGCTCCTACTCGCAAGAAGACGCGAAGACCGCCAACAGCAAGAAAGACCCTTTCAACATCCTCAACGACAAGGACTCCGACGATGGCGAAGAAAACGGCGGCGGCGGCCGAGACATGCTCCGCCGCGTCGGCACCGCACGAAAACGCGTCATGACGCTGTATCGCCTGTTAAGTACCAAGGCAGATGTCATCAAGGGCTTCGCGAAAAGATGCACGGAGCAGTGGGACGTTGCGCCAAGGGGCGAGGTCGGGCTCTACCTGGGTGATATCCAAGACCATATTGTCACCATGACGGCTAACCTGACGCATTACGAGAAGTAAGTCCCGTCCTTCTCCTTCCCCTTGCCCACCATACTTTCATCAAAGAAGTAGCATATATGCTAACGTAACGCAACTACAGCCTCCTCTCCCGCTCCCACAGCAACTACCTCGCGCACATCAACATCCGCATGAACGAGCGCCAGGAACAGACCTCGGACATCCTCGGCAAACTCACCGTCTTGGGTACTATTGTCCTGCCCATGAATGTTGTTACGGGTATTTGGGGTATGAATTGTCTGGTTCCGGGGCAGGATGTGGAAAATTTGAATTGGTTCTTTGCGATTACGGGGGGACTGATAGCCTTCGGGTTGATTTGCTACTGGGTGGCGAAGAAGGTTTTTGGGATTGTGTAAGACAGGGTTGGGGGGAGATGGGGTTGGTTCCGAGCATTAGAATGCAAAGTGGGATTTCTAGAGTTGGTGGCGTGGAAGAAAATAGTGGGGGATATGATGTGGCTTGCGATGAATGGTTGTAGGATTGATGGGGATGTATTTGGTATATATACATGTAGTGCATCGCTATTGGGAATATATGACGCTTCGACGTAATCATTGTTCATTCTGCCTGTCGTATCGTTTCTCTGAGGTGTGAGGTGATGGTATCTGGGGAAGTAGAAATCTTATAGTTTTGAAGAGAGAAGGATTACTGTCTGGGTGAGTTGTTGGATGGGTGGTTTGATGAGGGGACGGTGCGGTATGGGGTCATTGTGAAGATTGGATGATGTTGGTTAGCAAAGGTTACAGGTGAATAGCGAGAGGAGCGAGCTCGTTGGTCGAGACTATGGGTAGCGAGTAATTATATGACGTTTAACTGGTATTTGAGCCTGTGGCTAGTGAGACACCTTGTAATTTATGACATCTTCGGTCAAGTCACAGTGCTCAGGGTACACCGTTTTTCGAAGCTTCGGATCTCCCGAGGTCGATTATCTAGCACGTGACGAATCCTGAGTTAAGCGCCATTGTTCAGCGGCGGGCCGTGCGTATGCTTGCTTTGCCCCGCAATCCGCCTTCAGCTCCCCTAACTGCAGCTTCAGCCTTGCCATATGTTCTTGTCCAGGCAGCACAGCACAGGATGGTGGCACTTGCGACGATCGACCTCTGCACACGAGATAAGACTGAGCTTTGCCGCATGTGCGCTGGTCTTCCTCACACTCACTTGCAACAAAAGATCGTATATTGTTACTAAGATAGAGATGCCTCCCCACTCTTAGCGATGTGACTCCGGCCATATCTTCAGAAAACCGAGCCTAACCCATCTTCTCTTCGTCTTTTAGTCAACTAAGCAGCTTCATGGCATCACGCTCCCCCAGCCATCATGTTACAATCAACTAGGTCGCCTATCTTGCTGAACTTCCCTCAAATCGCATCGCATCACCGAGCGTTCTTGGGATTCTCTATCCGGTCATATAACAAGGGTATTCGATACTCATCAATAGTGATCTTCAGCTCTCGCTCCTCTTTGACCTTACGGAGTATTGATCGCGCCCGTCAGCTAAGCCACTTCATAGCGGCTATGTCGATGTACTCGCCACACCCACTAAGAGCCTCGTCAGACGACATTCGGCTTGTCACACTCCTGCCGGGCGTCATGGCTGATCCTATCCAATGTCAATTGAAAGTGGCCACTCTCCAAACTAAGTATGAAGCCCTATCATATGTCTGGGGATCTGAATCCGATGCTCGGCCAATATCAGTCAACGATCATGAGCTGCATGTCACTTTCAATCTGGAATCGGCACTGCGCCGTCTACGAATGAAGAAGCAACAGCGGGTTCTGTGGGTAGATGCGTTATGCATAAATCAAGAAGATATCCCGGAGAAGGAGTCGCAGATACCTCGCATGCGGAAAATATACGAATGTGCAGAAACGGTCATCGTCTGGTTAGGTCCTTCGACGCCCGAAATGAGGGCGGCTTATGAATCGATGAAGAGCAGGCCAGACTTGCTCAAGCCTGAGAATATCATGAAAAAGGAAAGCCGGGAGATCATGAAAGAATTTGGCAAGGGCTTCTTTGAACCTGTCTGGTGGACGAGGCTTTGGGTGATCCAAGAGGTATTGGTGGCACGAAAGCTGGTTGTCATTCGCGGACAGATATCGTTTTCCTGGAACTTCCTTGAAATGACGTTGGGTAAGAACGTTACTGGGAAGGTGAATCCGTTTGCGGCTTCCATGAAACCACAAATCATTCATCACCCAATGCATTACTTCTGCTTCTACCGAGCGAGGCTGGCCCGCGGTGAGACCATACATCTCCTAGGTCTGATCAAAGTTTTTTATAGGCATGAGTCGAAGCTTCCCAAGGACCGTGTCTATGGACTCTTGAACATCGCTGCAGATGGTGATGATATCGACCTCTATCCGGATTATTCAAGCTCCGACAGCGATGTTTTCAAGCGTGTCGCCAAACACAGTATACTCAAGTACAAGAATCTGGATTTCATCTTTCTGGGTCGAGGCCCCGGACGATTGGCTGACCTTCCTACATGGACTCCGGATCTCACCATACCTTGGGAAAGAACCCCTTATTCGCTCCTACCGTCGAAGGAACCTGTGATCTTCGCCGCCGCAGCAAAAACAGTCGCTTCACCCGTGTTTTCCGAAGATCTGGCTAGAATGACTGTCACTGGAGTTTGCGAAGATGTGATATCGAAGGTCAGTGTACGCCCATAGCAAAATTAAACCTGACGCAGTCAGCATCCTAACTGTACGCTTTCACTAGGTGTGCATCACAAATGAAGAGAAAGAAGCAGTCGATATGGCACTGGGAGGCGAAAAGCACCCACTTGCAAAGGTGCCATACCCTAGAAGCCAAGATTATGTTCCGGCCCACGAATCACATAGGCTACATATCATAACGTATTCGTTCAGGCAAGGAGCCGAGTTACTGCTACCGGGTAAAATCGAAACCGGCGGCCGAGAAACCTACTCCTCAGCGTGTAACCGGACTCTGATCAGCGATACTGGGCATAGCGGTTTCCGTCTGCAGCAAGGAGAGGGCCATTTCTATCAAGGAGAAGGGGAGACTGAAGGACCACCAAGGAAATACCAATACAACAGATCTCAAGATGACAAGAAATTCATGGTCTCGAGAAAAGGCTACATTGGCATGGTGCCAGCCGAGGCGCAGCCAGGAGATATGATATGTGTTCTGCACGGGTGTTCTCTACCTGTGATACTGCGGGAAGTAGGCGATCATTGTAATTTCATTGGAGAATGGTAAAATTACCTCGGATCTCCTGCTGGTTTTAGGAATTGTAAGGCTCACTAAGAATAGTTACATCCATGGCATTATGGATGGACAAGTCATTGAGGACGTAGAGAATGGTAAAACGGATATACGTAAGTTTGACATCATTTAGTCAGTGGCCTTAGGTACGAAATAGATGCGAAGACTGCCGGGAGCTTGAGAGCTGGGATGCTCCGCTACATATGCTACAGTATCACTGGATGTCTCTATTACTGAAAGCATCTTTTTGGAATAGTCACAGGACTCAACGCCTTACATATGATGGTGATTGCTTAGTTTAAGTAGTTAAGAGGATGAATTGATGTGCTGCTCGCTTTGCAGGCTTCAAAATGTCGTGGAACCTCGTTCGGCGCTTCTGCGGGGGCCAGGCAGAATTTTGAGCTAAGCTGCGTTCAGCCTTGTGATGCGCCTGTACGTGGCAGTGTCGACCGGTGAAGCTGCGGCAACTGCTATTGGGTGCCTGCGATCAAGCCAAGGATGCAAGTGTCGCAACTCCAGAGCTGTGGCCTCTTAGTAGTCGACTGCTAATTCACGATAGCATAACTACTTCGTTAAAGAGATACTCCAGATGACTCTCTCACCCCCTCTCTAGCGACTTCCAAGTACAATTGCTTCACGTGTGACTAGCTAGCCTAGTCGCCACTTGAAGCCTTCCCCAATGGAGGCTTTGGCCGCGGTCGGCCTCGCTTCAAACGTCCTTCAATTCGTCCAGTTTGGCTGTGAATTGTTCTCTTTGAGTGTTGAGATCAAAAAGAGCGCCGACGGGTATTCCAATAGCCACGGAGACCTCGATATCATAGCGACCGCTCTCCAAGAGCATAGCAAAGCTCTATCGTCAAATTGCACATCACCGAACATACAACAGCTTTCCATGCAAGCGCAAGCGGTTGCTGAAGACCTGCTAATAACGGTAAACAAAGTTCGCGCGAAAGGCAGAAAAAGCGGATCGAGGAAGCATGCTAAATGGAATTCATTTAGACAAGCTCTTGAAGTGCGAATCAGCAGAGATGATGTTGATGATCTCAGAGTTCGCATGGAAGCCTTGCGAAGTCAGATGCAGTTTGGGATCGTTATGGACATGAGGTGAGCTCGCAGTCTCGCTATCTTCATCATTCGCGATGCGCAAATCCACAATACTGATGTAAATAAGGGATGCTTCGAATTCTATCATACGCACGCTGGCGGATCTGTCCACCGATACTGATGTCATGAAGAAGAACCTATCTCAACAATTGAAGGAAAGCTCGAAGACATTGGGAACATTTTGTGACCGTGTCGAAAAGGCTGAATCATCGATAATGTTAGGTATACACTCCAAGAGCTTGACGGATTTTCCCAGAATAGCAGAGAGAGTTAAGCCAGCCTCGATCTTAGAAAGCCTGGCATTCCCGACCATGGCGACCCGACACAGTGCAATAAAAGAAGCTCATGCACGAACGTACGAGTGGATATTCAGGACTGAGTCTTTACCAGCAGAAGACCCCCGTTCGCATATCAAATACTCTTCCTGGTTGTCGCACGGAACCGGTGTGTACTGGGTTACTGGAAAGCCAGGTAGGTTCTGATGATAAGCCTTGTGAAGTGGATATTAAATGACCCTTTAGGGTCCGGAAAGTCGACGCTTATGAAGTTCCTAGAGGATCACAGTACTACGTCACATCTGCTCGACAGCTGGGCAAAACCTCATAGTCTCGTGAAAGCAAGCTTCTACTTTTGGGCCGCGGGTGCTCTCATGCAGAAGTCATTACAAGGCCTCCTACAGTCCCTTCTTCACACAGTCCTGGAAGGCTGTCCGAAGCTTTTCAAAATTATTTGCCCGAAGAGGTGGGGCTCTACCTTAGGCTTACCTGACGCTGAATGGACGCTGTCAGAGCTGAAGGAGACCTTTGAGAGACTGAAAACACACAATACGCTCTCGACGAGGTTCTATTTCCACCTCGATGGTCTTGACGAATATGAAGGCGATCACTACGAGGTGGTAGAGATTATTAAAGGCCTTGCTCTATCACCTGCTTTCAAGATATGCGTTTCAAGCAGACCGTGGAACGTATTTCGAGAGACCCTGACGAGCAATTGGTCTCTTAACCTACATACACTCACCCGTGGCGATATTGAGCTATTCGCGCGTGAATCCATCTTGGTCCATCAAGACAGATTTTCGGGTGAATTTCAGAAACAGTCCTACAATGACATCATTGAGGAGATCGGAGCTCGAGCCGAAGGTGTGTTTCTTTGGGTTCGTCTTGTAGTACAGTCATTAAGAGTCGGAATCTATAATGCAGACTCCACTGATCTTCTGAAAAAGCGACTAGAAGAAATACCGACGGATCTTGAGGACTTTTTTGAGCATATTCTGCGGTCTGTACATCGGGTGTACAGCGAGCGAATGGCGTGAACGTTTCTAACGGCAATCGCCTCTCCCGAGCCTCTTAAGCTCATCCACTACTCTTTGCTGGACGAAGAGGACCCTTATCTGGGCTGGTCATATACGTTGAAGTCACTGGACCGAAGCGAGATTGCTAACAGAATTTCTGCAACACGGTGGCGACTGAACGGTCGTTATAAAGGTCTACTAGAACCATCAGCGGAGCAAGACTCTGCTACAGTTGATTTTCTTCACCGCACACTGAGAGACTATCTATCAACGCCGAAGATGCAAGAATTCCTAAAGTCGCGAGCAAGTCCAGATTTCGACCCTTTCGACGCTGCGGTAGGTGCTTCGATGGGCGAAATCAAACTATCGAACCCGCATCCTGCTCTGCACTCCTTCAAGGAAACGACGAGGATCCTTAGATTGATCAAACCGGAAGCGATCGAATTGATCTTGGAGTTCAAATTCCTAGATCACATGGAGCTCATCTTCCAACATCTCGATCCAGCAGATTCAATGTTCATACTGAAGGCCGCTGTTCAGTCGCAGGAAAGAGATTACGTGCATCATCGAATCCACTCTTCGCAGCTCCCTCTGAATCTTGACTGGACACTGCTCCATCAGTCCTGTCGCCCAAAGCTCCCACAACCCTTCTGGAACATCTTCCGGTTCCAAGTGGAGATAAACTGCACAGATGTGGCACTTTGCGAGACGAAAAGTGCGTCCGGGATCAACTTGGCGTTTGTCGGAGCCTTGCTGGCGAGGGGAGCCAATCCGAACGCTGCAGTGGACAACTCCGGAATCTTCTCACAGTATCTGGGAATTCTAGACGATGCTACCAGGTCTTGCGAGTCATTCTCCGAGGGATGGAACATTATCAAACTCATGGTGCGATATGGTGCGGCGATAAACGAGTTTCTCCCAGAATGGTCGTATCTAGCATCTGCAAAGTATCTGAGTTTCGAATCGCAAGAGCAACTGCTGCAAGGCTTTCTCTTCCTTATGGAACATGGTCTTGATGCAAAGTCCGATATCTGGGTCCATCTATTGTACGGATTGCGCGACATAAAACTACATTCAGGCCTACAGGCAAAGTTACGGGACCTGATATCGTCTTTTTTTCGCCATGGCGCCGTATTCTCAGGAACGTCGTCGGCAAGCCCAGTCCAACTGCTCGTCAAAGAGGTCGCAAAGTGGGCTCGAGAAGTCGTCAGGGACATAACGTGGGATAGCCCTCGTGTTTATGGTCTCGAAATCGATGACTTATTCGCACTCTTCCTCCAACATGGGTTTGATCCAAACCACAAATTCGACAAATCGACCGTTTGGGAAGAATTACTTTTAGCAATAAGTCTCAGCCCCAACAGCCAGCACCATGTGAAGCTGATGTTGCTATTCGTGCGCTATCGCGCCAATCCGTACAGCAAGGACTTACATCGAATTCTTGGATGGGACCCGCGCTACGAACGTCGTATAGTCGGACCTCTAGCTACAGAGCTGGAATCCGCTGTGCATCGAGAAATCGATGATCTCGCACATCGCGATCAATTGTCTCCCCATGAAACCCTAGGTCTCCCGCGACATAATCAGCAATTTAGACGCTACCGCACGCGAGCTGCGCTCAACAGCCGATCGAAACGATCTGCTGAAGAAATGCCGAACGATCCGGACAGAGAGGCTGAGAGGGATTTGAAGAAAAGAAGATAACTTATCAAGAGGACATAGATGCTGGCCGACACCTAGAAAGCATGCTTCCAGTTGTGTAAGTTACTGATACGCGACGCTCATTCGCTAAGACGATAGATCTTAGTTACTTAACTATTATTATGCTAAGATTTATGCTGTTCACATTCGTCTTGAGTCTATTTGGTATAAACACTACATGTCCACTTAGAAAATAGACATATCTAGGTTTATTTTATAGTTATAATTCCTTAATAAAGTTAGTTATACTTATTGCAGGACTACTAGTTACTCGAGCGAGAAGAGTACTATAGTGCTTTACATAACGTCGAATAAGGCCTACAATAAGGCGAAGCACTAATCTATATGCTAAAGGAGATACTTTTCGAGCAGCCTACCCTGCTACATATGACAGGAGAGTGGTTCCTCATACGGTACTATGTACAGCACTCCTTGTTACATGAAGAGGTGGAATTTACTGCTGAATGTAGTAGCATCCCGATAGTGGACAATTTCGAGTAGTTGCAGCATAGTTGTGAGATTTTATCGCTGCTCTAATGTGCTGATATGCTATGCGTGAGCTATACACGGAACCCCCTAACGCCAATTACGTTCAAGGCCCGAAATGAACAAAGGGTGCCCACTTCATGATCTCACTGGTACCTGTATTCATGTTTCGCTTCTCGTCTTGGAGCCAAACCGCCGCATCGTGAAGTGAGCGAGCTACGGAACGACTATCCATCAAGCCTTTGGTCGGCAAGTTTCTATAGAAAGCTCTCGCAAGTTGCGCGGCCGCACGGTCATCAACAGGCCATAGCGATCCGATGACATTAGGAAAGCCGGTAAGCTGAAACATGCTAGCAAGATGAAAGTTCTCGTCACCCCGTGAGCCAACTCTTATCTCCGCCGTGGAACAAGCAGAAAGGTAAGCTATACGAGCTTGATATGTTCAAGTAGCGAAGCCCTTGACTACGAGCCTTTCTTCAAGATCGGGTAGTATAGGTTCCAGCTGGATCAAGACTTTCACAGGCCTTGCCTCAAAAGCAAGAGACAATAGAACTCAGGCTCGACATCCGTTATTTCCTTCAACCGCACATATTCCCCAATCTTCAATTTTTCGCCGCCAATACTCGCTTCGCCTGACTCGGAACACACAGGTATAAAGTCTACGGTCGATCCTTTCTTTACGGGTATGCTTGAGCGCTCTTTGAAATGGAGAGCCGTAATGCGGGTTTCGTTCGCCGGAGTCTGTATCATTCGCACTAAATTAGCCTGAGAACTAGATCTTGAAAGATAAAAGGGCAATACTTCATACTCCATCGTTGAATAGGACAAGTACTTTGCTGAATTTATCCACCAGAGCTTCTGCCTCTTCACAGAAAGAGTAGTTCTCGTTTGGTAGTGGTTTGAACTGGGCGTTTGTGAGCCACTTCGCGCCGTTGACCAGCTCTTCCAACGCTTCCGAGGGCAACTCTTTTCGCTCGAGCTGGCCGCTCATTGCGTATCGGTTCGGAGAGGCGACAGATTGTTGGCGGTGATCTCCAGCTGATGCCTTGCCAGATGGTGGGAAACGAGCGACAATGTATCCGTAGGCGAGTTGGATACGCGAACACAATGATGGTCTGTGCACAACACTAGTCTTCTTCATGGCTGGCATGCGCAACCTCGAGAAGATCAAACCAGCACATATTCAGTCTTGAATTCTCCTGATGTATTTAGGGCTCCTACTAATAATACTGTACGAACTGTGACGCGAAATCTACTCCGCTCATGGACAAACTAGCTTCCAGTGCGTTTACTACATCCCATGGCCTGCCTTACCTAGGTACCTTATCGGTATAGGACGCAGATCCAAACAGCATGACTCCGAGTGGCCGCAAGAATAATATATCCTATGGGATGAGTTCCCGCTGACCTTCTTCAGGCCAGCATCTGATAAAGTTTCGCAAGGCTGAACTTCCGAGCCTGACACGTTGTGTGCCACACCACGTGGCTGGTCAAATGACCAACCTCAGAGTGAGGCCATGGCAAAGCTGTCGGTTTCTGGACGACTATCATGACCACGAAAAGGAACGGTACCCACCGTTCAATTACCGAACGAAAACAAGCCTACAGAATCTGGATTTGGGTTATTACCAAGCGAGTCTGCCTATTCGAAGTATTGCGGCCCAACACTCGAGGCGGATTGCATGCACCCTGGGCTGTTCGCTGGCAGACTTGAGCAGCATGACCACGTCAGCACCAGATCCAGGGTTGAGCGAAACTTCATGTCGTGCTTCGATGCAGGCGTTCACCGTTCATATCAAGCCGTTTGCCTTCTTGCTTCATATGTATTCTTGGGTTTCTCATCTTACTGATGGTCAGCCTTGTCTTATCCGCATATGGTTTTCGTGATTCATGCATCTGTCACCAGCAGATTGGCCCAGGTCTCCGCCTCATGGAGTCCCTTCATTCGTCCCTTCCCTCTCTCAAACCTTCGACGACTCCAACTTGACAGCCCCCAAGATTCCAAATTAGGGTTTGCTAACTCCGGCACAGGTGTGTACTGTCCTTTCCGCTGACATTGAAGTTTTATCTTTAATCTCCGGTGCCCAATACGGATTACGGATGTCTGGTGTCGAGATATTGGGCTGCTTTGCAGGAGGCTCACAGCTTGTGGGCTACGTGTTAAAAGTCGGAGACGCGATTCTAGAGCTGAGAGACCATATCAAGCACTATCCGGCGCGAAGAAAATCCTACACTGATCAACTCGACTCGTTTTCCATCACGATTCAGGATATCAGGCGGAACGACGCTCTCCATACCCCAGCTATACTAGGACTACTTCAAGGGATATCGCAAAAGGTAGAGGTTCTGAACCACGTCTTGCAAACCTCTTTCTCCCGTCCTGCGCATAGGTCCTTAAAAAGGTATCTAAGAATTCCTCAGGAAAAGAGGACAGAAAGGCGCATCAGGGAGTCTCTCGCTTCTCTGCAAAGCGACAAGCTAGACTTGATACTCTGCATCCAAATGGCATCTAAGAAGGACGGCGCTGGTAACACTGTCACAATGGCGAACGTTACGACAACGGATACTCTAAGTCAAGCTCCTCTTGATTCTCAAGGTAAGCATACATTGAGCACTATATGCCATGTCGATCTTAATGAGGTGCAGCACAATTCGGTGTTCCCCCATTCACCGCCGATTCCGTAAGTCGTCCCAATGATGTGAGATCATGCCAGGAAAATGACGATTTGTTTTCCAAAACTAATAGATCACGCACAAGGATGAAACTGTTGCGCTCCAGCAAGTTCCACTGCTCCCTGAGCCTCCTCCAGAAATATCCGTTCCCCAGAATGATAAGGTCCATACTGAGGAACAGTCTTCCAACAAAGATCAAGCTGAAACCCCTGCCACTGGCCCACCAGGATACGGCAGGTTCGTTGACGTTGAATCAAGCGACGTTGTCATCGGAACTATCGGCACTAACGTGGCAGGAGGTCTTTGGCAAAAGGTCAAGTCGAATAGATGCCATGTATCAGCAATCGGGCCTACCGATTTTGCCGGCATCGCGTTGCTCCTGGATAAACTATCCCATGCCTCATAAGCCTACACGGTCATAAGGCTTGTAACCGACTGTCACTTGCAGACTGACAGCAGCATAGAAAGGCTAGTATAAATGAGCAACAGTCTGTGGGTGCCTCATGAGGTTGGTGAACAAGCGGTTGGTTTGTTGCTGCGGAAGATGGTGCTTTTCTGGGGGAGGCAGAATCCTGTATTAAATGCGCTGGTGTAAAAGAGATTGTTGGCAGGTTTGCTGGAATACATGGAGCTTGATTCGGTGGTGATACTGTTTGTGCGCCGTATGCTACTGGAAATGGTGTTGATTGTGGCTGTGGCTGTGGCCGTGGTTGGACTTCCGGACCTTGTTGTGATCGGACTTGCGGATGCTCTTGTGGCTGGGCTTGCGGATGTTGTGGTGGTACAAGGAATACTCGGGGTGGCATCGATGGTGATGGCCGCGTTATGTTGATTGGAAAAGCGGCTGTATAGTTTAAATAATCATATCGTACGTCGATAAGGATCTGTGGGAGATCAACGCCTGCCGATATATCCCAAATTTGTTGGTATCGAATCTCTTGGTAGATAACTGGGAGGAAGACTGTTCGCGAAACGTCCCAAACGCCTTGGTAACGACGCTCGGTGGGAACGTATTGTGCCCCCGAGCGAGCATCTTGATAATGTTGATGGTCTTCAGTTCCCAATGGAGGTAAAATAGGCTGCGATGACCGTGGTGATTGTAGCGAAGGCATATTATCCATGGGCCGGTCTTGCCTCGAACTTGGTGGATCATCCCTCCCGCCGTAGTGCATTGGCATAGAAGGCTCTGCTCTTGGCTCAGGGCGGTGAGAGTAGTAATTATTGGTGGTTGTGGGACCATAATAGAACGCCTGATTTTCGTCGCCTGCGATGCCTTGGATGATAATGTTAGTTATGGAGATTTAACTTTAGTGATGCCAGGAGCACAGTATAAGATAATTCCATGTTGACCTACTTTTCTTATCGACACTTTGCCCAGTAACGGCTACTTGGTTTCTATTCTGCTGAATGCCTGAGAATGTAGAAACACTATCTCCCTGAGAGTTGGGCGGTTGAGATGGGCTTCGGTTCGAAAAGGCTCGATCTTCTCTTCTTTGGCGTTCATGCGGCTCATCCTTCTGCCACAGAAAGAAGGAGCATGTTGATGAGGAGCATTCGAGAGCTAGACAAAGGCATCAGTTCGAGATCCTACTTTGCAATACTGGGCGACAATATACATATCTCTTCAATCTGCCCATTTCTCGTTTTGGTCTTTACCACTTGTTCCCTACACTGGCAATACCAAAGTTCTCCAATAAGTTTGCCATTGATAACATTCCTTCTTGTGCCTGTCTCCGTATTCATTGCGTCCACCCAAGATTGTGGAAAGCCCAGCCGAAGATGCACCTATGATTGGAATCCGCCGATCCGGAACAGAAAATGTGAGAGAAGTGGACTTCCAGATGCTTTATTAGAGGCCAAATGAATTGGTAGAGGGGAAATAAGGCTGTTTCACCGCAAGGATATTCTCGCATACCCGACTGCTCTTCTCAGGACCAACACTGATGGTCAATGATCAGAGGAATTAGCTTCGCGAGAAGGCAACACAACATATCCGAAACAGCGCTTGATGGGAATGTCCTAATATCGATAGATGGAGAAAGCTGTAGGAGGATTGTCTCGAGAACGATATCGGACGGTTGCTGTAATCTTGGCCTTTTCAGCCTCGTGAGCTGACAGCAGCAGCTTTTGTCCCATGCATCAGCAACACCGCCCGTACACGGGCCACCTATTGATAGATGGCCAATCAGAAGGTTGATGCCAAATCACCTAGACCTGCGTCATGATGTTAGCAAATATCAATTACCAGCCGAAACACGCCTTTTCGGAGATTTCCAGTATATGAAAGCATGTCGAAATGTGCAATATCTATCAGCAATGATCCTGAATTCGTGAAATCCACAACGTACGTTCGAAAAGATGGTGTTTCACCTCACTTACCGCGCGCACACCGACGGCCGCCTGGCAATCGCTCGAAGTCCACGATCCACCTTTCGCACGCGCTCAGTTACCTCAGCATGTAGACATCGACTCTACTATTGCCCTATACGACGTTGAGTTGCTTGATCCAAATCGCATACCATACAAATCAGCACGCTGAAAAGCTTCAAGCTGAAGCACCGTCAACGCCAGACCGCCGTAGATGGAAACCGACGTCGCCTAGCGATCCGTATACCTACTTCGGAATCGCTGTATATACGGTGCTCCACAAAGAGCCGTCGCTCGAGGAGTACTGGCGGAACCTTTATGGACAAGTCGCAGAAGCGCTGGGAGCAGCTGGATCGATATTTATACCGGACAGAGGTCAATTAGAGCTTCATATCGCCCTTTTGTCGAGTATGGGGTCTCCCAGAGTTGTTGCTCGAGCGTAGCGTCGAGCACTGGACTCCCGGAAAGCACGTCTGCGTCGAAAAGGCATTTGCGAGGTTCATCGGCCGCGCGAGCGAGGTCGCCATAATCAAGACAAAGCCTAGTTACACCGGAGGGATTCAGAACATGGTGTTTGGCGAACGATAGAGTCGTCCTAAACTAGGTATTTCATGCCAGATGCGCTGGGCAAGGTCCCGACAATTTACTGGGTCAGCCGCTGACGTGCCAGCTTTTACTCCTACAGGGTCATTCCCTGTTATTCTCGTCCTCCCCGTAGACTCTCACGCGGTCGATCGTTCCCACCTCACTGCCAAATTATCTGGTAGGGACGACTATCTCTTCGACACCATGCCCACACTCGAATACCCCAGGTCCAAAGGCGTAGGGCGCGCGGGCACCGTCGGAACGACAGAGACGGCGACTGAGGAGATATTTGAAGCAAAGGCGGAGACAGCGTCGCAGTCAGAGGTGTCAAGCCTTGCGATGCTCGGGCTCAAGAGGCTGACAAAGGAGAGCTTTTCCAGCGACCTTGTACAGCTCAATGTCAATCATACCCGACAGATAGAGTAGGGAGACTTGTCCTGGCTCTGTGAGTCACAAAGTGATTCAGGCTGCCTGGAGAGACGAGCAGGTCGTCCTTTTTATCAGTACTGTCACTGAGCGTTTTTTCACCTCTCCACTCGCCAAGTTTCTGTTGACGATGTTCGCCGCTAGCTTCCCGTGTCATCGTGAAGTGGCGCCGACGCTCTAAGTTGGCTCGAAAGTAACCATTTAAGTACCCAGTCCCAAGGTTTCATCCCAACCGAGCACGATGAGATGACCAACATGGAAGCCTCGCTTGTAGAGCGTGATATAGTACCCTCTAACAAAGATATCCTGTGGTAGAAAACAGCTAACAAGTATGGTGTTGCGCGCTTAAATAGCATCATTGACTACTGAGGGAAAATGCGCTCGCCGTTACAAGTGAGGTAGGATATCCAGCATTACGTCTTACTCCACCCCAACCGGTAACCAGAATATGAAGAGTAAATGTTCCTAAGTTCGCTATAACATCTACACTATCTATACGAAGTCCCCAGCACCAGCGGCCCCACAAGTCTTCTCGAAA
Organism: Didymosphaeria variabile; assembly: GCF_027946475.1. Taxonomy (NCBI): domain Eukaryota; kingdom Fungi; phylum Ascomycota; class Dothideomycetes; order Pleosporales; family Didymosphaeriaceae; genus Didymosphaeria; species Didymosphaeria variabile. Next base: position 3,106,809 of record NW_026611627.1, on the reverse strand, counting down.
TCCCACAATGGCTGAAATTCTATTTCGAACAGTCAACGTGGCAGGTGTAAAGATGCTCCAAAGCGGGCTCAGCCTAGCGCTCATCAACACGTTACAACTTATACCCTCCAAATGTTTAGGCACGTACCACACTATGAGCGCAAGTAATAGTAGCAATGGGCTTTTCCACCAAACCATAGATTTGAAAGTCCCGAGAACATGGTATCAACTGCCGATACCCTCTGTGGGTCCTTGAACATTGCCGCCCAAAACAGCTGAATGTACGCCATGCCGACAGCGGTGTTGAGAGAGATCTTCACGAGAACAGCATAAAATATTCCCGATGGCAAAATCGGCCTGTTGTGTCGAGAGATGTATGCTCGACGAATTCATGTAGTTGGTGTCGGGCACGAACATACCTGATGGCCGTGCGAAGAAAAGATGATGTTCTAAGGCAAAGATGACCCCGAAACACAGCGGTAGGAGCATGAGCATGGATGGCCAGAGAATGTCTGATTTCAAAGGACCGGTGAGAGCAATCCAACATTCTCTGGCCCTGGTGGCGATCGTAGTTGTCGAAGGCTTGCTCAGCCTCAGCCTTCCTCCCTTCATATACCATTCCGTCCTATAATCCCAGAGCTCATAGCAAACTTTCTCGCGGTCGAATTTGTAAATATGGCTCAGTCTCTATGGGTACCTCGTCGCTCTAATTTCAGAATGCGCAAGCGCGCTACCAAGGCTATATTTGGAGTAGGCGACATACGCAGCCTAGCTTCCACCAGCGGCAATAGGGAAAGAGTTGCTGGACGGAGGCAAATAGGAGTGAGGATTTACAATCGAAGCTATACGGTCTTTAGAATTGGAATCATAGGTACACATGTTATCCTAGACCCAACAACTAGAAGCGAAACACGACACTTAAGTTTCGACCCGCTTATCAGATCAAAGCACGTAGAGCAGTTGCTCGTATAACGATGCAACCTTATTCGATTGCAGATAATGCCACATCTGTGGGGCATGAACGCCACCGCGTGTCGGTGAGGGATTACTACCAACAGATCCGACACAAGTCTGTACAAGGCGACTAAATGCACAAGATATCTTTATTCCATCCAGGCTTCTCGCATTAGTGTGCTAAGACATCTCTTCCGCAATCGACTCACTTTTCGACGTAGCACGTCGTCTCGCTATTGGCTTCTTTCGTCTCTCCTGTATCCACTCCAGTGCTTTCCTCGTCAAAGCGACCGGTGGTCTTGCGATAAGCACAACCAACCCCGTTATGGGAATAGCGACCGTGAAATAAACCCAAAAGTCGCCACTGCCAGGCGAATATTCAGTATTCATACTGAACAGACTTGAAACGAACGTCAATGGTACAAAAATCAGTGCGAGAATAGTCAGGCGACTAATATCTGCTGTTTCAGCGAAAGAGCGTCGTGCGTCGGTGATCTGCACAAAGCTCATAACAACAGGGAGCATGCTCTCTAGACGTCGACCAACAGCGTCTATGCTCTCATGAATGTGCGTGAAATCTTCGCTAAGATATTCTAGATCGCGTTGAGGCTTTTCCATGCCACAATGTTTCGGTGATAGGAAGCGCAGGACCGATTTGATCTTGGCCTGGGATACCAACGTCCGGCGTCTCCAGCTCTGCAGCTCCCGAAGATCTCCATCAAACTTATCGAGTGAAAGTGCAGGCAGTTGACCATGGTTGTACTCGTACTGTTTCAGACATTGTTGCATCACCGCGATATATTTCAACCATTCTGCTGCTGCGATGCGTAGTGTGTAGTATGCGAGTGATTGAATGCAGAGATCCTCTGGGTTAAAACTTGATGGGCGCGCGCAAGTCCAGTACCGCTGAAGATCATCGAACATGCCTTGCTCGGATGGAGGCACTTCACTGCCAACGTTGCCTTCTTTGGAGAATCGGGGAGGCTCCATGAAATCTTCGTAAGTACCTAAGAAATGTCGAAACTGCAGCATGACTATCTCCTTGTTTGCTTCGTTTGTTATGTTTACATTGCTGATGGAGGGTCTACCAGAATCAAGGCTACAACCATTATTAGGGATCAGCCTCGAGGAATAGGAGGAGCCTACCTAGCCAATGCCCTCTCCGGTTCTTGATGCGTATGACCGATGCACAATGCTGTGCTAGAGCAATGTCCGTAGAACGAAGGAATACCAGCTTGCGATTTATAGTGGTGTTTCGCAGGTATTTACCCTTGACAGGTGCTCCCGCTTCGGAAATCACTAATCGGTGATACACGATGTTGGCATAGTTTTGTGCTAATAACCGCGATGGCAGAGTGGCTTCGTCAGGGGTTGGGTGGTGCGAGCTTGTCCTTTGCGTTGTGTGCAAGTGTAAGGCAAAGAACAACGGATCGATGCTTAATAGAGTTCCCAAAAGCTCCACTATCTCCTTCGAGAGATCTTCAATAATCAAAATGCGCCCCTGAACTTCTTCGTCCTTGTTGCTGCTTATCCCGCGAGAACCTTTCCTGTCACCAGGTGCCAAGCAGACTTCATCTTCTCGAACTTCTTCACCGAGTTGATGTATGTCAAGGCCTTCCCGTATAGCGGGCTCACCCGTTCCAGAGCGGAAGTCCATTGCGCAGATTCGATAGGCCGACCGAGTTTTTGACTCGGTGAGGAATTGATAAAGATTCATGAGAGACGGCGTGCAAGAACATAGTGTCTTCACGTAAGACCGGTATGAATGTGGCGAGCTGAAAGCTGTCTGTAACCCGTTAACTAATGTAGGAGACCGTTCCCCAAAGCCACGATACTTTTCCATATGCTATCGTATCTGCGCTAGTAGATGGTATGTCGTGGAGGTTAGAGCCTCTGTATTCGGTAGTGTTCACGCTCGTTTTCGATCAAGCGCACGGACAATGACACCGGTAAGCGAGGGATCCAGCCTCGTCGATTCATATGCGACAGCCTCCTGTCATTGGAAACACTATATGCGCCTCGAGGCAGACCCTGCACAAGGATCGGCGGAGAGTCAACCTCGAGGTCAACTAGTCACAATCTTAGCGTCCAATGTGTTACGCTACCTGCAATATTCTTACGTACTCCACTTTTTGCTACGTAGGTTATAACCCACAATGTTTGCTGGAAACGCATACAATTCTGCACCTTGTGGTGGATGATCGGCCTCCATGATTCTCGCACTCATTCTTCGTGTGCTGCTATCGTTCATGAGAGGATATTGGTCATTGAATGAGGTCGATTTAGAGTGTAGTTCTCTGTAGGTACCAAAGTCAACCATGAATCTTTCGGTGTTCTGTTACGATTAGATTCGATGTCATGTCGCAAGTCTGGGAAGTGGTCTCACGCCGTAAGTACTGGACTTGTCTTCGTATGACATGAACTTGCGATGCCTGCACTTCCAGAACGTTCGGCCTCGCAGCTCCAGTAGATCACGTACGTCCTTGCTCGCGTAACGGATTGGGTAAGCATCCAGCTCTCTAACTCCCTTTTTCTCGGCAGTTGGCAATAGGACATCAACATGCCGCTCAACTCGATAGAAGGAACCATCATATGCATAAGTCCAGTATTTCACATTCCAGACTTCATGTTGCTTTGTGTTCTTCGAAGAACTCTGGGCCGACCGATTAGCAACGGTCTTCTGCATGCTGCGGTCATGCAAGTGTGATACCAGACCCCAAGCACTATCGTCGTCGTCTTTTACAGACTGGAACTCACTGACAGTCTGTTGTTCCGTGCGTTTATGTGAGGCGCAATGTGTTACCACACCAGCGACCCAAGTCTGCTCCTTTTTAATGACAACTGTCTCCTCTGGTTTGAACAGGAAAGGAATGGGGTCATTACTGACGGTTTCTTCCGACAATTCTTTCTCGACGCGATCATAAAGATCACAGTAGCTGTTTTCGATCCAAGTTGTCAGTGCGAACAGATATGTTTGATGCTCTGGGCCCAGGTTTCTGAATGCTTTGGTCCGCCTGTCCCAGAACCAGAAAAGATATGGGAACACTATTGGTCTGTGGGAGTCGAAGTCTGGAAATTGCTGCGTGAAGCCGCACGTCTCTTTCATGTAAGCTGTCATGGCTTCCAACATTCTGGTGGATTTCAGTAATATTGTTTCTCTGATCGGCACAGGCGATGGAAGTGCTGTGTTGTTACGTTCGGATTGCTCAATTTCGCGGGCCTGTTGATGAGCTTTGTAGTACTTGTTGACCACGAAAGCAATTCCGGTCATTCGTTGTATGTAGCCTTCCAGATCGGCAAGAGGCGCTTCTGCTCTCAAGAAAACCTGGCCGCCGCCAATCGACCACTGACGGGCATCTAGGTATGGCGTTGAATCGTCATCGGACTCGGAACCGTTGTCCATGATATGATATATCAACAAGATGTTCGTCTGTGCCTCGGGGTTCTTGAGTCTTGTGTTCTCTTTCTCAAGAAATCGTATTCTATCCATTAGTTTCTTTTGCTGGGTATCTGTACTTGGTGTGACAGTTGTGAGACTGCCACCCTGACCCTCAACGTTTCCAGTTCGAGTGGCTGCTTGTTCCAGCTGAATGTTCGACTCTGGGCCCCTGTGAGATCGAGTTGATTTCATGTGTGGCAATTCCTTGGGCTCCGAATTCGTATTATCCTGCACGCTCAATAGATCTTCATGTCCCATAGGCGGAAGTGTTTTTCCTTCAGCACGATCATTGTGCTTTCTGGTCAGGAAGTCTTTGCGCGAACCATCTCCATTTGCTCTGGAGACACCAGAGAGGTTCTGCTGTACATTTCTTAAAGTAGGCAACTGCTCCGTGTTCAATCGATTTTGAAACTGCCCACTAGATATAGTAGGCGCCCATTGCCTCGGCTGCACTTGCGATAGTCGATTCCCGATACTCTCTCGTTCGTCCCGATTCTCAAAAAGGGGATAATTCTTATGTGGTTCGGACGGATCCCCAAGTGCGCGCAGGCGGGACTTCGAATCATCGTTTGCAGCAGTCTGATCTCGTGATAGCGTATAGTAACTTTGAACATGTTCCGATCCATCGTCCGTCGTTACATTGGTGACCTTCTGTCGCTTGTTGGGAGACACAATGTCGTCATCGTCGTTTTTCAATTCGTCTCCAAAACCATAGCCAGTGTCGTCATTCCCAATGCCAGACGCACCAACCTGTGCATATAGATTGGTTGGAAGCTTCTGTGAAGTACCACCAGATGCTTGGTTAAGTGGCATTTGCAAGGCAGGTGCTTTTGAGCCTTGTAACATGATTCCATTGGGCGCCCTCGCAGTCTTATTGGCAGTTTTCTCGCTTATTCTATGCAAGAATGTTCGAAGGTGCTACCCTGTTGGACCTTATCGTTAACGAAACGACCTGGACTGCGCCAATCAATGTCAATAGTGGCGCGTCTATGGCAATGACCGCTCAGGTTGCGGTATAAGGGGAAGTTTCGCAATGCGGGTAAATGTATAAGGAGCAGTGTTGATGTAGTTTCCGACAAACGTATGATTCTTGCGTGGGTGAGCGTCGGGAAGAACATGAATTGAACACGGACATCCTTGCGATACAAATTTTCTCATCGTAGCACAAGGCTCAGCCCCAGCAAAAAGCATAGCCACATCGAAAGCGAGCCAGCCGACGCCACGTGGAAGGGGCGCACACCACCTGGCAAGGCTGAAAGTCGCGGCAGCCTACTTGCACACTCCAATTCAAATGTTCGCTGCAGGATGATATCGTTTACTACTCAATCAGAGCACATACAGACACCTATACACTGTATGCGCAACCCACAATGCATGAAGCACACATTAAGGCGTGGTACAAGACCACAAAGAGTCGTCAGTATGCTCGGCGCTTCTCATTGTCTGCACAGAAGACGCTGATTCCTGTTCAAGTGATACCGCGAGCAATCTCTTAGAAGACGCTTTCAGAGAAGCTAGGGACAGGTACTCCCTTGAAATTACCGCAGATTCTCGTAAGATCGCATATGTCTCGTCTACACAGTCCCTAGCCGAAGTGCAACAAGAGCTACACCGTTCCATGTCAGCGTTTCAAGCCCGGCGGTCCCCGTCTAAAGCATGGGTATGGCTGGAGAAGCTTTCGCATCGAATTCACCATTATGGATCCATTCTCGATGTTCTTGCGCAACATCATCCAGAGTATGTTGCCCTGGCGTGGGGCTCGATCAAACTTCTTCTGACTGTGAGCAACCCGAACCTACCACTATAGCAACATAGCGAAAGGCTTATATCAGAACACAGGGAGTTATCAACCATGAGAAAGCGGCTGCGACGTTGGCCAAGTCACTCACTGAGATCGCAGATATACTTCCCCAGGTTGAACTGCGGTCTGCATTGTATCCTACCGTTCGGATGAAGGCATCCATGGTCAACCTTTTTTACCCACCTGCTAAGGTTCCTAGTCCGAGCGAAAGACTGGTTCGAAGAGAGTAAACTCAAGCATCTCGTTCACAGTATTACAAGGCCTGTGGAGCTTCGATACGAAGACATCCTACAGCAGATTGCATATCACTCAGGCGTTATCAAGGACCTTGCGACAGCTGGACATCAAGCAGAATTCAGAGATGTACATGACAAGATTCAACAAATGATGGTGACAATGACGGACCAAAGAGCGGAGATTAAACATATGCGCGGCGCAGTGGAACAAATATTGGGGTTATTGGAAAAGGTCAACACTACGGTGACCTGTAAGTTCTTCAAATGTAGGATACGATCATTACTAAATGGCTGTAGTACATTCGGGTGCTCTTATCGACACTAACCAACGCCTTTCCGATATTCAATTCTTTGAGATCATGACAACACTCATGTCTGTTCCTATATGGGATCCTATGAAAGCATTCCAGTATCACCTGACAATGACAAGAAGACGTTCTCGAAGCGCAGCTTCTAGTTCCTTGTCTGAAAGGTTCTGGGACTCGCCGAATTTGCGAACGTGGTCAAGCAGTACGGAATCAGCTCTATCTGTTGTAGTGTCTAAGTTCCAGACACGTTTTGCAGTCCGAGAATTCTGTGTTGGTGTTATCCAACAACTGCATGACGCACAGATTCCTGTCCTTCTCGCATTGAAGGTTCCGAACAACGGGACACAGGACGATGTGTCGTCCGTTGATCTCCTAAAGTACTTGGTCCGACAAGCTGTCCTTTTGTGCCAGAAAGTACAATCAGAAAAGACAGCCGCTTTGAGATGTGCCACATTCCACGAAGCCACGACAGAGATGGACTGGTTCAGACTTCTCGAATCTGCATTGATGGAGATCAATCAACCGGTATACATCATCGTCGACTTCGATATCGTGGACGAGAAGCTGCAGGGCAACAACACCTTCTCATGGATCTCAGCCTTCGAGCAGATCTGCAATGCTTTTACGCTCCGGGGACTAGCTACTAAGATCAAGGTCCTCGCTGTGCATCGTAGCACTAGCCCGTTCTCATCAACATCCGAAGACCATCGGAAGTACATCATCCCAGTGAGGGCTCAGTCAAGCTTCCCCAGACAACGAAGGGTACGGGGGTACTCGAAAGTATCGAAATATTCTTTACATCATCAACGTCTGTTACGATGATACATGGCAATTGGACCACGAACTTCGGGATCGACAGTGCATCAATTCGGTGCTTCGGCCAACCCGCCTTAATGGAGAGGGATATAGGCTAGGGTCTCAAATCGGAAGCCTCATCATCCTTCTTCAACTCGTCTAGCATTTTTTCTTCCGCGGCGTGTACACGCCTTCCTCCACTCTCATCACCCACTGAATCACCCTTCTCAGGCAACTGTCGCGATACAGCATGACCATCCAACTCCTGGGGTACTGAGTTCACCGGTAGTTCTTGGACCTCTGTGCCAGTCACCTGAGCGTATGCCATGTGCTTTGGGATCCCGCCTCCTGGTAGTTCTGCCTTATTCCATCTTTCAGTATCCACCTCTGCTGAAGTATTCGTTTTCGTCCTTCGTCGGTAGAATATGATTATGGCCGCGACAATGACTGCGAACACCAGCGCAGCGTCACTCCCTATACCCAATTTTGCGCCAGACGATAATGAGCTGTGTGTGACGTTGGTGGGATTTGCGCTCGAGGTGTGTGTGACGGTCATGGAACTTGCGCTCGAGGTGCGTGTGACATTTGTAAAGCTTGCGCTCGGAGTGTGCGTGACATTTGTGGGATTTGCGCTTGATGTGTTGGTGGGGTCCGGGGAGGGAGGAGTCGGTGAGGCCGTTATCAAAGATGCGGTAGAAGAGGAGCTGGAACTGTCTGCCGTAATGGATGCTGATGCCGTCACTGGCGCCGATAAGGGGATCGCGGTGCTGAACCCAATATTTGTGTTACCCTGAATCCAATATTCCAACATGCCCCCTCCCACGTTCCACCAGAACCCTGTTGAGGCTCTGTTGGGTCGGGTGTCAGTTACAAATACGGGCGTAGTTGGAGGTAGTTTGCTCCAAATATGAGGTTCTGTTGTAAACCATAAGACACGTTCATTTTGAGGCCCGTCCGTGGTCGCCGCCTCTTCATAGAATGTTACCGTCGGAACTCTGCCATCCACGTACACCGTGGCTACCGCAAATGTTAGTGTCGGTTCTCCAATATTAGTCATTTCCTTTTCTGAATCGGTGCGTGCGAGGATGATAAAAAGTCGAAATTTACATGCACGAAGGGAAAGCAGATGTCAGTGTTGATCAACAAGACTGCCAGAGACACCACAAGCCGTGTGAGTATCTGATTCAGGTTCTGAGCATCCACTGCAGCATCGTACTACGCCCCTTTGCTTCACCTGCCCAAACAAGGCCAGAAGATCGTCTAGCATTACAAATGATTCGCGCGTCAAAAGGCCGTGTCACAGGAGAGCGGTAACATCTGTAACATCGGTAACGCGAGTGAGTGTCTTCCCCCCGCAAAACAAGGCTACACATCTGCGCATGGATCACGAGCCGACAACGGTGCTTTCCCAACTTTTGCAGGTATTATCGTTTGCGAAAAGAATGCCCCCACCCGACTATGGTACAGATCCCTAACCTTTATCAATTAGATGATACATTCAATCTATTACTGGCTAGATCTTGTTGTGGTAGACGTTAAAATAGGGCACTACGCTATCAAAACAGGTGTACCAACGGATTTTTTCTTATAATTAAGTAGATATATACTATAGGTAATACAATTAATTAAAATAGGTGGCTGTACCATAGTAGGGTGGGGGCATTCTTTTCGCAAAGCACCAATACCACCACCGCTCTATTGAAAATAAGGAATCACTTCTTGTCCGGTTAGGATTAAAGAGTCGTTAGATTTTCGCGAAAGTTCGAACACCTTTCCATAAACCTTCCCACTGGCATGACCACAAAGCCTGTACAAACGATAACACAAGTACACGCACGAGATCACCACCAAGCGATCTACCACAGCTTTTGCAAACGTCGCTTGAGCAACTCGCAAGCGAACCACCATAAGTACTCGGAAAATCGATTGAAGGACTAAACTAGACCTAGGACTTAATTCCAAGTCTCCATCCACATGCACCCCAGTCTATCTCACCCAGAATTTGCAAATCACACATGCAGTACCGCTAAACACACCACCCTTACCAAACACCGTTCAAAGTTCCAAACCCGCGAACGTATCGTCGCCCATCTAGTACTACACCGTAGGTAAATAACACCATACCACACAACCACCGTTAAGGCGTAACGTTTACCCCAAAGCACCCATCCGCCGCTCAAGTACCAGGTATACATGCGAAGCAAAGAGCAAGGTATCCAACACTGAGTACGAGCAGACATGGCCTCCACGATAGCTACCATATCTAGCTTGGTCAGTGAATCCATATAGGGGGAGGGGCTAGTCATCGCCAGTCACATCACCTCTCCCTCCCAACATAAATACTTACGGTAACCACACCTCTAACCAGCCAGCCCCAATCTTAGCCCTACCTTTCTAGAAATCTTCCATAGGTGGTGGTTGGGGTGATTGTAAGCAGCACTGACGCTAGTAATTCGTATAGATGAATTTTGCACTTATATAAATACACTACACGGCTTTCACGGCTTACATGACTTATACGGCTTTCACGGCTTACACGGCTTTCACACCACCCCAAAGCTACGCGTTGCAACTATCCCAAAAAAAAAAGATGTTTAAACGGGAGCAGGAGCACCAGGTTGACTTATCCATTCGCTAGTTTAGCCTGACAACCATGAAATGCTACGCTTTTACATTTATTACCAGGTTTTTACAACGTAAAGCTTATATTATAATTCAGATTTGAAAAAGACCTGGGGGAGAGTCTTGGCGTTTCTAAGGGGATAGGACTTAACCGAGTGTTGCGAGATGTGGTGCGATGATCCCGGATATATTCACTTGATGAGTGCGAAATGAAGTGGATGTTCTAATGGTGTGAGTCTTTGTTGAACGTTGCGTTTGCGGTATGCAGATTTACTCGTTTGTAGAACAGACGTGTTCATCATTGCTTAAAGTAAAGCGTGCTCATCACGTGTAAATGGGGTATCATCTTCCTATGCACCTACCTCTCAGAATCCGCATTACTGCAAAGGCCGTACAAACCCCTCATCACCCAGCACCTCTCTTACATCTCCAACCGCACCAACCTCACCCACCTCCTCCGCCCCACCAATACTATCCTTTCCCACCCCGGCCCCTCCCCGCCGACAAATCAACCAGCCCCTCCCTCATCGGACTAAACTGCCTCAGCCTCACGCCCCCTCCTCCAGCACCTCCGTAGTCTTCATATCAACCATATACCCCATATTAAACACCACCTCACTGATGCCCACCTGCGTAATCTTAACACTACACGTCAAACAAGGACACGTATTACAGTAAAGGATAGAAGTACTCCCGATGCGATCGCGCCCAGCTTCAAGGAGGGCGTTTTCCTCGGCGTGAAGACAAAGGCAGGTGGACAGGGAGGAGCCGCCCGGGAGAGCGGCGTTGCACCGCGGACAGCCGCCTTCGTTGCAGTTTGTCAGCCCGCGCGGCGTCCCGTTGTATCCTGTGCTTATTACGCGCTTCTCGCGCACGAGGACGCAGCCTACGCGGCGCTTCATGCAGTTGCTTCGGTGGGCGGCGAGGTCTGCAAGCTGCATGAAGTACTGGTCCCAGCTTGGTCTGAGGCGTGCTTCGTTGGGGAGATTCAGCGACGTAAGTGCAGCGTGTAAAGACGGGAGGGAGGACGTGGAGTTGAGGAGCTTGAGTTGGGCGCGTTCGAAGAGGGGCTGGAGGCCGGTGGTCGGGGCGAAGAGGTGGGCGTCGTTTCGCAGGACGAAGGTCTCGAGGGGGTGGGGTGAGTTGGCTGGTTGCACAGCTGGGTTGTAGAGATTAGTATGGTGAAGATGGATGGGATGGGATGGGATGGGAGGCGTGCTGCGTACCGGTCTTTGAAGCGCTGCCAGCGTACGCTGACTGGTGCGTCTACGCTGACAAGAAGGAAGAAGGGCCGCCGGAGCAGCGCGTCTACTACTTTCTCATCCCATATATCCGTGGTCACCCAGTTTTCTCTCCATCTCAGGGTCACGAATTCAAGGAGCGCGCCGACATTGGAGAATGTGTATTGTGCGTCAATTGGGCTTGGCTCAGCGGGCGGGACGTGGAGATCGGAAGCAGACTTCTCGACGGGTGGTGTTGCAGCGGTGCGGGCGAGCCGTATGCGCTTGAAGCGATGTTCTTCGACGAGGTACGATGCGATGGAAGACTTGCCCGCGCAGATTCCTAGCCAAGGTTAATTGCTGTAGACAGAGTGTGCATCCTGCTTGCCTCCACAGAGCCCTATGAGCATGTCTCCGGCTGTACGGTGATATTCCTGTGGTGTTCGCTGCACACGTGTTGCTACGGTATACAAAATGGAGCTGCGGTGTGTACAAACAGCAGATCACGGTGGGGTTGGCCAGAAGCGGCTTAACGCGAACGGGTACTTCCCCACCACCCGTGGACGATACTTTCACATTGCTCTCGCCGCACACATCACATGTTCCTCGGTCTGTGTATTTGAACGTTTGGTCTGATCAGGAGACTGGAGACGATCGCCTCACTGCTCGGTCGAAGGTCGATCCTCTCTACTACACTCTGCGTGTTCTGTACTTTCGCTTCTTTGTTTCGTCTGCTCTAAGGGAAGGTACCACAGTAGAGGTACACCTACCTTTAACCCAGCACGAGCCTCTTTGTCAAGAAGTGGTACCTTTTTTGCTAATGCCTGTTTCATGTATCTGCAAAGGTACCCTACACGAGCAACACGATGTGCTATTCTGCGAGCGTTTCGCCACCTGAAACCTTGCGCTCGTTAAGATCAGCTTGGCAAAGTTTGTCTCCAGCCACGCCGGGGCTTCTTCAGCCCAACGAATATATTGGTGCGACGCCGACGTCGAATCTGATAAACCTACATACTCTTACAGTTTGTACTGCCGCTGCGAGCGCTGTCAGGGTCTTGACGCTCATGCACGACTTTAAGTTCTAGTTGTGTGTTTTTAGAGATCGCGACATAGGGGCTGCATCGTCGCGCAATCTGTCTTGTCGACGACTTCCGCTGCTCGTCATCAGGTAGCAGTTGGGCTTTGTGAAGAACAGTCTAGAAACGCGGGCGACGTTCTGCGCGATGATCGATCGTGCCGTCGATGAGAGAAACTAGAAGACTAGAAAGGGGTCGGAGTTCTCTCCACGCCTCGCTGCGACCCAACGAGTAGCAACAACAGAATCGAAATGTCGCATTCTCCCCCCAACAAATGAAAATACGAAAGGCGCGTGTGCCACTTCGTGTCGCTCTATTTCGAGTATCGAATGCTGTGGTACACTAGTCTACTGGTCGTTGGAGGTCATTTCGGAGGTTTTGTGCACGAGCTGAGGCGGAGTGTTATCGACGCGCTTGCGTGGTGGAACGTGTTGTTGACGCGTTTGTTGCGTTTGTTGATCTTTCGATATTCGTCCGATCTCCCGATGCTGCCAGTGAGAACGCTGCGACCGGGATGAAGGGCGTATTCTCAATACTTTTTGGGCGCCATGTCGTGCTTCCCGCAACATGGGCATCCCTCTTTGTCAGTGTGTCGTGAAGGGAATGGCCAATCCTCTTTGTCAATGGTTGGAATTTGACAATGCTCATCACACGAGGCCAGTCATCGTACTTTTCGGACGCCACGTGCTTCCCGCACATGCCTCTTTGTCATTGCTATGGCCACCCTCTTTGTCAATAGTTGTGAGAGCCGCCATGGCCATCCCCTTGGTCAATGGTGTCGTGAAAGCTATTGCTCATCACACGAAGCCATCCATCCCCATAGTGGTATTGTTATGTGTGCCAATGTGATAGCTCGTCGCAGGCTGAGTCGCACACAAGGTTTTGGTAGCGATGTTCCTCGTGTCGAACAAGCAACACCGAGTTCGCCGTGTTTGTGGCCTCATCCCACGCCTCATTGTGCGCTACTGCAGCCTGGAACGCGGTAGCGCAGGGAGCACTGACTCCGTCTTCTCCGCGTTACCACTGTTGCGAAAACGCTCGATGGTGGTCGGTCTGCTTTGGGGTGGGTGACCGCTCCCAAGACCACAGACAACGGCAGACAATGGAAAGCCTCGATCGACACTCTGAGCCGAGCGGGTGAGTGTCCAGCAGCCGGTAGGTGCGTTTATTGTGACGATGCCGATGCAGGCGTCCCGCGCAGCTTGCCGCAAAGTCCTTACTCGTCAGCACCGCACAGGTTCAGCACGGCACAACGGTGGGTCACAGAATCGCTTGAAGTGGAAGTGCCGCCTGCAGTCTTTAGTGCTTTATTTTTTCTTTACCTTCGTGCTGGGCCGGCTCGAAACAATTCACACGTCGTCACTGGCTGTCTGCACCCGTCGCAGTAGCTGCTGCACGCCGGTACTCGTGAACATGGGGAGGTGTTAAATCATACTCAACTTACTGTTAAATTATACTCGACCTGTAAGCACTAGGCCTAGTTATACTAGCAGCCTACATAGTGACCTTAGCTCCGTAATTTGCATATAAAATACATTCTAATAGCTGTATATAATACAGTATTGTCGCCCTATTATTATTAGAGGTTTAGAGGCTTAGTGCGTAGAGTTTACTATATTTCTAGAACCACTTCTTATACGCGTAGGTGTGTGTATTTCTAGGACTTTAAGCCTTACTACTGCCTAACTTAATGCGTACAAATCTAATTAATTTAAGGTCCTTAGAGGTGTATATTCTTAATATAGCTAATTATTCTAGAGGAGATAAATTAGTATTATACATTATTATTATTATTATTTAGGTTACTATAGAATTAAGTGTTAAGGCTATAGGTTATATATAATACATATTTAATTAATATAACTACTTATAGGCCTCCTTCTTCTTTACCTAGTACTTATACTATAGGGTATTACGCCACTTAAGAGTGGTAGTAGCCTACTTCTTAGTATTAGCCTTATAGCTATAGTATATACCCTTCTTCTTCTCCTTCTCCTTCCTTAACTCTATATAGGTATTACTAGAACGTATATACTACTTACTACTTAGCTAATACGCTATACACTAAAAACCCACCTTATAATCTTAGGGAATTACTTCCTATTAGTATATATAATAGGTTATAATAACCTATTATAAGCGCCTAGTAGTAGTAGTAGTAGAGGTACTACTTTTATAGTAAGTATTATATAGATTCTTAGCCTCTATACTATACTTATCTCTAGTAATAAGCTTAGCGTAGGTATAGTATAGATAAGTGCTCTTAGAGAGCTAACTCTAGTCTACTATATACTAGACCTTATCTATATCTAGGGGGGTTTATATAGAGAGATAAGCTCTTAAAGTTATCCTTCTACTTCTCCTCTAGGGGGGTATATAGGTACCTTCTTCTTCTTACCCTTCTTTTTAGGCGGTGGGTGGGCAGGATAGAGGGTAGGTAAGTATAGGTAAGGGCGTAGGTACTAGTATAGTATAACTACTACTACTAGAGCTATAAATATATTAGTAGATATCTATATAATATATGTAGATAGCTATATTTCTAGAACTTAGTCTAGAGTAATAAGTGCAGATAACTATATTTCTAGAACTAAATCTAGGATAATATATATAGATAACTATATTTCTAAGACTAAATCTAGAATAATATATATAGATAGCTATATTTCTAGGACTAAATATAGAATAATATACGTAGATAGCTATATTTCTAGGACTAAATATAGAATAACATACGTAGATTATAATATTACTAGGCCTAGAGTCTAGAGTTGTATACATAGACTAACCTATTTCTAGGACTAGAGTAGGATAGGGAACTTATAATTAGTAAGAGTAGAGAGCTTCTTATTATTAAGCTTAGAGAGCTTACTTTCTAGCTTAGGCTTAGGCTTAGGCTCTAGCTCTAGTTCTAGTTCTAGCTCTAGCTCTAGTATAGGCGTAGGCTCTAGTATAGGCATAGGTATAGGCGTAGAAGAGTATAAGAGCACTATAAGGATAAGGAGCTTATTATTAAATAAGTAGGCACTTACCTAGGAAGTAACTAATAATAATAATATAGTGCGTAAGACTTATAATATAGCTATAGGTTATTAACTATAGAGTGTATTTTACTACGTATACGTAATAACTATAAGTAGGTTACTATAGTAACCTTATATAAGGTAGGAGCGCTAAGTTAAAATAAATAAGATTCTAGAAATACACCTATCTATATATATTATACTTTGTAATAACGTACGTAGATAGGTATATTTCTAGAACCTTAATAAGAAAGTAGAAGTAGTCCTAGAAATAGAGTAATCTATATATAGTTTCCTTACTATATATAGATTACTCTATTTCTAGGACTATATATACGTAGATAGAGGTATTTCTAGAACTAATTCTACTTATTTATTATAATATAAGTAGGTAGCGTGACCCTAGGACCTTAGGAGTTAATAAGGATAGAAGTCCTTAGGTTATTTACTATAGACATACTCTTATTAAACTCTTAGAGGCTAAAATAATATTAGTAGAGTAGCGTATTCTACTAATAGGTAAAATTAGTTTATAGGTATATAAGGAGCCATATTATATATATTATTAAAAACCTAGACATATAGTGCACTAGTAAAATAGATATTACTAGTAGTACTAGACTACCCTAGCACTATAGAATAGGCGCTATATATATAGCTTAATAGTAGTAGAATAGCTAGAGGTTATAGTAGAGGCTCTATAACTTACTTATAGGTTATTTAAGAATTCTTCCTATAAGAGGTCTATATATTTAATAATACTTATTTTACTCTAATTACTAGTAGTGCTATTAACGCTAGCGTTCTAATAGGTAATTAAGAAGCTATTATCCTTACGTTAGATACTACTAACTAGGCCTTTAGGCGCTTATGTGTTAAGGCCTATTATTAAGTGCTAGTAATAGAGTCCTTTACCTTCTACCTATTATACTTTTAAAGCTTTATTATAGGCTTAATATAGTGCCTTATTATCTAGCGTCTAGCCTTTATATAATTATATATCTAATATTAGTAAAACTCTAAGGCTAGTATAAAGGCGCTATCGCCCCCCTTAAGTAGTTTAATACACTAGTAATAGCATAGCTAGCCATACTCTTATATATATTACTTCTTATAGAGTAGAATTATTTTTTGTAAGTCTTACTTAGTAAGTAGTTTCTATGCCTTAGAAATATTCTAACTAAACTCTTATAGGGCATATAAATAGATAACGCCAGTAACCTATTAGTATAATAAATTATTATAGGTATAACTAGTAACCCTATATAAGCTCTCTATATTACGCAGCTTAACTTTATTAATATAGTGCTTTTAGAATTAATCTATATAAGTAAATAGAGTATAGATATCTAACTTACTATAACCTAGCCAGCGCTTAATTATTACATAGGCGCCTTTAATAATAGATATAGTAAGTATACTAAAAGAGGTAAATTATAATATCTAGTAGAAGATAATCTTCTCTTTATATAGCCACTATACGCGCTTAAGATAGCTTACTATTTTAGGTAATATAGAATAGATCTAGTTATATATATACTTAAAGTCTTCCTCTATCTCTAACGTTAATAGCCATTACTAGTAGTACTAAAAGAGCTTTATATCCTTAGTATCCTCTATCTCTTTATCCTTATTTAATTATCTACTAAGTTCTAGGCACTTTATACGGGCGTAGGCTATTATATCCTTATTTAGGTGCTATCTATAAATAAGAATATTTATACCTCTAAACTCTAACCTAAGGGCGTTAAATACGGTAGCGTTATTAATATTATTCTAGAATAATATATTGTCTAGGTTAAGTAGGAGGTTGCTAGGGCAATTAGGTTAAAATAACCTTAATATAGTGTTTAGGCATGCTTACTCTTAATTAATAATAATTACCTAATAATATTAGAAAGTACTAGAAATACACCCATCTACGTATATAATAATAGGTTTAGTCCTAGAAATATACCTATCTATGTATATCTACCTAGTATGCGTAGATAGGTATATTTCTAGGACTATAGGGGCGTTTACGTTTATAGATATATATATTTTAGGGATTATACCTTAAGTTTCCTTAATACTAGCTCCTCCTTAAGAACTTTCTTAATAGTAGTAAAGCACTACTTAAAGGCCTCCTAGTCCTACGTATTAAGGAGGACCTACCCTAGTATAAGCGTTATATTATTACTAGTTAGGGCCATAATTTATAGAAGAGGTTAGTTATAGTAATTTATTTTAAATGTATAGTTAAGTACTAAAACCTAAGGTGCCTTCTTAAAGATAGTTAGCACTGCTAGGTTAATCTATATAATACGCTTAATCTTATTACGTATAGATAGCTTAACCTTTATATAATACCTACTAGCTACTAGTAAATATATAAGCGCGTTCGCCTTACCCTTAGGCCTAATTTCTAATTATAATAATTAGTTCTATTAATTGCGTATATCCTATAAGGATATAAGAGAGTGTAGAAACTAATTATATAGTAACCTTATAGAAGCGTTAGGGAGTATACTATTATTCTAGTTTAATATAAAGTACTTATAGAAACCTAGCTCCTTCTACTATACCCTATATACTACTATAAATAGAGCAGCGTCCTCTTTTAGGACGTAATTATACTTATTAAATTTATCTATCTACCTATAATAAATCTCCTATCTGCTATTAGGGTTACGTAGGTTATAGGCGTAGGTATAGAAGCTATACTTATAGCCTATCTTCTTTAACTTTATCTCTTACTTTATCCCTTACTTTTTCTATACACTAAACTATTTATACTATATAAGAAGCTTATATATTTCTACGCTAGCGTTTTTCTATATCTTTATTATTATATATAAGTAGTGATGGGCTAGTCCCTAGGTAATCTAGGCCTAAGTAGTAGTATATCTTAATTTATATAACTATATAGGCGGTAGTAGCGCACTTAAGTACGTAGGATTTAGGTTACTAGGGATAATAGGGTTACTATTATTATTATATAATAAGTATAAGCTCTATAATAATAGCTCTAATTCTTTAGAAGTTAGTATTTTATGTATAGATAAGTATATTTCTAGGACTATTAGTAGGGTTACGTACGTAGATAAGTATATATCTAGGCCTATTTATAGGTATATATATATAGGTATATATATTTCTAGAACCTTATATAATCTACATATACTATCTAATCTATATATATATACATATTCAGTAAAATATCTATAGGGAGGCGTTGGCGATAGTACTAGTAATAATAATAGGGTTTCTAGCTTTAGTAAATCTATTAGTAATAATAGTAACTTAATTAGAGATAAATTAATATTATTACTATATATTAGCGTTAAGGTATAGGATAGAGAAGGATAAATAGTGCTATATATTAGAATTAAAATAATATATACTAAGTAAAACACATATAATTAGTTAACTTAACGCGCTAATAAAATAATATAATAATAACGTTATTATCTATTAAGCTATTAATAAAATAACTACGTATAGTATACGCGTAAGGATCTAGTTCTCTAAGTTTAAAAATATAACATTATTATTAAGCTATAAATATAGCCTTACGCCTACTTATATGGCTTACGTGGTATAGGAACATAGTAACACTAAGTTATATATATAGTAATAGTCTTACTAATATTCTATAAGATAATTAGCTATATTAATAATATGTACCTCTAAGGACCTTAAATTAATTAGATCTACGCGCGTTAAGTTAGGCAGTAGTAAGGCTTAAGGTCCTAGAAATATATACACCTACGTATGTAAATTGCCTTATAGTCCTAGAAATATAGTAACCTCTATACATAGAACTAACCTCTAAACCCCTAAGAGGTGCAGGGCAACGATATTATATTATATATAGCTAATAGAATATATATTACACGCAAATTACGCAGCTAAGGCCACTACACTAGCTACTAGAAGTATTTAGTTAGTGCTTACAGGTCGAGTATGATTTAACAGTAAGTCGAGTATGATTTAACATCTCCCGTGAACATGCACCCCTTTCAGGAGTGCATTACGAGCTGCGGATTGATTGAGTTAGCGAGTGTTTGCTGCTCCTACGCGGCTGCCCGGCTAGTCGCTCTCCGCTCCGCGTTGGTGACTCGGGTGCCGTCCGCCGCGCTGCAGCCCGTGTCGACGACCTGACCATGGCCTCGTAGTGCGCGCAAGAGTACCGTGGTTGACTGCAACGGGTGCGAGTCCAGCTACCCACGGGGAAACGACAGGGCGGCGGAGATGGGCATACACGTCCCTCCCTCCTGCTCCAGTCCTGCACGAGACGAAGCAGTGGATAAATCTCGAGCCCCGTACTGCAGGCCCTCTGCGGGGTCGGGCAGGACAGGACTCGACATGTGACGCTCTGCAGCAGCAAAGTCTAGCGCGCCGGGGAAGACGCCTAGAGATTAAACTCCTCAGGCCTGCTCCTCCAGCTCCCTGAGCCCCGGGGGCCCTGTCCCTGTCCCTGCTCGCTTCTCGTCGCGCGTCTTTCACTCCACCCTAGTCTAGTCCGCCGGCCGCATGATGGCGCCGCCCAGCGCCCAAACGGTCGAGCGCGCAGACACGGAAAACCCTTCGACGCCCGCACCTCCCACAGCTGCTCGTGATCCCACTGCGTCCCCTCCGTCTGGCATGCTTTTGCACGCAATTACAGTTCCTTTCTTTCCATCATCGACTGCCCGAGTTGCATCGTGAGCTGGCTGTTCCTTTAGCTTCAACGTCCCGCACCAAGACCGTTCCGCCCAGTACCTTGGTACCGCGACCCCCCGTCCCAAAACAAAGACGAGACCAGGGTGCCGCTCTCTACAAACCTTCGAGCACGTAACCGTTGTGCGCTCCACGAATCGAGCAGTAACCTTTCGACCCTTCACAATTCGACTCCACTGTGGATTGCTGGCTTCTACATATCACCTTGCCTTTCTCTACGACAACACAGTCGCGCCTTCCTTCCTTTCACCCAGCACCAAAACACCCCGCCCGCCCCACGCTCATTGCCTCATTGCTGCACACGGACCGCACCATCGCATTGCATTCGGACGCGATATACCACCTTTCCGACCTAGTCAGCCTCAAACGTTGCGTGTGTCTATACCGCGGCTGAGTGGCGTCGCAAGCTGTACCGCTGACCTCACCGGGGCAACCCTGGCACCACGCTCCGCACTCCACCCCATTACATACTGCAACCTGCGCCTCAATTGCCATCATGTCCTCCAATCACTCCAGAAATACCTCTGCGGAGACGACTGCAACCACCAATTCCTACAACATGATCCTCGAGCACGTTCTACAGTACCCTGGCAGCTATGAGATACCCCTCCGGACTATGTACACACTCAACTGTGCGCCTCGTGCTCAACCGCTTCCGAAAGATTTGTCCCGCGCTCCGTCGCCCACTGACAGTGCCCCCTCATCGCCGACCTCTGGACAAATGGCATGGAGCGACGCCGAGTGCGCGTCTATGAACTTCACTTCGCAGCTCATGAGCCACATCAACTCAATCCCGCAGCAGCCCAGCTCGCTCCCACCCTCCTTCATCGTCAGCTTTGTCAGCCGCATATTCCACCCTAGCTTGTCTCTGGTCGACTTTCCCCAGGCATTGACTGCGCTCGACTACCTCCGAGATCTTGACAACCGATGGCGGAAAGAACTGAAGGCCGCCTTCGCTCGCGTTCACATTCACCCAGATACCGCTGGCCAGGACATCGAGACCTTGTCAGGGCGCTATCCCGGTATTGCTCTTTGGGCCAAGAACCTGGAAGGCAAGAGCCGCAAGGCCGAGCTCTATTACGCGAAGCTATGGCTCGGTTTGCGCCGATGGGTAAGTTGCGGATGCCATGTTTATATGCACCCATGCTGATTGCCACATAGATCATGATCAACGAGCTGTCTCTTCAGCCCTTCAACAAGTTGAATTGCATGGGCATGCTCAACACCATTCTACCTCCCCAGCCGTCTTCCGGCGGGAAGCTTCCTTCACCCCTTCTTAACCACCAGACCCTGCGACAGGAGCGTGACGGCTTCTTCAACTACATTCAGCAAGTGCAAAAGCAAGGCCCAGGTGTGCTCGAGATGCTTACACAAGGCGAGAGCACAAAGTGGTCCGTCGTACAGAAAGAGGTGGATAAGTATCTGCGCGT
The DNA here is from genome assembly GCF_027946475.1 of Didymosphaeria variabile. Classification (NCBI taxonomy): domain Eukaryota; kingdom Fungi; phylum Ascomycota; class Dothideomycetes; order Pleosporales; family Didymosphaeriaceae; genus Didymosphaeria; species Didymosphaeria variabile. Next base: position 3,085,225 of record NW_026611627.1, on the reverse strand, counting down.
CGCCAAGAACATCATCGATGACTGCATGGCTACTATGGGCACGGAGGATTTCAAGTCGGTTGACGAGCCCAGGAAGGGCAAGAAGACGGACTCTGGCGTGAGCTTTGGGTCAGACGTGCGACCCAGTACCTCATCTTCCACCCACGACAAGCCCCTCCCGGAGTTGCACATGGACCGGGAACCTGCCTCAAAAGGCCTCAGCAAGCTCGAGAAGCTCAGCCGGGAGTTCAAGCGGATGCGCGTCAAGTCACGCCCCGAAGTTGAGGAGATGGTCAAGATGGACCAAGACCTGCCCATGGTGGGCGAGAACCAGGGCAAGAAGATCAAGAAGGCAAGGTCTCTGGCCAACCTCCGGGGCCGAAACTCCAGCTCGGCGTCTGTAGCCGGGAGCAGGAAAGGCAGCGACGCCATCCCCTTCGACGCAGAAGAGATGAGGCGCGCCCGCCAGCTCTACGACGCGAAGCATGCATCATAGCCCTGGCGCACGATTCTTGCGCACACTTTCTTTTCAGCACATTGACCGACGCCGGTCACTCTTTCATCACGTATACGAGCATACAAAATCTGGGCATCTAATGTCGACACGATCAGAAAAAAGCCCCGAGGCATCTCCATCCATGACGGCCGACATGTTGGATCTAAAACTTTCTTTTCTGGTTCAGCCCGACCAATCACTTCATCACACTGCGCCGGACCCTTTGCGGACGGCTGTTCTCTCTCTTCCTTTCCTTTCTTCTTCCCAGACCTGGCGTTACAGAGGCACAACTCTCGCGAGTCACAAAAGTGCGCAGTCCTCTATGTCTTGTTCTATTCCCCTGTTTCTGTATGTATTATCTTGCGGCTTTTCATTTTGTTTTTCAATCACGGCGGCGTATACCCTAGGGTTAATGGTATCATGAGGCAATCATCTGTGTTTATAGCAAGGCGCATGGGGATTGGGCGTTTTGTTTACTTTACTTCACTTTGAACACAGCGCCGTTGGGCGCGGTCGCGCGAGGCGCATGATACGCGTCGGCCACGCGCTGCGCTGTGAAAAAGCAGCAGCGTGGCAGGCATACTCGTACAATAACAGTAATCTCAAATGAAACGATATGAATGTCTACAAATCACCACATTTTCCGAAGTGCATTGCTTCTTTCCCTAACCCTAATCTCACCTTCACCTGTTTCGCATATGGGTAGATATCGACGAAAGTAAAGACTCCCAGACTAGCCTGACAAGCATGTAGCGCGATGTCCTTCACCTGTCACTTCATAAGACCGTTGGGCCGTTTCTTTACATCATCGTTACTATCTGTTAGCGTCCTCAAGCATAAAGCATAAAGCATAAAGTACACCGCTCGTCATCCCAGCTTTCTAGGTAATCACACACACGTACGTCGTACGACGTACATCTCACTGTAGGCTAAAACAAAACCATCTATCATATCCTAACACTGTGAATACCCAGGTCAGAAGCAGCGCGCATGTCCGCGCTGCATATCGGTGCTTTGCTTTTCCACCGTCTCATCGCACCTTGACTCCGTGAGGTTGGCAGGAAAGCAAAGCAAAGCAAAGCAAAGCAAAGCAGTAAGCAACTCAAGTGGCGAAGTAAGGTGCCCATTGTCCGGAAGAGGTTCAAGCAAACCCGAAACAGGTGAGAGGAAAGGTTAAGCAAAAAGCAGAAGTGAGGGTAAGCATCGATGGCATGGCATGGCTGCATGGGTGCCTTATCGATTCACAGACGCACCGCACGAGTCACATCACACCGGTGAGGGAGGGGCGCATGCAGGTACGTACGCGGGGCCGCCACACGTGCGGTAATCCATGCGCAGCCCGTCCTCGAACGTGCGATGATCCATGCGCAGGCCCGTCGGCGAAACGTCTGGGCTGGTGGGGAGAGGAGGGGCTGGGTGGCGGGTGAGATCGGAGGGTAGGTGGTAAAGTGAAAGGGGAAAGTCGTTTGAAGATAGCTGGTAAAGCAAAGCAAAGAATTAATATGGAGCGGATATGCGCGCATGCGTTTCAGTTGAGCTGAGTGTTATGAATAATGGACTTGTGCACGTGGAGTGCATGTGGCTGATGTGTATATTTCCAATGTACATGATTACATGGAAGTGCTGTACATACAGTATGCGTAGGGTAATCAGCATGTAGCGCATCGTTCATTAACTTGTTTGGCTTGCACATCTCGGTGCACATTCTAGGTAAAGTGCTGATGACCACCTTTTAAAGGGCGAATGATACCTAATTGCTGCACTCTTGCGCGTTTATCGCTTCTAGAGGGTGGTGATAACGTAGGGACATAGACTCATGAGGTGATAGGATTTAGCCCGAGTGCGTGACACCGTTGACTTCGGCGCGACTCTTGCTAGGCGGGCGGCGGGCAGGAGTAAAGGTGTGTTCTTGCGCGTTTATCGCTTCTATCGGTGGTGATAATGTAGGGAAATGGTCTTAGCCACGAAAGGCGCGCTACTCGTACATGCGTGAACACCGTTGACAGGGGCGCGCTCGCTTCACATACATCTACCCATGTACCCAAACACACTCGACGACGATCCGGAGCTGCCTCCGCCGTCGGCGCAACAGCCATCGTACGTTCCTGCAAAGCACCCTAGAATTAACACACACCCACGAACTTCGGGTGTGCCTCGACGCGATGCCCGCACGGTTTCACACAAGCACGCGGTGGCGACGCACGCAGCTCGTGCACAGTCCCCCACGGCAGATCATGGCATAAGCTCCAGAGCCCTGCATAACAATCACACGCCTTCCGCGTCGAGCTTGAAGCTCTCGGCCGCCTCACAAAAGCATGCCGCCAAGCCCAGCACGAATGCCCAATCCTCCGCGCATCCCCCGCCTCTCTTGACGTCTGGCGTAGCAGCTACGGCGCGCACCTTCTTTGATCCCTGGAACTCGTCCTCGACAGGGCACCAACGTGCCGAGAACCGCCTGTCAGGGTCCACGTCATGGCGGCAGAGCCGCAGCCTGAAGCTCGCGGAGCAGTACAAGGGTGGGCTGGGTGGCGGGAAGAGGGTCGCGGACACGGTTGGCGCGGGGAGCGAGGACTTTGGGAAGGACGGCAGGCTGCCGCACGGAGAGTGGGAGAAGGGTGCGAAGGGTTTACGGACCGGCGGGCAGAAGAGCCTTGCTGAGGTCTGGGGCAAGAGCAAGGCGTCTACTACGGCGAAGCGGTCGTCACAGGAGGAAAAACAACACGTAGAGGACGACGCTCCGCTAGACTCACTGAGCGACACGGATGAGAAAGATATACCCAAAACCAATGAGGGTAAGCCGCATCTATCGCACACTTGGATACAGTTCTAACACCCCATCGCAGACCCCGACACAGCACAGTATCTCACTCAGCCCCCCGCGAAACAAATCTTCCGCGGTCTCTGCTTCTACATCAACGGCTCGACCATGCCCTTGATCTCAGACCACAAGCTAAAATACGTGCTGCACGCCCACGGCGCCTCTCAATCCATCGCTTTAGGTCGTCGCACCGTCACGCACGTCATACTCGGCACGACCTGCGGCGGCGGTCTCGCAGGTAGTAAGATACAAAAAGAGATTGCGAAGACGAGAGGGAACGCGGTGAAGTATGTTAGCGTTGAGTGGTGAGTCTGTGCCTATCCCTCTAGTTCGCCTTTTTATCACGATGTCAATATGAGTCTTTGCTGCGGCTGCAGCTGCGTGCATCCGCGCACTGAAGCGATTCCCATCGCGTATACTTTCTTCAGGAGGTAGATAGAGATAATTGTACTGGTGTGCTGATCAACGCAGGGTCCTCGAATCTATCAAGGCTGAGACGAGACTGCCGGAATCAAGGTTCTCGCCGGTGAAGCTTGCGCCCAGTGGTCAGAATAGCGTGCTCGATGCTATGCGCCCCACCACCCATCAACCGCCTGCTGGCTGAAGTTCGGGGGGTTTCGCAGATCTGGACGAAAGGGACGGATGGCGGCGTCTTGAATGGCCGGTGTATTATCTGATAGTTTGATAATGGGGGGAGGGCGTGGAGGGAAAAGTATACCCGCACATGCTGCACCCGCGAAGGAAATGAAATAGAGAATTTTCATACGAAACAGTGAGGTATGGCGAGCTGCAGCGCGAGTTTGTGGAGGCGTCGCTCGACGCCTGTGTGTGCGTCGTACAGTCGAGTCTTTCTTGCACTGCTCGATAGCTACGCGGACGATGAGTCCACTGAAGAACACAGCGCTATACCGCGCTCTCCAAACAAGCAATGCATAGACTCATCAAACCACGTATATCTACCCAGCCCACCTAACTCCTCATCCATCATCACCATACTCATAACTTATCATCACACCCACGTCACCGCCCCCAACCCCTCTCCACAACCGCACACTGCACCCCATCCTTAACCCCCATCACCGCCTCCTCCCACGCTGCCTTCTCAAACCCCCTCTCTATCTGCAGCATCCCCTATGATCCACTCAAACCACTTCACCACCGCAACCGCCTTACCCATATCCTTCTCCTCTTTGATGACTCTAGCAAGATACTTAACCAACGCCTCCACGTCCTCCTCGTACGGCCCTTCAGCCGCGAACTCACGCACCCAGTCCTTAAGCGCAAGACGCAAGTCGTTTTTATCATGCAGCTTGTTCGTAGTGAACGTTGGGCGGGGCGGGCGCGCCACGGAGAAGACTTGGGGTGGGCGTGGAGCGTGGATGTACGGTCCTGAGGTTGCTTTGCGCTTTTTCGCGAGGGCGAGGCGCGAGGCTTGGAGTTTTTTGCGTTTGTGCTCTTCGGTGACTTCGAGGCGGACGTCGGGGGAGGGCGGCGAGGAAGTCTGGGTCTAGCTCTGGGGTTCGGTGTGCGAGGCGGAGGCGGAGGCTTCTCCGCCGAGTGTGCGCGCGGGGTTCTTGAGTGAGATGAAGTTCGCTTGTGTGAGGGTCTTGCCTGTGGCGTCTTTTGTGCGCGCGAGCGCGGCGGCGGCGAGTTGTGCTGAGCGAGGGGGCGGCCTCTTCCGCGCTTGACGGGGGCACGATGGCGCGTTTGGCGGGGATGCCTATTAATCTGTTCTTGCGCGGTGACTGGGGTAGGAGGGTCTGGTCGATGCGTTTTGGGCGGCGGGATGGGGAGTGTGGAGTTGCTCCTGCCGCGGCGTACTGGGAGAGGACTTCTGCGCGGACGTCGGGGGCAAGGTGGCGAGGATGTCGGGGTCGAGTTGGGAGTGTGAGGGGGGCTGTGAGGGCGAATGGCATGGCTTTTTGCGGGGATGGGGAGGCACCGAGGGATTCTCTTGGAGCCTTAGAAGTGGCTGGTGTGGGTGAGGACTGGCGACCTTGCCGCATAAGCTTGGAGCGTATGTCTTCTGGGAGCTCTGCGAGAACCTGGGGATCTACCTGCGTTGGCATTATGAATTGCGTTCCCATCATGTTCAGCGGTCTCCGTGACGGCGTTGAGTGGTTGAGCTCTGCGGGCCCAAAAGCGACGTGCTCATCTTCCACAGCGGCTTTTGGTTTCCTTGGGGTGACTGGATCATCTTGGATGGGATCTATTTCATCCACCACCGCTGGTGTTTTTTTCCGGGTCGGCTTGGGTTCGGCAGGACCAGCTCTAAACTGGAGACGGCGCTGTGAGCTCTCCAAGGTTCCATCGGTCGCACTCTTCATCGGTTCTAGCTTAGTCATTTGCACACCTATGCCTCTTAGTTCTCCCGGCGAGACACCAAAGCCTTTGAGAATACTCAATGCCTCCTTCGTCAGCACTTCTTTGGCATTGGTCGCGACTCCAAGCACCATACTCTTGTTGTAGGTATCGCATTGGCCATGCCCTAGGTGCTTGGGCGGATCCAAGGGAGCAGCTGGTGACCGGCGCATGATCTTCATGGTGAACTGCTTCCCTTTGACCTTCTCTTTCAGTAGCCGCTTCTGAAGTTCTCCGCAGAGACTTTCGATGAACTCATCCGCCTGCGCTTGGTTCTCAAAACGTACACCCCAGTTGACTTCAGCAGATACTGACTTGCGAACTACTTGTTCGCCCACTTCTACTCGGTCAATGCCGCGAGAGTATTCCCATAGCTTGTCTCCAGTCTTTGGTCCCAGAGTCTGTACGAGCCTTTCCTTAGTAAACTCTCGAATGTCTTTGACGAACTTGATACCGATTTCCTCCAGCTTTCCGCCGATAGACCAAGCAACTCCGGGGAGATCTTGAACTTGTAATTGGCCTATGAAGTCAAGGGCATCATCAGGCTTGATCTGATGTTGGCCAGCCGGCTTTGCTTTTCTCAGAGCGACTTTGGCTAGCAAGATGTTGCCGCCTATGCCGACCGAGACGTTGCAGTCGGTCCTCGCCTTGACTTGGTCGCGTAATGATTTAGCGATTTCCTCAGCTTTCGCCTGCTCCCGGTAAATGCTACCTTCGCTCATACCTTTTCCGTCACTGCCACCGGTGCCGATGCATAGGTTCGAAATATCTATCAGCGCTTCGTCTATGCTCACGCTTTGTACAATACCTCCAGTCGCAAGGATAGCATCGTAAAATGCCCTGCTAGCGTCTTCGTACGCGGGAAAGTCGTATGGGAGGATCTTCAAGTCTGGACACAGCTCCATAGCCCGTTTCATCCACATGCCGTTCTTGACGCCAAATTTTCTCGCAGGGTAGTTACAACTTGCAATTTCCGATCCGCTACCATTACCGTGAGCGACGACCGCTGGCTTGTCCTTATATTGAGGGTTCTTCTTCAGACTGACTGCAGCGAAGAAGCTGTCAAAATCCACGTGCAAGATGTACCTCCTCGCGCCAGGAGGTCGCTTTTGCTTCGCCGTCTGCGTCAAACTCTTCTCGCTGGCCAAGGCCTGGAGCTGTGATTTCAGGTCGGCTTTCCAAGTCGAGAGATGATGCAAGCGAGACTCTCGGTAGTACTGCTCAAGGAAGTTGGGATCTACTACGGTGGATCTCCGAATCTTGGGGTCACGAAGCAAGATGGCATTGTGTTCTTCCGCTGTGAGTGGTCGCCCCTTCGCGATGGATTCACTTTTTGCTGCGTTTGCAGCTCGTTCTTGGGCGGCTGGGTACTGTATGCCTTGTTCATCTGGATGTACCACTTTTTGGGCTGAATGTATGGGCTCTTGATCTGGGTCAGCATACAGGTCATCGTCATCCTGAGGCGCACTGTCTTGTGCTGCAGGGGCAACTTCGTCCGCTTGGTCTTCCGGGGTAGGACTAGTCTTCGGAGGAGTAACGATGGGCGCACGCGCAGCTTCTTCCAGCTGCTCAACCCAACTTCGATCGAACGATTCGTGCTCTGGCTGATGCGACGGCGGCACGTCTTCCTCGATCTCGTCACCTGGCGTCGGTAGTCTTTCTCGAGAAAAGCGGGATCGCATAGACCCCATCGGCGTGGGGGTGCTAGCAGGCTCATCAAACTGACTGCTCCGAAGTTGGCTTGCATACCAACTTTTATCGCTCTGATCGCGATAGCCCTGCGCTTTCTTGTTGGAAGCACTCGATACCTTGCCATTATCAAAGGCCAACACCTTCTGGTTCTCTCCCTCATCCAATACGCGATAGCTGTTCCACGGAAGCAGCTTCCCAGCCTCGATACTATCAACCACCCATGCTGGCTTGACGATGCGGTATTTGCGGAACTCAATTGCCTTCTTCGGGGTGAGGCTGCTCGCGATGATGTGCGTCACAGTGGTCTTGCCGTCAAGGTACTGCATGAAACCGCCTCCATACTGAACGATGAGCGTGTGCAGGTCATTGAGCGATGGCTGCGTGTAACCGTTTACGTGTGCGACGATTCCTCTGAAGATCGGCGGCTTGTCGGTAGATTGCGATCGTAGATCGGCATCCAGATTCTGAAGTTTTATCTTCTTTCGTCTGAAGTATTCTGGGAAGCCGCCGAATTTGGAGCCCCCATATTCCTCGCCATCCTCGTCATCGAACGTGTGCTTGGCGATGCGCTTGCGCACGGAGTTTGAGTTGTTCTCAAGGCGCGAGCCCATCGTCGCTATGCGGGTGTGCCGAGTGCTGCAGCCGGTCGTCTATCAAGGCCGTCGTCATGGTGCGCGGGCATCTGTAGGCTACCGCATGTCGAGAATGAAAGTTGATAGATCACGTCGCGTCTCGGTGGTGGCGTTGACCTCGCGTTGCGATTTAGCCCCACCTACGTGCAGAGGTGCGCACGCTAGCGTAGGCGGTGAACGAGTTCCCGTGGGTCGTAAATCTTGGCAGACAAAAAGTTCGAGCCGGCCTCATAACGTTTTTCTTCGTAAGTTTCTGGAGCAACCAGCCTCGAACTCTACACCAGTTCTTCGCTGCAACACCACCCAACTTTCTTTGCTCTATTTCATACAGTAAAACATCCACACAATGGCCAGCATACCTGTAGGCGTCTATGGACTTCGAGTCCCCGCTGGCGGCCAACCAATTCCCGCCAGCGTGAACCCCAATGTTGCTGTAAGTATCCTGTCGCACCCGAACGAAGGCGCGCAATCACCCCAAAGAGGATTTTTGCGCAAGCGCAAGCTATATATCATGCGCCAGAAGCTTACCATACCTAGTTCCGCATCACCATGGCTGCGATTGACCCCACCGCCGAGGTTGAGGATGGTCCAGCTCGTGCTACCCTGAAGCTCATCCGCATCCAGGATGAGGATGAAGACGAGGACGACGATGACTTTGACCCTGAGAACATCGAGGAGCTGCGCGCAAAGCTCCTTGCCGACGGTGTCCTTGGCTCTGAGGACGAGTCGGACGAGTCTGAGGATGACAGCGAGACCGAGGCGAACGGCGGGCCTAGTGATCCCGCCAAGTCCAAGAAGGCCCAGCGCGAGGCTCTGCAGAAGAAGCTTCAGGAGGAGGCCGCCGCTGAGGAGATGGAGATCGACCAGTTGTCCAACGGTGTGAACGGTACCAAGGGCAAGGGTAAGGCTCTCGATGACGAGGATAGTGACGAAAGTGAGGACGACGATGAGGAGGGTGACGAGGCCGAGGAGCTTGTGCTCTGCACGCTTGAACCAGAGAAGGTGAAATTTCCTGTATATCCAATTCCGAGCATCGACTAACGAATACGCAGCACTACCAGCAGACTTTGGAGATCACCGTCCGCGAGGGTGAGGAGATCTACTTCGCTGCCACTGGTTCTCACGATATCTATCTTACTGGTAACTACGTTGCCGTTATGGACGACGAGGATGACGATGATGAGGAAGACCTTTATGGTATGGATGAAGACGATTACGATGAGTCGCCTGATGAAGATGAGCTTGAGGACCTCTCCGAGTTGGAGTCTGAGGATGATGAGCTCGATGGCCTCGCCGATCCTCGCATCACCGAGATTGACTCCGAAGAGGAGGCCCCCAAGCTGGTTAAGGCCGACAAGAAGGGCAAGAACAAGCGCCCAGCGGAGGACGAGCCCATGACCCTTGATGAGCTCATCACCAAGACTAAGGCTGAGACTCCTGCCGCAAATGGCGAGAAGCCCAGCAAGAAGCAGGCCAAGAAGCTCAAGAACAACGAGGGCCAGGCCGTCGCTGCCGCTGAGCCCGCTAAGGAGGCTAAAAAGGTGGATACCCCCAGCAGTGACAAGAAGAAGGTTCAATTCGCTAAGAACCTCGAGCAGGGTCCTACGGGCTCACCCAAGGTGGCTGAGGCGAAGAAGGAGACGGCCAAGGGCCCCCGCAATGTCGGCGGTGTCACCGTCGAGGACAAGAAGGAGGGTAAGGGCAAGCCTGCCAAGAAGGGCGACAAAATCGAGATGCGCTACATTGGCAAGCTGAAGAATGGAAAGCAGTTCGATGGTAAGTACAGAGACCATCCTGACTGTGTTGTATAGAAGCTGACAGTTCCTTTAGCCAACAAGAAGGGCAAGCCATTCTCGTTCAAGCTCGGTGTCGGCGAGGTCATCAAGGGCTGGGACGTCGGTGTCACTGGCATGCAGGCCGGCAGTGAGCGTCGTCTCACGATCCCCGCGAAGCTCGCATACGGCTCAAAGGCGCTCCCCGGCATACCCGCCAACTCCGAGCTGATCTTCGACATCAAGTGCATCTCCGTCTCGTAGACGTCTAGCACAGTCCAGTACGATAGGTGTCCCACTTCCCTCATATGTAACTATGTCGCGGACTCCCCTCCTGCGCATGCGCTCGCGCAGGGTAGATGTTACCTTTGCGCGCCGTGCGCCTCGCCTTTCCTGTCTCCTTCCGTTGTCTGTCTGTCTGCTTTGTACTGCATAGCGCTATGAGATATCCGACTTGCATTCTCTGGTTTTACGAGATCTGTGCAGGGAGGAAGGATTTCTCGCCAGCCTCCATAGTCACTGTCATCTCTTCCCATCTGGTTTCATATAGCGAGGCTCTGTTGCCATGTTAGTGGCATGTGCTGAGGATGCTATTCCGTAAAAGTTAGGAGTTTATGGGTAGGATATCGAGGTCTATGTAGTCAATAGATTTTATCAGGTTCTGCGAAACATGAAGCCTCGAGACCACATGCAATTTCAAGAGGTGCCGGCTAACCTCGCCCGAAATCATGCTTTGGTAGACGCCCACTGTTAAAAGCACTAGGCATCGCTGGCTCTGCAGGATATGGTGTCTCTCTCACCGGAAGAAGGCGTTCCAGGACATTTCACTTGAAAGTTGATCGGGCTGCCACTGCCTGACTGACGTTCTCACTTCCCTGATCGGCAGCTGCTCTTCCGGTCGTCCCTGGTGTTTGGGTACGGTGAACTGTTCGAGCCAGCCCGCTTCGAGCGTGGTTCGAGGCAGGAACCAATCAGTGAGCGCGTTGGGCACCACGGAGGCGGACAGGCCCACTCACAAATAGCGCCCCACTCCGCTCTTCTCCTCATCTGCCTCTTTCTCGAAGTCTCTCTCGCTCCACCGACGTTCACAGTACTTCAACGCACCCGCCCGCCACCACAGCCTACGCTACACAAGCCTCGAACCTCACCAATCCAAGCAGCAGCTTCCCGCACCACCTTACGCTCGCACAGAACGCAACCGTGGCAAACCAGAACAATGGCGCATTCGAATTCGAAACGAAGCAGTAGTAGTAGTAGTAATCGCAGCGACCGGTCGACCGCCAATGTGCGCGCCTCGGCCTACGTTGTGAACGCCTCCACCGCCGCCCTCCAGGGCTTCCACTACTCCACTACCGGGGCTGGCGGGGCTGAGTGGTATTCCTGAGGTCGGCTCGGTGAGTCTTGCCTTCGGCATCCGCACATTGTCCGCACGTACTAACAATACCGACAGGGAATACCTTCACCTCCGCCGAGTCCCCCCCTCGCCGCCAAGGCATCGTCTAACGCTGTTGGACGGGCGCGCAGAGGGGGGGCTGCATACAACATTACGGGAGAGTGTGAGAGACTCTTCTGCGAGACACTACGGGCTGTTTTCCTTGGTGAGGGGAACTTAGCTCTGAAGGACTCGCTTGTGATGGGTATGCATAAAGATATGACTACCGGTATCGTCAACGATTATGGCATCGATGTACGACAGAATTCGAGTAGCACTATGGACTCGCCGTCTCCGGAAGGATATGGCTGGGTCCACCAGAAGGGTTTGGTTAGTGACTGGATCGAGGTTTGGGACTATGTGGGCGGTATTCGCTTCCGTGGGTTCGTTGCGGAAAAGGCCGGTGAGAAGGCTATGTTTGTCTTCTTCGATCAGAATGTGATTGGAGGTGACCTCAAAGCTGGGTGAGTCTTTCACATCTACTTCCTTACGCTGAGCATACACTAACCCGCTATAACAGACTGATGGCTCTTCTCGAGCTCTGCGAAGTCGAATACTTCTCCTGTTCCCGCCTCGTGGTTTGCATCGACCGCCACACTCAGCAGTGGCCTTTGGAGGCTGTTTCCAAGGACCTCGGCTGGATTGGCTTCCAGCTCACGACCTTGCGAGAGTTTGCCGATGAGGGCGATGTTATCAGCAACGAGTGGCTGTTCATGGAGATGGACACCTAGTTTTTATCACCTGTATGTCTTTCTGTGTGCGTTTGTTTCCAGTTCATGGGGTTTCGAGCATGCTATTACCTGTTTGGAGTCGGGTCGTTACCTGCTGGGAGTCGTTTCGTAAGGAGTCAAAAGCTGCACCTGTATCTTTCAGTGTCACTTCTTTGATGGCGTCATGTGCGCTTTGTAGTGTTTGTCAGATATGCAATGGAAGTTGTTCCCATTGAACATTGAGTCTTTTGCAATCAGTTCGCTTGTACAGTCGTTGTACATGTGATTTATTTATCTGCGTGCGTTTCGGTTTTGATGTTGTTTCGTCTCATGTGGTCTGTAGTATTAGATGCGCATAGATTCACACGGTATTCAGACATAAGTTGAAGTACTTTGAACGCGAAGTCTAATATGGAATAAAGATTTTCGCTGGGTTTGTTACCGCAGGAAATGCGGGGGTGAGTATATGGTCGTGTACTCGTGTGCAGAAAGATCTTGCTAAGGAGCGCGATTCACGCGCAGAGATGTTCTCTTTCGGCACTTTTATCACGTGCTTTTCAAGCAACCTTTGGATGTTCGTAAGAAACGCTGTTAATGTGGCTCGTTGGGTTGTTGGGTGGTAATGGTGATGCCTATGGAAGTGTAGATTGCGAAGGCAGCTTTGCTGGTATTTGGAGTTGCGGTTGACCTCTGTGGAAGATGAGCATGGAAATGCGATGGCGATATAACCTTGTGGATGTCTTGATTGGTATGTGGAGAAGTCTAGTCAAATTATGGTAAGTATAAGGGAATGGTAAAGATGTGGGACCGTGGGTAGCTGCTGCTATGGTAGTCACAGGTGTCGTGGCGAGGAATGGATTACTTTGCCCAAGAACGTGTGCGCGGGCGGTCCGCTTCGCTCCACCACGACCACGCCGCTGCACACAAGGAACCTAAATTTGCAAAAGATTAGACGACAGCGGGCATTCGCTGCTGGGCACCTACGCAACCGTGAAACGCTGGCAAACTGCTTGTTTATGGCTGAGCGTGCGGGGAGCATCGCATTCGGTGCTTTACCATCACTCAGACCACTGCGAAAAGAAAGACCGAGCACCTGGGTGATTAACTGTATGCACGAAATGCTATCCGTAAAGGGAAGTGGTCAAAGCAGAAACAGAAATGATAGGTTGATACCTAGATCTAGCCCCCAAATGGGTGGCGCTAGCCGTCAGGCGACCGTCTCACACTGGCTCAAGCGCCCAAGTTGTTTTGGGATGTTAAATATAGAGTCAGTGGCTGATGTTTCTTCTGGTTTCTCTAGCACGAGTTCGATGAGGAGTAACCCTCCGCGATCGATCAATAAAGATAATAAGGCAGATAGTGTTGACAAGTGTGCATTGTAAGACTACGCAAGGGTCTGGGGAGCTGCTCGTATGTTACAACGATCTATCTCACGATAATCCATCCGCTGAATGCGAATTACCGTCCTACTCCTAAGTAAGTCATCCCTAAAGAACAGAACTATCTCGCGAGAGAGATATCTCAATTTCGGCGCGTCGGTGCGTAGACTGTACCGTATCGGGATTCGCATCTGCCTTTTGGGGCGCTATGATTGGACTCCGTAGTCCGCATCACTCTTAGGCCGGCAGCCCTGCAGGCTAATGATTCTGAAACTGGGCCGGATTTGCACTGCCTTGCAAGACCTCAAATTCCAGCAAGTCTTCAAATTGAAGCGTCTGCCTGCCTTCGAACCGAAGATGGACTGTCTCTAATGCACGACCCGGGGCCACAAGAAACGCTACTAGCGTCAAAACAAGCGAACTCTCTTGATTCCAAACCAACGAGCCTGTTTCGTAAATACAAAGGATGGAGATTTGGAGTCCTAGCCTGGACGATATCAACATGCCTCGTCCTCGCGATGAACTTCTTGTTCGCGACAGTGGCACTCGCGCGATACGGTTGGGGCAGAAATGGGCAGCCCATCCTCTACGAAGGCAAATGCGACACGGTCAGTAAGCTAAGTACAGTAGCTCATTTGCTCATCAACACTATGAGTACGGCTCTACTATGTGCGAGTACCTATTGCATGCAATGCCTATCGGCGCCGACCAGGAAGGAACTTGATCAAGCACATGCGCGGCAGTCATATCTAGACATCGGGGTGCTTAGTCCCCGGAATCTGAAGTACATATCAAAGAGTCGCAGAGTGCGCTGGCTCATTTTAGGTCTGTCCACAATTCCTCTACACCTCTTGTAAGTGCGGCTCGTATGATCCTGGATTAAGGTATCCAAACTAATTGGCCCAGTTACAATTCGGTGGTTTTCGCATCCTCTGGGACGAAACTTTACTACCCGTTTTTGGTCAAAGAATCTTTCCTAACAGGGGAACCTTCTTTTGATCGTATCGATGGTTCAACATTCGTTTACCCTCCAAATCTCAACGAAAGCTTTTATGTTGTCTCACGAGGCAAAAGTCCCGACGCCAAGGCCTACTACAATACACCTTTCCCGGAGACTGAGGCTCGAAGAATGAAAGATCTGTATGCCCAAGGTCGTCTTGAGCGCCTGGAGACTCGAGACTGTCTCAAAGCATACGTCACACAATTCCAAACAAGAGGCAACGTACTGTTAGTATCAAAGACCGACTTAGGTGATCCTGACATTGTGTCAACCTTGGGAGGTCCCTGGTACGCGCAAGATTGGGTATGCGGGTCGGATAAGTGCGATGATAACTCTCCCCTGGCGAAGCGACTATGGGAACAACCCGAAACGTGGAGGTTCGCTTACGACAATCATAACAGCGATTCCTATGATGTTGGGACAGGGTACAGTGTTGCGTACTGCCTCAGTGAGCGCCCTTCCGAACGATGCAGGCTGCAGTGCAGCCTGCCTTTGATGATTGTGGTGGTTCTTGTCAATGTTGCAAAAGCGGTATGCATGTTTAGCATGCTCTACATGCTTGAGGGGAGGATAGACACGACGCCGATTATGAGCATTGGAGACGCGATGGCATCTTACTTAAAGCGGTCGGATGATTACACGAAGGATATGTGTCTTGCGACGATGGACGACATAAGAACGGCAATTACCATGAGCCACCGGTGGGATACCCGGCCAAAGGAGTACAAAGGAATACGTCGCCGTCGGTTCCGTGCGGCTAGTCGAACTAGATGGGGCATTTGCTGCGTACTGTAAGTTGTCTCTTGATGATGCGCAAGAGTCTGCGGACGCTAACGTCCTTACCAGATACATCGCTGTCCTCGCTTTTACCGCCTGGCTCCTGAGGCAAGGCACAAGCATGGCAACAACAGACGCAACAGGCGCTGAGATGATCCTGTCTTTGGGATTCGGCCAAGTCAACAACCGCACCACGCTCCACATCCCACTGAAGGACCTAGTCACAAATGCCATCATCGCGAACACGCCCCAAGTAATCCTCTCATGGATCTACTTCTCCTACAACGGCCTCCTCACACTAATGAGCCTAGCCCGGGAATGGGAATCCTACGGCCTCCAACACAAAGGTCTCCGCGTCTCCGTCGCCCCCGAAGGAGCCCAGCGGTCAACCTATTTCCTCCAACTACCCTATCGCATCGCCGTCCCCTTCAGCATGCTCTCTGCCTTCCTCCACTGGCTCGTCTCGCAGTCTTTCTTCATGGTCAGCGTCCAGCTCTACGGCTACGACGAAACACAAGGCTGGATGTTCATGCCGGACAACCCTGGAACGCGAGTTTCAGTCGGCTACTCGCTGCTCCCGTTGCTAGTTCTTCTGAGCACGGGCGCCGTTCTTCTCACCGCGATATCGGTACGGGGACTCATGCTGTTGAAGTCGACTACGCCGATTGTAGGTAGTTGTAGTGCGGCTATTGCTGCTGCGTGTCAACCGCTCTTCGGGGACGACGGCGAAGCTGCTACGGAGAAGGTGAAGTGGGGTGTTATGGGGAGGAGACAGAAGTTTAGGCATTGTGGGGTTTCGAGAAGACCTGTGGGGCTGCTGGTGCCGGGGACGGAGTACAGGTAGTTGCGTAGATGATATAGCGAATTTAGGAACAGGACTTTTCCTGTTCTATTGATCGGAGTCCTGCAGTAGAAGCAATACATGATACGTGACCTCTCTCGCAGGTTTGTAGCCACTCACACGCTACTCATCCTACTCTTTCTCTCGTTGCGATAGAACTCTATGAGAGCCATAACTTCTGTCACGACGTCATCCCTAGGTGGGTGGGCGCCCATATCAAACAGCAATTGAACTAACCCCTGGTGCTCCTTCTTCGCAGCCCATGAAAGCGCCGTCTGGCCGTGCTTATCCTTAGACTCTAGTTTAGCTCCCGCATTAAGCTGTAGCTTGACCACCGCCTCCTCGCCCCATTCTACAGCCAAAATAAGTGGCGTCTTACCCTCCTTACCATCCTTGAACTCCAGGCTATCGCCCTTATCAAATAGCAGCTTAACCACTAGCTCGTGCCCGTTCACTGCAGCAAACGCAAGTGGTATCTTACCCCATATAGAGTCCGTAGACTCTAATTCAGTGCCCTTGTTAAGTAGTAGCTTAACCATCCCCTTATGCCCTAGTCCTGCAGCTGTAGAAACGACAAGTCATATGCACTCTTACCAAAGGTAGGCTTCGTGGCATCCTTATCAAATAGTAGCTTAACCACCACATTATGCCCTCGCACTACAGCGTATGAAAGCGGCGTCGCGCCACATCTGTCCTTAGACTCTAGGCCGGCGCCCGTTTCAAGTAGTAGGTTAACCACCACCTCATGCCCCAGCGCCGCAGCCCCTATGGTATGTTCGTCATCCACATAAGCTGATGCACCTGTGCCTGCATGTAAGCGATGCTTGTCCTACGGACAATCTAGCCTGATCATTCCGAGGTGCTATCAACGTTTCTTTGTGTAGTGCTCACTGCTCACTTCAGTGAGCGGGTATAGGTTAGGAGTGAGACGCTGAAATTGGCCGCACTTGGGAACAGTTAAGCGCTGCTTCGAATCTGTGGCAGCAAACCCCTTCGTAGAAGTCCTCATGGTGCTCAGACTCTTGAACTATATAAGAAACTTGCTGTCACTAACTTTGCTAAAAGTCAGCTGAAGCAATGGCAGGCATTCATCTATGACTCCTAATACAGGCTCTAGTGTAGTCGTGATGTTGTCCAAAACGATTGAGTACGTCACATCTGTGAAATTTAGCTTTAAAATTACGACTTGAACTATAGAGATGAGGCAGAACCTGTTCAAGTAATTAGTCAGATTAGACATGTCAAATCGTTCGATGTCCTTACAGCCCACTAAGGCTAAAAATTATCATCAACGATAATTTTCTCGAGGTCGGCATGTGAAGTGTCTAGAGAACAGGAAGAGGTACCGCAACAATCATGACGTCGATAATCAGATTAACGATTCTGGTCGATGGATAGTATGCTAGGAGGTCTCCACATGTGCTCACAATCGTTATGTTATTCCACTCGAATTCGAAAGGCCAGCAGATCGCAAATGCTGTGACGTATATTCCCAGTAACATAGATCGACTCTGAGCGTGATACAGTGTCTTTTAAAACTGGAGCACGGATATCTTGATGAGTGAATTTGAAGTGGGGCGCAATAGTGTCGCGGCTACAGTCAGCTACCAAAATCAGCATGCTGCGAAGAAAATTGCGGATCAGCTCTATGCTGCAGTCCGACACCCTGTCTCATGTAAAGGCGCACTTTGCAAGCTCCTCTCCTAGAGCTTCACTCCCGTCGCGTCATCGACATCGCGGATACCGTGCAGCGTTGCAACCCCAAAACACCTCCACCCGCCCCAGCCCTCCGGGCGCCCGACGAAAGCAGCAGCTCGAGCACCGTCCAGGCCAAGCCGCTGCGTCTACTATACCTCATCCGCCTACAAAGTGTGGCCGTTCAGTGCCGGCTGCGCGGGCGGCGAGGCTGGGGTAAAAGCGAGTCCACCCGCGTGCATCGCCCATCCTTACAAGACTCCTCGAAACCTTGAACAAGCTGGCCATCTTGAGACAGTATAGGGGCAGTCATACTCTTCTTTTTAGGGAACACTTACGCGAGAGTATCAGAGTATTAAAGGTAGGAGACATAGATTGGCAGAGAACTGCGAAATAGGTACCCAGAGCCATGAGGAGGTGGTGGAGGAACTTTTGCTTAGTACCGATGGAAATTCCACGAGAAATACTCTTCGTCCAATTGATAGGCAATAGGTTGGTTCTCGCCAGGACTGAATTGCAGTCGCTCTCCAAGAAGAGGAAGTGAAGGATCGTAGCGTGTATTGGGTGCTTGGCCTGGTATTGGTGCTCCTCCCGTTACCGTTGCTGGAGGTGGGGCTGGTGGCTGCCAAACCGTAAGTCTAGTGCCAACTGGCTCTGGACCTACTAGTTCTGGACCTGGCGCGAGAGCTTCCGTAGGTGAAAGTCTGGCCCTCTTCCGTGTATTCCTACGGCCCCCCTCCTGGGGTTCACTATTCTCTAACATCTCCAACGTATCGAGAAACACGAGATTCAAGTCCTCACGGTCTTTACGATTGAAACGTCCCTCGCATCTCTGATCAATGTTTCGGCTGAAAATGCACAGAGCGTTGTCTTTGGCCTTATCACTGGGTATTACGGATTTTTTTCAGACGTGACTGTATATTTTTAGAGCTGGAGACCTGTGAAATTAGCGAGAGGTACTTACATGGATTTAAGGGCACCTCCGCGTCTGGCTGTAGTTGCTTGAAAATGAGATACCACTTCCAGAGTTCTGATCGAGCCGTCTTTTCTGGGGTATTAGACCCGTTTATATATAGTGCGACATTACTGTCCACGCGCCTCGTTAGCAGCTCCATGGTGGTGACATCGAAAATGACGGGTGGCCCACCACTCTTCTTTAAGGTCTTTTCGAGCTGGTGTCTCATATTTTCGACGATTTCCTTGCGTTCCTCTGACACCCCGTGTCTGTTCGACTTAGAGTTGATTATAACCAATTCTTGCGCGCTGTATCGTTTACAAGTGCCTCCTATCCTCAAGTTCTGGTAATGTTCGTCCAACAACTTCTGCGTGATAAATTGACGAAAGCAAACACGGCAAGTTTCAGGCAGTCGATGGCTGGGTCCCTTACGAGGGCAAACGTGATCACTAATTGAATCAATTAGCGATCTTCTGTGGACATCGAAATCTATGGCTCTTCAACTTACATCCACAAGCGGCGGGTTTTAGGATCTCTCTTGATCTGCCTTGAGAGACAGGCTATTCCAGCGGCAGCGTACCAACAAACGAGGGAAAGCGGTTGCGGAGGGGTGAAGTCTTCTTCCCGTGCGCTTTTATCTCCAAGAACTGGATCATGTCTTTGGTTTGAAGATCCTGACCCAGCACCTACTTGCGGTTGCCCAAGCCCGTGAAGAGTATTGGCACCGGATGGGGACGGTCCAAAAGATGCAGGGGTAATTTGATTTGCGGAACTGCCAGTGCCGCTACCGCTCTCTGGGGAGTCGCTGCATGGTAAAGAAGAAATGTCGCTTTTAGAACCTCGAATGAAAGCGCTCAGTATGCTACCTTGCGGTGCCTTGCTATGTGAACTGACCCATACAGGAACGCTATCATCCTCAGATTCGCTATCGTCGCTGTCATCATTGTTTCCGCTTGTGCCGCTTGAGCTCGCATAGTAGAGGGATGCATCATCTTCAAGCTCCTTCCTCTTCCCACCGAATTCTGCCCTGTGCCCTCCATATTTGGTGGTGAAACTATCACTGAACCCTTCCACCTGGATTGGCTTATCTCCGACGATGGTCCCCGGCACTTTTTCAAACACAGAAGCTCTACTCAGAGGGTTATAATGGGATTCCGAACGTTTAACATCGCGCATGTGACCTTTCCCCATGAACTCGATGTCAGAACCCCGTGCCACTGTAGTAAGGGCTTGTCGATTCATTGTCAACACATCTTGACAGAGGGGCATCATGATGGTTGTAGAACCATTCGGCTGACTTTCAGGCGTAGATTTGTCGTCCCCCGGTAGATTTTTCGTTACGCTATAGGGTGCCAGGGAGGAAGGAGGCCTGGGTCTATACACATCTAGCGTGACGGGTGTAATGATTTCACCATCATTTAGAGTCATTAAAATGCGGAATCCCCTCGTTGAGTGCAGTAGGGCTGATAGGCAAGACTCTAATGTTTTGCCTAAGTCGGGTGTGACGAACTTGCGCCCCGGAGTCTCGTGCAAAGATGAGTCGCGAACATGGCTCTTCGTTGCATCTGCTATCGCCGGATACTTGAAATCATCCAAGGGACGTGTTTCTTGCTTTTGTAAATGATCCGCAGGTGTACTGCTAATGGTATTTGTCTCGCGCCATGTCTTTGGTGAATTATATGTGTGAGCATTTGATCCGCGTGGAGTCAAGGTTTCCAGATGGTTTCGAATACGACCATCCTCGAGACGGCCAGCCAAGCTATTTTCTAACTCACTTGGAGTCAAGCTTGATGATTCTTTTTCGCTGAACAAGTCTTTCGTCTCGAGCATCTCCTTTATGTTATCCATACTCTCTCATATTCGGCTGATCAGCTCTAATGGGACCCTGAAGTAGACGGGAAGCAAAAATTGGCAAATCCTTGCAAAGGGTCCGAAGACGATCAACAGCACTTTTTGCGATAACGCTCAGCTTTATGTTCAAGCGCTAGCGGGTAAAAGCAGATTCGCGACAAACAATTGATAAGAATGAGTTGATAACTAGGGCAAGAAGGATGGAGATGAGCCTAGGCTACGTTGAAAAGGATGACGCGCTACGGCGAGGGAGTGAGAGCGGGGGAAGGAGGGGGAAAGACGTGAAGGAAAAAAATTCAGCATCCGTTCTATGTTTTGGTCGATGGATACGACGCGCGACAACTGTAGGCGCGAAATTCGCGGCTGGCCGGGGTTTGGGGGCCATATGCTCGCATGCGGCGTAGCTGCAAGCTGCTGACATGCGGTGCCGCGACATTTCGCACTTCTACTGCGACACTAGAAGCTCGCGGCGCACGCTTTTCTCGTCGCTACGGTGTATTCTAGGTATCGCACATAGTCTTGCAGCATACCATTTCTTCTATCTTCGCGTGTCGTCTTGTCCGCGTTCGCCCTCAATGCCTCCATTTTCGCGGGGTCTCTATCTTAACACCACGAAAGCTCGCAGTTATGCTTGATTTATTAAAATGTGAAACCGAAACCTTGGTTGTGCAACTCACCAAGCCAGCTTTCGCTTTTTGTCTCCAATTAGTTGCGAAATACTCTTCATACTCGAATTTCTCATCGACAATTTATTCCATAGCTTCTACCATGGCTTCATCATCTTCATCGTCGTTTATAGGCGAAGTACTTACCAATTCACGCTCCAACCACTTCGATTGGTCTATCGTTGTGCTGAAAAAAGGCGTCCATACCGTCTATACTGTGGAGCTGCACAGTGGGATGACAGGTACTACCACCATGCATGCTATCAGAAAAGCATACAAAAGCACCAAACCGGCCATTCTCTGGTTTTATGGCCGCTCTCTTCTTGAAGATGCTGTTATATCTTCTGTAAGCTGCCTTTCCTAATTCATTTGGCCTGGTTTGTCTCCTCGATCTTGGCGAATTACTTGTACCCTCTTATAAGACTCAACTTAGCTAGTGTCTCGGTCCACTGACACGTTTTCCTAACTTTCTTTGTAAATATTTGTCTATTACTACGTGCTACACCTCTCCTGTCTATCGCGCAAAGCCGCTAATCCACCCAGTTCACCGTTAACCCCGACCCGGAAGCTCAAGATTACCCCCGTCGCGTCATCATTGCATCCAGCCAGCCGCTTAACGAGCTTACCAAAGCCTTCCACAATCCGTCTCTTCTCGTTGGCAGCGGAGCAGCTGTTCTCCGCGAAAATCCCCAGTTCAATCCCAAGCATCCCACAGATGGCCACTACCACGCCATCTTAATTCGGACTGAAGCTAGCCAATGGCTTCTTGTAGTAGGGATAGCTGGAACTATTCTTGTTGCTGGTGTTATTGGTCTTACCGTTGGAAGATTCACGAGAACTGCCATACTGGGCGTCGCGGCTGGGGCGACTACTGTTTCAGTTTTCGCCTACATCCAGGCAAGCATAGGTTGTTTCTTCAAGGAGTGAAATGAGGCCGGTCATGATCGCGGATAGATTTGTGTTCATTTCGATGACGTCGGAATCCCCCACGAGGTCTATTGTAAGCAGCCAGAGTTGTACCTAGGTATCATATGACGGCCTGGGCTAGAGGACTTAGCTCGATTAGTATTTAAGAGCCTCTGAGCGATTCTTGATGAGAGGTGTGGGTTGAGATGCGAGCTTATTTGTTCATTGTGAGCTATTAGAATTGACTATATTGAGGGAATTCGTCGGTCTGCTAAAAGGCTTGGACGGGATGCAGAGAGACAAAGATGGTCAATTACACACGGTCAAAGGTGGACGGAGGTCGTCATCAGGGAAGGTGCCGTACACTAAAGGGTTTAAGCATGTGCTAGATTTGTTCGGGCCGGCTTTAGCGTAGTGAGACGTGCAACATCATCCCAGGAAGCGTTTAGGATGTTAAGAATCGATGCTTCATTTCATACGTGTAGGAGTTTACATAACCTACAGTCTGAGTGCTCCATATATCAATTCAGCTATGTATCTCCATGTCCGACACGCCTCACTAACCTCTAAGAACTGCAACCCCCAACCCTACCCATAATTAAACGGATTCCTACAAAGCGGACAACTACTACTCCCACTACTCCTAAACCACTTAAACAAACACCCCCCATGGAACAAATTTCTACACGTAGAGCACCTCTTATCCGGTAGCCGTTTATCGCTCCCCACAACACTGTAACAAATCGCACACTCCGTCTGGCCCTTCATCGCACCTTCCACATTGCGCTTAAAAGTGGTTAATGCGTCGATGATGCTGCCGTTGAATATTGTGATGGCGCCGAGGGAAGTGCGCAGCCAGGACTGCCATTTTTGTTCGTTTACGGCGACGCGCGAGAGGCCTTCGATGCGCGCGGAGGAGAGGGGGAATGAGGGTGGAAGGGTGAGGCGCATCGCCATTGTGGCGTCGTCGATGGCGTACGTGGTTGTGATCTCGTGTGCGCGGTTCGCAACTTTCACAGCAAAAGGCTCGTCAGAGGGTAAGGTGTCGGCCCAGGATTGGACGGAGGAGAGGGCGGAGGAGATTACGGGGGGCGAGATGTATTTCTCGGTCCAGGGCTCGAGGGTTACGACCACGGGCCGCGATTTGCAGTCGATGTACCAGGATTTTGTGAGACTGGGGAGGTGCAGGAGGCAGAGGTAGTAGATGTGCGTGAGTAGCCAGTGGGTGTCGCGGCGGGGAAGCTCAATGTCGGGTTCGTAGGTCGTGGGGTCCAGCTTGGAAATGTCCACGGGCTTGTTGTGCGCGTGGCCGAGGAAGTCGAATGTGAAGTCCAGCAAGCCCGGGAGGTATGCACCGGTCTTGATGTGGTCGACGTAGTCGTTTTTGACTTTGAAAGACGCGTGCGCGAGGTGGTCGAACACGAGGAGCCAGGAAAGGAGGTAGCCGCGGAGGGGCAGTGGGATGTTGCGCTCGAAGTTTACATCAGCGAGAGCAGCGACGGTGGGTGCCTCAAGGATGAGGGAGAGGAGTTCTTCGGGGAGGCGGGCGGTGGTTTTCTCGAGAGCGGAGTCAATCGAAATCTGTTCCTGTGCAGCGGGAATTTGCTTGTGTAGGATGTTAAAAGCTGTCTGCTGCACGGGCTGTGACTCCACATATAGAAGTGGAAAGAGGTCTTCGGTCTCCTCGAGGTGTTTGAGGGGCACTTTTGCAATCTGACGGGCTAAGACATCGTTCACCATCTTTAGGGGCTGGTGGAACTCGTCAGGAAAGTGTTGAGAGTGCTTGAGGAGATTGACGAGGCCGTTAGCGATGGTCGGTTCGGTCTCCTTCCAGACTTCGACGAGGTCGTCATTCGGTTCTTCGGTTTGTGTCAATGTACGCAGCTGAGCATACAGCTTTAGAGAGGCATGTACAAAAGGTATCGGGCTATTCCAGAGTCAGCGTCGTCTTGGGAGGTTTGCGGTCCTTTTACCTATTCACTCCAGACTCAGTCTCTTGAAGTTCAGAAGTGGCCGCCCAGCTGTCGCCCAAAGCATTGAGAATTTCGCCCCAGTGCTCGCCATAGAGATCGCTCATCAGCGGCAACAACACTGTAAGCGCACGGCAAACTTCGGCCCGAAGATGGAGAGCGCCATTGGTGTTGTGCAGCCATGGTATTACATGCTTGACAAAGAAGATCAAGCGCTGCTTGGCGATGCTGTGCGCAACGTCTTCTTGTCCGTACAACAGGATGTTGAGCAATACAAGCTGCCGTAGACCTGCTTCTCGTTAGTCATGGTCAGCCGATCGGAAGGACAAGATAAGTACCTTCGTCTGGATTTTCTTCAATGTTTAGCCCAGTGAGATCCGCTACAAGCTCGTTGCACATCCTTTCGCAGGACTTTGAGGCCGCGAACTGTTCATGGAAGGAGTTCAGCAGGCCAATCAAAGGGAAGGTTTCTGGGAAGATTCATTAGTGCGAGATTTTCAGCCGTTTCTGGATCCAATTACCTTTGCCTCTACGCAGCGTCTTGAGGATCTCTTCGAGCCTAGGAGTGTCCGACTTTCTCAAGCCGTATATTTCCACAGCGTCAGAAATCAAGACGCTATAGGTGCGCGCTGAGTAGTATGACCTGGGTGATGTCTCAGGCTCGATCATGGAGAGAAGCGTCGTCGCCCAACCAGTGAGGCCGTCATTGCCATCAGCTGACCAGAAGGCTTTCATAAGTTTGAGCTCTTCATTTACAAAAGGTTGTGCATCGGCCATGAATGCGATAGCGTCGGCTTCTACATCTGCATTGTATTCTGCCCAGAGGCCGTTCGCACCGGCGAGACCAAGATTGTCGTCCGCCAGCTGGATCGTGAGTGCAACGTTTCGCAGGAAAGATTCCCTGATGTCCTGAGGTACTTTCTCAACAGGAAAGATATCACTAGCCTTGAAAAGTTTAATGACGTACTGCGTGATGCGGTAGGCGGCAGAATAGCCATCGGCATCTCGAGAGATCTTTGTTGGAACACTGCTTTGATCCTGTTCGACCAAATATACCGCGCCATGCAGAGGATTAGCTACAGCTAGCGATGTCTTTGGTGCGGCATCGAGGAAAGGTGCCAACGCGGCCTCCCAGTCGTCAGTGCCAGGAAAGACCCCTGACATGTCCTCCCAAGAGCTTCCAGGCTTCACGAGCTGCTTGGCAAGTTCGACCAAAGTCTCCACAGATACAGATGTCTGCGTAGCTTCTTTGAGTCCTTGCTGAACAAGGCCATAGACGGATTGTTTTGTATCCGATCCAGCAGTGAGCACTGTCTGAATCGAGGCGTTCACCGCAGCGGCATCACGTGAGATGACTTCATCACCCGACTCGGATGCCAACAGCAAACTTTGTAGAAGAGTCGAGCCTTGTTGAGTAGAGAGAAAGTCCTTCAGTATCGAAGAGTTCTGTCTGACAATCTGTCGAAGGCCTTGGAGTGCGTATGGAGCTTCTTGTGATAACGAAAGGGATTGCGTCATGTATGATAAGACTTCATCGGTGGTCTCGGAAGCTAGGATTTTCGCGGGAGACTGGAGAATGCGATGAAACGCATCCCATTCTGTCGTTCCAGTGAGAGCATCACGGACGCTCGACTTGATATACCCTTGCAATGCTGCATCGCCTAGTGCAAGGTCAAAAGATTTGGGGACTCTGGGAGAAGTCAGAAGTGCTTCAAGAGCCTTAGCTTTCGTTGAAGAATCTGGGCCTTCGAGAATAGCCTTAAGAGTGGCTGCCCAGGCCTGACCGAATGAAGACGAATCGGATAAAGAGTAGAGAATGTCCACCAAATATGACGAGGATGGCGAAAGTATCAGTCTTGGTAGTTCCGAGCCAATGAATTGCTTGAGCTCATCAACAACCTCTGGGTCTGCAAGCACCAAGTCTCGGTTGCGGTTCAGAAGCTCCGCTACAGCACCTGCTGCTCCATATGGTTTGCCATTCCGGTTGGAAACGACAGTCAGCGCTTCGCGCGTGATGGAAAGACACGAGCGTTGGAATAATGTCTGTAGCTGTATGCTGCTTGCGCCTTCAAGTACTTGCTTTTGTAGTGCTGCAAGCCGTGAGGCTTTCTGTGTCAGTGCGCTCTGAGATTTCTCGTAGTCCTTAGACTGCTCCGGAGCTGACACCTTGATATCGTTGACTAACTGCGTGACAAAGTTTGGCCATGTCGATTCCAAGATCGTCGGCATATTGCCCACCGTCATAGCTTTGGCCACAAGGTGGGATGCGTTCGGTGGTACGCTCCAATCGCTGGTTTCTGGAGAAGGTCGCAAATGCTGGGCAATTATTGGAAGAACCATGTCTTCGAGCACCTTGGTTTGGTCTTCGTTGGATAGATCAGCGCAAAGCGCCCTGGCAAGTCCGAGATAGGAACCGTAAGCGGACTCTAGATTGATTCTCGATTCATCTCTCCTCGAAATACCATCGTGCATAGCGGTGAGAAGCTTGATAGCATCGTCGGCATCTGAGGGTAGAGCGGCGTTAGGTATAGCCTGAAGCAGACTAGTTACCTTATTCCAAAATTGCTGCGGACCAGCCTGCGAGCCTTTTTTCAAGAATTGGCGTAGCCTCCGATCAGCCGACGTCTTGCTCTTGTAGTCATCCGTCCATACTGTAGGGTAGGCAACAGTGAGCAGTGTTAGAGTGTCGACATAGTCTAATGAAGATCCAGTTTGGTCGGAATCAAGGCCAGATGAGAGGTAAGCCTTGCTGATGGCTTGTAGATTACCTTTTACTGCTTCTGTAGTCGATGTCAGTAGATGCACTGAGTTACTGCAGAATGACCACTTACCAGGCTGTTTTTCCAAGCAGGTCCTGAGGAATCGGTGAATTGCCTTCCGTACAGACGAGTCGGTATGTGATGCAAACTCCCAAAGCTTCCTGTCGCCAAGAAGACTGTCATAATCTGATTGGAATTTGGAAAGCTCTTCCGGCTTCAGATTCGCCAACAGGCTTCCTAGTAGAGATATGCATGCGGATATGACTCTGCTGAACTTGGCTTCCGCATCATCCGGACTGACAGTACGCTCGTCACTAAGCGTCTGCGGTGTCTCTTTGTCTATTGCATCTCGACAGTATTCCAGTATAGGTTGTTGGTATGCTCGGCGAATGTTCTGGATCTTCTCGGGTGTGTTAAAGACCTGTCGCAGTGCATTTTGTGTCGCGTCTACTACCGACCGATCGCCATCGTACAGCCCACACAGCCATGCACCGACCGACTTGGGCATGTGCTTTGCGAACCTCTTGCCGGCCGCGGCCGCCAGCTGGCCTTGTAACGCGTGCGCATTACTCCGGACGAAGCGACCGTTGTCTATTGAAGCACGAGGATACATTTTGACCTGCAACAAAGATAAATTACTACATGCGTGGTATGTACATGCATGAGGCAAACGCACCCATGCTTCTAGCAGCCCCTCCTCCACGGGCTCTTCCGACTTCGCGACATGTGCCTGTAGGTCTTCCAACGCCCGAGCCTTGGTCGTGCTGTCCTTCTTCGACAAGTTCTTGAAGTATACTACAACATTGGCGTCGGAAATCGTGGAGAGGTCGGGCGGCTCTGTTACGTGAGAGAGCTGCGACGAGCTGGTGCCGAACGCAGGCGTCGAGGAACCAAAGGCAGAGCCGAATGTGCTCGTCGCAGCTCGGGCGCTGCTTGCCTGCGCCTTAGTCGGTCGCTTGCTCATGATAGAGGTGCTGGGAGATGAGGGGAGATGCGATTGAAGGAGTGACACCAGACGGGAGGAACCAGGAGACAAGCACGACGACACAAACCTCCGGTGGAAGTGAAAATGCGGTCCCACGATGACGGCAACTCTGCCTTTGGCGGGGCACCCCTGCTGTTCGTCTAGTCCAGATGTGGTAAGGTCAAAGCGCGCAGAGCCGCACCTCATCTGAAGGCAACGCTGATCCTCAACTTTCTTTCAACGTGGACGAGCAACTCTCCACCGCCACGACAAGCTTTCGCGCGGTTGGACCGCTATCAATATGAAGTTCTTCATTGAGTATGTATACCTGAGCTTGCCCCCCTTTAGAGGGGACGGGTGATATGCACCTTTGCCACTCGTCGCGAGAGTGACGCGCGATCGCTTACAGCTTTGCAAGACTCATTAGTAAAGGACTTCATGCTGACATGTACATAGCGAGCTCCCCGTGCTCTTCCCGTACCCTCGGGTATATCCTGAGCAATATGCCTACATGTGTGACCTTAAGCGCACGCTGGACGCTGGCGGCCACTGCGTCCTTGAGATGCCTTCAGGCACAGGTAAAACTGTGTCGCTGCTCTCGCTCATTGTGGCGTACCAGCAATTTCATCCTGAAAATCGGAAACTAATCTATTGCTCGCGTACCATGTCTGAGATCGAGAAAGCCTTGGCCGAGTTGAAGGCACTAATGCATTATCGGACACAGGAGCTAGGCTACGAAGAGGACTTCAGAGGACTGGGATTGACAAGTCGAAAGAACTTGTGTCTCCATCCTTCCGTCAAGCGCGAGAAGAGCGGATCTGTTGTCGATGCGCGATGTCGAAGCTTGACCGCTGGCTTTGTGAAAGAGAAGAAAGAGCGAGGCGAGGATGTCGAGCTATGCGTTTACCACGACAACCTCGACCTGTTAGAACCCCACAACCTCATACCGCCCGGTGTCTGGACTTTTGACGGTCTGCTCAAATATGGTGAGCAGCAGAAACAATGTCCCTACTTTACATCGCGGCGGATGATGTCCTATTGCAATGTCATCATCTATTCCTACCATTACCTGCTCGATCCTAAGATTGCGGAACGCGTGTCGAAGGAGTTGTCAAAGGACTGCATAGTCGTTTTTGATGAAGCCCACAACATCGACAACGTGTGCATAGAATCTCTCAGCATTGATTTGAACGAAGACTCCCTACGCAAAGCCACTCGTGGCGTCGACAATCTAGACCGCAAGATTAAACAGATGAAAGAGTCAGATTCGGAGAAACTGCAGAACGAGTACGCGAAGCTTGTAGAAGGCTTGCGGGCGGCGGACGAAGCGCGAGACGAGAATGCCTTCATGGCGAACCCAGCACTACCCGACGACCTTTTGAAAGAAGCCGTACCCGGCAACATCAGAAGAGCGGAGCATTTCGTAGCATTTTTAAAACGCTTCGTGGAATATTTGAAGACCCGCATGAAAGTGTTACACGTCATATCAGAGACTCCACCATCTTTTCTTAGCCATCTCCGAGATCTGACGTTCATCGAACGGAAACCCCTCCGCTTCTGCGCCGAACGCCTCACCTCCCTCGTCCGCACACTCGAATTAACAAACATCGAAGACTACCAGCCACTGCAGGAAGTCGCGACCTTCGCTACTCTTGTTGCCACCTACGAAACTGGTTTCCTCCTCATCATCGAGCCCTTCGAATCTGCCACTGCAACTGTAGCTAATCCAGTCCTGCACTTTACCTGCCTCGATGCCGCCATCGCCATCAAGCCCGTCTTCGAGCGCTTCTCCTCCGTCATCGTCACATCCGGCACAATGTCCCCTCTAGACATGTACCCTCGAATGCTAAACTTCAACACGGTCGTCCAAGAATCCTTCACCATGACGCTCTCCCGCCGCACTTTCCTCCCCATGATCGTCGACCGCGGCAGCGACCAAGGCCCCATCACCTCCTCGTTCGAACACCGCCTCGAAATGACCGTCATCCGCAACTTCGGCAGCCTCCTCATAGAATTCTGCAAGCTCACGCCCGACGGTGTCGTCGTCTTCTTCCCCTCTTACCTCTACATGGAGAGCATCATCAGCTCATGGCAAGGCATGGGCATCCTCGACACAGTCTGGAAATACAAGCTCATCCTCGTCGAAACGCCCGACGCGCAGGAAACTTCCCTCGCACTGGAGACCTTCCGCACAGCCTGTAACAACGGCCGCGGCGCCGTCCTCCTCTGCGTCGCCCGCGGGAAAGTCTCCGAAGGCATAGATTTTGACCACCACTACGGCCGCACCGTCATAAACATGGGCGTTCCCTACCAGTACACCGAGTCGCGCATTTTGAAAGCACGCCTAGAATTCCTCCGCGAGACGTACCGCATCAAGGAATCGGATTTTCTCTCTTTCGACGCCATGCGCCACGCAGCGCAGTGTCTGGGTCGTGTCATCCGCGGAAAAGACGACTACGGCATCATGGTCCTGGCGGACAAGCGGTTCGGCAAGAAGATCACGCAGCTGCCCAAGTGGATACAGATGGGTCTCGAGATCAAGAACACGAAGCTTAGCGTCGATCAGGCGGTTAATAATGCGAAGGCTTTTCTGCGCGAGATGTCGGTGCCGTATGCGAGGGGGCAGGGAGATGGACATTCGAGCTGGAGTTTGGCGGATTTGGAGTCGCACCAGGCGAAGAAGAAGTCGGAGGCTATTAGCGGGACGGAGAATCCTACTACGAGGGCGTTGGAGGGCAGGGCGGAGAGAGTGGTCGAGGTTGAGGATGAGTTTGGGGGCGCGGGCATGGACGATGTTATGGCGGGGCTGGACGGGTAGGCCGCGTCTAAGTCACCGTCACTGTGAGAGATGGCTCTGTGGAATGAGGTCATGCCGCGGACTGATGGTTCGTCTCCTAAAACCCTGGCTTGAGGGTTCTGGTACGGGGGCGTTTGGATCGCATTGGGGAATCGGTTCAAAGGATACTCACCGTCTGTACGCGTCTTGCACTTTGTAGAATGTAAGTTCTGAATCAAAGACGAGAACTTTAAATGTCAGCAAACATCATGATAGCCATACATATTTCTGGGGGCTGTATCATCTAGCACGTTTGCACGTCTCTTGTGACATCTGCCAAATCTGAAGTGGCCTCTCTGGGGGGCAGACAATGTGAAAGCTGTTGCGGCTTGGATCTGGCTGTGGTAAAGGTGGGCAGGATCTTCTATATGAGATCAATCATGGAAAGTGAAGAGTGTCTATATTACGATTAAATGTACCCTATGCTACCCGTAAGATAACAAAACCGTTGCGCCTAGTCCCATATGTCGTATCCAGCGAGGGGTATCCGTAGTCGTCCGTTCGTTCGTGAGTGTGGTGTGAGGGTATCGTGGAAGCCGGGCCTATCCTGCCCAGCCTAATCGCACTCCCAGAAAACGCCTATATAAAAACAAAAGTCGTAAGCCAGTCGTCCATGACATGCCTTTCAGAACTTCTTAGTCCTTCTCCTTCTAGCTGCAAGCTGCGGCGTCCACATCCCCGCGAATAGGTCCTCGCACTCATCCTCATCCTGGCTGTCAAACTCGATGTCCTCGTCTCGCACCCCGTCCCTCAGTTCTTCCTCTCCTTGTTCTTCTTCGTGAGCAACCTCCCACCCCGTCCCCCTAGCCACCCTCTTCGTCTCCAGAATGTACTTCCCGACCTTATACCGCTGGCTCTCCTCCTCGGCTTCGACGTACTTCCAGCCCAACACGCTGCCGCATTGCCTGCAGCTTATATCTGACACGGTATGTGCGCCGGTGACGAGTTGACGGGGCACGGCTTTGTGCGTGTGTGTGTTTGGCAAATCTCCCGCCTTGATGTCGTCGGCTCTAGGCGGGCTGCTAGGATTGTGGATAGCTGATGGCGGTGGTGGCGAAACGAGGTATGCGCGGCCGTGGCGGCCGGTGAAACCTTTGCTGATGATGGAGGACGTAGGAATTAGGTCGGTGAGGCATTTCGCGCAGCGGAGGTGGGATGTTGTTGTGGTTGACGACAGGTACGATGTGGGTTGCGGTGGAGAGGTCGAAGGTGACGGTACAGTCGAATTTGTGGACACTGTAGCTGCGGAACTGCGACGACGGCGGAAGGGGATGCTGGGGAGGAGGTAGAGGGGAAGGGGCGGGTGGTGCGTGTGAGAGGATGGCCATGTTGGAGGTCGCCTGGCGGTGTCGTGGGCGGTGAGGATGTCGCGGAAGTAAAGCTGGGGTCGTCTCGTGTATGGGTTTTGGTGTTGCTGCTCAGCCAGGAGCGCGAGAGATGAATGTAGATTTGGATTATGAGAAAGAAGAAGACCAGTTCGCTCCGGCGCGACTGCAGCCGGGCTTTGAGCGCGGTTGCCGGTGTTGGTACGGTTGGCGATGAGCGTGTGACGTGAGTATCCCCGCGCTAGTATAACGCGCTAGATGCTGCCGATAAAGCCGATGACGGACGCCACAAGCGAAGAGGAATGCTTATCGCGGCTGGCTTGGACAACAATACTGTACTGTCGTGGTCGTCAAAGCATTTAAAGGTGAAGGAGGTAGAAGAGGGGAACCGAAATTGTAACTATGCAGCAGCAGGCATCTTCCATGGCAAGACGTGTTCGATCTAAAGTCGTTGTCCCGCATTGCCGAATCACGCACCTCTACACCGTCCACGCGCATAGATGAACTCACGACATGTCACGCGTTTGATCTGACCACTATTCCCGTGAGGGGCGAAGGGTGCCTCAAAACGGTCATGCTCACCGTCTAACCCTAGGTTACCCTACCTTGTGCTACGCATACGGGCTTAGGCTGAGGGAAATATTGCCGAAACGCTCTAGTTTACCACTGTTTCGATTTGTATCACGACCCTCTGTCAACATGCTGTAGTCCAGCGTTTACTGTTCAGTCTGAGGCCCTGCTCCACCATGTGCAAGTTCTAGGAGTTGGGGCAGACGGATAGTGTATGGAGTCATACGAGCTCAATTAAGTTCGTTTCCTTCTTGCACCAGTAGCCACCTTTAGATGTCCACACCCGCCAAACATCCACGGAAACCCAGTGTAGACATTCGATACAAATAGCGGTACTTTCATGATC
Organism: Didymosphaeria variabile; assembly: GCF_027946475.1. Lineage (NCBI taxonomy): Eukaryota > Fungi > Ascomycota > Dothideomycetes > Pleosporales > Didymosphaeriaceae > Didymosphaeria > Didymosphaeria variabile. Next base: position 3,052,494 of record NW_026611627.1, on the reverse strand, counting down.
CTAGAATCGTCACTCTCGGATCGGAAAATTTCATCTTGCCAAACACGGTCCAGAGCCTTATGTCGGTGTCTAATCTGAGAGCCGCTCGCTGGTAGTGATACGCTACGTTAGATAAAAGAACGGTAGCTAATGATCAAACTCTCCACAACAAAGCTAGGCTTATTGTCCTTCTCTGTCTGTAAGAAGCAGTCGTCGAAGTCGAGGCCAAGCGTCGTCCATCAACATTCCTATGCAGTTCGTGAATCACCCTATGAGATAAAAACAGGGCGGCTTATCTTCGGCCAGGCACACGATGCCGTCTCTCTGTAATGAGGCTTTGTTGTTGCTGCAACGGTTCGAAGGTATAAGTAAGCTTGAATACATACGCCTCTTCCTCGGGGAGCTTCGCACGTGTTCTGCATTCGTCCAGTACAGGCGTGGTAAGTGGAATGTCAGCCCGTTGGAAGGTGGCGACTTGAACGTGAAATGCCCGAACAAGAGGTTCAGTGGATGCCAGATTATCGATACGGTGCTGTCGCGCCCCAATCAATAAATGGGAAGTTGCCTTGACGTATCAAGAGCCGTGACCACCAACTTAGGCATCACCCTCCCTCCATTGTAAGTGAGATAGGGCCACATCTGACATCAGGAAACGTGAGCCACACCTGTTCTGCCACACTACCCACTAAGGAAACGCTGTGCAACCAAAGCAGAGAAGCAGAGGAGATGGTTGGTTCGCCTTTTGGTGTATGTTTGGCGCTTACAACGACGCGTGATCATCGAGCTGCTCAGCACGTCGCAATCCGGCAAGCTCGTCCCTTTCCGTGAGAGCTTGGCTGAAAGCGTCGTCCTGGCTTATTGCTAAGCAATGGCATTGCTCAATACATTTCCGTAAATGCTCAAAAGGGATGATTGACAACGGGACGAAGCGGAAGTCGAGAAACACATCCTAAGCTAGACTGGTCTGTCCCGGGAACGGTAGGTGTAGAACGTCTAAATGGCTTTCGATCAACATGCATAAAAGCGATCCGAGGAGAAAGATCGCCCACGAAGCCCGCATGGATGAATGTCGACTTGCGGGACGTCTGTCGCATGTTCATCCTGCAGAGGTCCCTCAGGTGGTCGACCGTGATGGATGCTCTGCAGCATCCACATGTACCCCACAGCCTCACCTGCGGCCTGGACCCAGCGCGTATTCTGAAGATCAATAAATGCATCCAATAGTAGATTGACGCTGGGCAGAATTCTCATCACGTTTCCTCTTCTGTAAGACCCGTGGGGGAGCGCCAAATATTGGTGTGTGATGAGATGCAGGCGCGTCAAGCGAAGCCGCTTAGGGAAAGCGCGGCATGCCAACGGCTTCATCGGTGTTCAACGAGGCGGGGTCTGCAGATGAGGAAATGAAGGCGTTATGCAGCTTCAGACGGCATTTCGACAGCCAACAGACGGTGAGGGGAAGAGAGGTTGGAGACTGCAGTAAGACAACAACTGTAAACAAACATTGAAGCTCCTCTACTCTGCATGGCTCCATTGGAATACGGCAAGCAGCGCTAGAAGGTGGCTAAGGACATCGAGCATCCAGTGTCTCGCTAGATGAAAAGCTCAGGTGTAAAACAGCGAATGGCAGACACATACGTAGTCAATTAGCTGGCAATGCAATCCTGCTCGTTCTCACGTGCAGTAGGCCGGGCCCAGCGGTGGAGAAGACGAAAAGGTGCAGTCCATACGGGAGAGTGCCCGCTGCGTGTTTCCGAAGTGTCGCATGGCGTTGGCAGCGGGAGTGGGCGAGGATTGACAAGTGTTCGTGCAGTCGATGCAGGGGCTCGCGGCACAGGCCACGCACTTCCCGATGCGGCGAGGCGCGTGGATTTCGCGTCGGTCTTCACATCGGCGCCTCTGGAGCCATCGCAGCTTCAGCGCGGCGATTGGGGTGCTCTGGGGGGTTAGCCGGTGGGATAAGGGCACGAGTGCATTGAATTGCGCGTGCCCACACCCAGTGACGAGGCGGGCTTGCGCTGGTGGAAGCGCGGAATGCGTGTGGTGCGGTGTGGTGGTGGAGCTCGTCGCTGCCGTTAGCGCCTTGGTCCGAGCGGCCACCAGTGCGACCGCACACCCAAGCGCCATGCCCCGACCCAGTTCCCGCCAGCTTCTGGCTTTCACCGCAACCTCACCTTCGCCCACGCAGCCATCCGCCTTCGCCATGTCCTGAGAACGGCTGGTCGCGCCTTCCAACGATTTTCCTTGCGTGTGACGACTCCCATTACCTTCTACGCCGCCCATGGACCAATCTCAGTGACGCGCCCGAGCCGCCGCCTGATCGCGATCGCCTATCCGCCGCCGTCGACCGTCGACCTCCGCAAATCCCCAGGCACTCCGCGTCGCTGTCCCAACGTTGCGCGATCTTGCTAGTACTCGTAGCGCATATCGTCGGTCGCTGCCGAATTTCCTTGCACCATCGGACGCGCGCTCGCCCGGTACCTGCGCGTCAAGCTACGCGCCGGCCTTTGAACGACCTCTTTACGACCTTTCCTTGCCTGTGTCGCCACTGCGACCCGCAGTGAACTGTGTCCGACGCCCTGCAAAAGCGCTGCGACCGATATAACGCGGCGCAGATCCCCTTGATCGCTCGTGTAACCTGTGGTGCAGCCGCACAGTCGCGTTCGCAGCTTGTGAACGACTGCTGGCTCCCGTCAGCAACACCCTGCATATCCACCAACCAGGCCCTGCAGCTATTGGACTCGTGCTTGATCTTGTTTGCGCTCCTTGCAGACGCTGGAGATTGAGCTCTTGCACCCCGGAATCCACGCATCGAATTTGAAGTGCATTTATCGATATCTCGCCGTTTCCCCGACTTCACCATGGAGGACCGTCCCCATCTGTCGATCACCCTACCGCGGAACTTCATGTTCCATTACCAGGACGGCCAGCCGCCACGGACCCCAGAGCCGGAGGCGCAGCTAGAAGAAATGCAACCGCCGCCTCCGCCTCGACAAGTGCTCAAGGTCCGCCGTCGCCGCACAACCTTCGTTCCGACTCAGATATTCAACGACCCGGACGATGGCATGCCCATCCCCACTATCGAGGGACCGGAGCTTCACTCTGACGCCTCAGCAGAGCTTCCCACGTTTCAACCTGACGTGGACAACGAATACCTATCTCCAGCATTGACTTGGAGCCGTATGCTCTCGCCACCGAAGACGCCTGTGTCGCAGATGGGCAGCTTGAGCAGCTTCGACGGTCTGCAGCACTGGTCCGAAATGGATCAGGCCAGCCAGAGCGAGACTTCGAGCAGACCAACATCATCCTCCGGGTTTTCTGATTCTTCTCGCTCTTCCTTCGACAGCTTTGACTCGTTCCCTTCGCTCGGAGGAAGCTGTACAAGCTCTGAAGATGAGAAGATGGACCCCTTCATCTTCTGTTCTCCTGCCACCAAGCACACCCCCATGTTGAGTTCGCCCCTAGTTACTCAACAACGACAGCAAGCGAAGCTCAAGCTGAAGGCCACTTTCACCGAGGAGATGGATTATCACCTGTGGATGACTTACATGAAATACCTTCAGGACCCTACTGTGACCCCTTTCAAGGCACTTCCTACTACCATGCCACCGAATGGTGTATGCCATCGCGTCGCTCGTCTGGCGAGGCACACCTGGAAGGGTCCGCGGAAATCACCCACAGCATCTGGTGTGCGTTTCGCTTCGCGTGTCGTTTCTCGCAGCGGCACTCCTGATACAATTAGGCCTGCCAAGAGTGGCAGCAGCACTCCAGTGCCGGGAGCCAACAAGCCATACGCACGATTTCCGGCAGAGAAGCAGGTTCGGAGGCGTTTGAGGTACCTGGCTAAGCAGAAGCCGACGCTCTCTGCTCACTATCAACGCTTGATGCATCGCTCACCTTCGCCACTCCAGTCGTCACCGCCGCCTGAGCCATGTCGACCTGGTGTGTTGTCGTCACCATTCTCGCAGCCGGCTCCTAGCTTTTCTACGCGTGATATGAACATATCGTTGGCGACAAGCACTGCGCCATCTATGCAGGCTGGCAACCCTCTGGCACAGTTAGCCACCAGCAAAACGCCTCGACCCGCAGAGGTCGAGAGGGCTCATATGCGAGCTTCAGCACACCAAAAGTCCCAATCTCTCCACATCGGACTCGGCTTGGGCTTGAGCAACGTGTTCGGATCTTCTCTGGATAGTAACCCCCAGTCGAACGACGTAGTCATGACGCAGCCCAGTGCTCGGACGTGGCATGCGGCATCGGCACGCCCTCCCAAGCTGGGCTCTCCTGTGCAACTGCACGCGCCGCGACCCATGTCGCGTGCTTTCAAGCGCAGGGCTCTGCACAGCTTCGAAGACCAGACCCGAAATCGAGGCAACAGCTTCATCAGCCAAGTCTTCGGTGCACCCGCGGAGTCTAGCCACCGCCGCGTACGAAGCCGGGGCTTCAGTCTGGGCGACATGGTGGAAGGCTCCCGCCGACTGCCTTTGTCCACCAGCGGACCAGCTGGATTCAACCCGTTCGCGAACCCACCAGTAGCTACTCAACAGCTTTCTCCAGTCAGCCCCGCAGAAGTCCAAGGACGTGCCACTATCCGTCTTGGTTCGCCGTTTGGTGGTCGACCGAGCAACACATTCCCGCGAGCATCGACATCGCATGGTTTCGAACTTCCCACTTCGTTTGAGCAACGCTTTGCCGCCTTACCCAGCGATCCTGCCACTCTGCACCGTTATTAGCGATTTGCTGTTTGATGCCTTCTCACCCAAGCAACAGTTCTGCATTGCATCATCGGCGTTAGCATCGGCTGCCGCGAGGCGCCGCGTGTCCCTCCCCGGTCCATCCCCGGGCGTACTCACCTTTGGCCATCATCGGCCTGATATCCACCATATGAAAAGCATCTCTTATGTCTGTCTATACACTCCGCTTACCTTCGACCGGCCACTTCCTGTTTTGGTGTACACCTTCGGGGATTATATTTGCTGCATTGCAGGTGGCCACCTTCTTGTGCTTTGTTACTTCGACAATTCGGTCATGATGTGTATGGCTTCATGATCTCTTCTCTTATCGTCGTCATCTCTTTCCGTAATCTGGAGGCCGGTGGGCGACGATGTTGGTTGGGAGCGATGTGTGCCGGCGGCTGCTCAATCGATGGCTTTCCATCCATGCGTCCACTCAGTCGTTCCGGACGAACGATCCCATCTCTCGACGCAACCTTCTCTTGTACATTCGCCGTACACACTGGACGAGCTCTAATCTTCCTCTTGCCAATAGCCTTGGAGCGATCAATCTCCCCTTCTGTTTCCTTTGTCCTATTGTCTTCTCCTTGTCCTTTGCTTGCTCACTCATGACGAAACGCTCAATCAATTGTAACGAACGGATGCGGATTCGAGGCGGTAACGGGGCTGTGTTTTTTTTTCGTTTCTTTCGGGCGGTCTTCACGATGTCTATGAGGGTGCGTGGGAACGTGAATGGCTAATCCGTAATTCTTGTGTTGGCTGGTGGTAATTCGCCGTTTGGATGTCGATTCAGTGGGTCCGGTGGAGGGGAAAGGAGAAGTGGTTTCTAGAGTGGGATGAATAGTTGCTGAGGAGAGGTGAGAAGGAACGGTTGTGGTTCGGTCCTCCTGAATTGGCATCTAGACGGATTAGCTAGTCATGACGAATCGAGAGATTTTGTAAGACGACGGGCCGAGTGCTTGCGTGAGCTGAGCTGCTGAAGTAGTGGCTGGTGTGAGACCGTCGTGATACTTGGTATGCAGGGCATTACGTCGATGGAAGAGTGACCGCGGCCCGGGCTGAGCCGTCTGGAGCTCCAACTTAATCCTTTGGGATCGGCGAGGCGAGCAGCCACCTGCTTTCCACCTGTAATCTTCTTTTCAAATCAGTACTTTTTCTCAGTCAATCCCTCCCTCCCTCAATTGTCAATTCCTTGCCCCTCCAAAGCCAAGAATCAAACCCACCCGTCCCCAACCCCGCTGCAAAACAAAGACAAAAATCTCGCCGTGTTCCACCCGCAGCGGAGCAGTCGCGTGTCTGGGTCGGTAATACCAGGACTGGGCGGCCCAAGCCGGCTAGCGGCATCCACTTTATAGTGCTTTTCTGACCGCACGGCGCCGCATCATGTGCTCGCGCGGCACCGTGGTTACATGTCGTAAAGTGTATCTTGTCGGCCGTTTCGCTGGACCAGCGGACTGGGCAGCCTGGGCGGTTCCGGACCGGCGAGCGAGAGTTTGCGAGGAGGGGGGGAGCAAGTCTGTCGTGTGAAAGAAGGAAAGTTGGAGAGATTGAAGATTGTAGGAATGTGGGCTGGGCTGGATGTGCGTTGGACGGGGCAGGTCAGGTCTGTCAGCTTAGTGAGCGGGCGGGCGGCGGTGGTGCCTGGTGGGCTGCAATGCATGCAGGCTGTGTTTTTGTGCTGCTGTGGTGGGAGTCGTTCTCCGCTTACGAAGTAGTGCTGCCGGGCGGGTTTGCAGGAAGGTTTGCGCTACCGTATCGATAGTTGCGAGGGGTTGCGCATCTGATGATGACCACACGACAGATCATTTGGGGAAGTGTGAGCAGGCAGGGTGAGACGCGAGATGGGGTAGTTGGGTTTGGGTTTAGAGATGTTTCAATTGGGTTTGATGCATGTGGTGAGTGCATGGCGCGGTTGCTGTTTCTGGTGACCTCGAGGAAGGAGCACCACGTTTGGAAAGTGCGAACGAGAGATAGTCCTTCCGGCGAAGCAGAGTGTGCAGATTTACGTGTAAGATTGTGAATCCCTTTTCTTCCTATGTCTTTCATTTGAGTCCTCTGTATACGCGTATCTGTCACACTGGACTCTTAGCTTACAATTGAGCCCAACGTGACAGGCACGACCCAAGGTCACGAGACCTACCGAGATGATATCAATCTGCGATGCTTGCGCAAATGGTTCGACAACGACGTTTGTCCGAGCAAACGCAAATCACCTTGTTCTATTTGACGTACGGTAACAGCGTCGTCTCTGCCAATCATCTCTTACCGCCTATCTCTTTGTCCGTTGTGCAAGTTCTATGCCATTGCCTTCTCGCTGTCCTTCTCGCTGTCTTCTGCAACATGCCAATGTCTCTTTCCCCAAATGGACTCTCTTGTTACAGCCAAACCAGTTCGCATACAATTCTCACACGCACAAATCCAACATGTCCTCCAGCTCCTTTTTCAGCCCCTGTGCTGCCACCAAATCCAAGTCCACCTCCGATGACTCACCACTTCTCGCCCGCCTCTATCCTGCCATCGTCAGTGTCGCAATCATCTACATCGGCCAGATAGTCCCCTGGCTGCGCATCCTCGTGCGGCTTTGGATCTGCTTGCGTGCGTGCGGCGGTGCCAGCGTACAGTCTCTGCATAGGTCTACAAGAGCAGTCGGAGATCCGCGGTCGTAGCAGTGGTACTGCCTGGTGTCTGCTGAGGTATAGGCGAAGAGAAGAATGAGCATGGATGCGAAGAGAATGAGCTTTGGCGTCAGTGAGTGGAGGCGTAGTGTGAGTAGCCTTGGGAGCAATGAGTTGGTGCGGCGGAAGAGTTTCGTCAAGGAAGGTCCGACGTGATGGACGCACATACTGAAGACGGCGGGGATTTTGGCAACCGCCGGTGAATTGTTAATGGCCAGGACGGTTCGAAGTGACGCCTGGCAGAAGTTAGCTTGGTCGACTACGGGCCTTCTCCCTCAAGTCCCGTCTCTCGGACCGAGATCTCAATGAAAAAGACAGGATGTTGAATCCCCTGGGCGTATGGATTGTCACCGCGAGCGCCAGAGCACCTACACGGCGTGGACACCCAATAAGATACGGATGTTGGATCCGACGAACACTCAAGGCCGAATGTCCGATTTCTTCCGAAGAGTTGGCCCTTCTGAGCGTATGATGTTGCCACTGTACAAGTACAGTACTGACACTCAAGACTGTAGCCTACGGCTGAGGTGAGAGAAGCTTGTCGCATGGCTGGCTCGCCAACGCTAAGACTTCGCATCGCCAGAGCTGCGGACACAGAAGGATCGAATCCAACTCTTCCCACCGTTGCTATTGCGCACAAGCTTCGGTGGAGCATGGCTCGCGCCATACCTCCGAGTGGTTGGGTAAACCACACGGGCGATAGCAAACGACCTACTAAGGAATTGCCGTGGACCTTCACGTACTCCTTTTTTCGGTCGGTCGTTTCGCTACCAGGGTTCAAGCAGACCGGCGAACGCAACTTATCGACTGGGACTCTTCACAAGCGTTCCAATTCTTGCCTGGGGCCTTGCGGCCTGTCAGAGACCCCTGAGGAGCGCTCCATGTCTGTAGGCGTCTTCCGTACGTGTTGTGGCCGCCGTTCACACCGCATGCGGAGCCCAGGCGGGTTTATCACAACACGCAGGCGGGGTAATCGAGAGCTCGGAGTCGAACCGAGGACTTTCCGTGGTGGCTCCAGGAAAGATGACCATCCTCTACAACCCTGGAAGTTGGGAAGAAAGCAGAGATCATGACCTGGAACATATTAGCTGAGAACAAACGAGAAAACTCCGGCGTCAGATCGACCTACCCATCTCTACCGCGCGCGGCCACTCCGCAGCCTTTATGCGGCCCAGCAGAACCTTCGTGACGAGAGAAACCTCCCAAATAATCCAAAAAAAAAATATACCCAAGACAGGTGCGCACTGTAGAGGGTGTTGGAGGTGTGGAGAGAAAGAGAGAGGCGGGGCAGAGGGGGATTTTATACGACTGAGAGGGTGCACAGACCAATCGTGGAAAGCGCCGGCAGGGCCCCGCGTCCTGGGTGAAGGTGAAGGGCGCGTCTGCCCCAGGTGCCTGTTATGAGCAACTGTTCACTTTCACCTACTATTCAGTAAGGGCTCTTCAACACGCACGTACCATGACCAAGCGTCGTCTGCCACGGTATATAAACACGGCCGCCCCAACTCTTCACCTCGCCCCGCTGCTCTTCCGAAGCGTCCACCACGCCGTCTCCAACAGCAAAATGGAGAGGCCTCTTCAGATAACCCTCGCCACCGATCTCTTCAAGACTGCTGTTGAAAAGGCCGCCCTCAGGTATCTGCAATGGATCGCCAAACTTCTCAACGTCCAGCTGCCACCTGACGGCAAGATCAACCTGACCGAGATCGACAAGAATCTTAGTGAGCTTATCAAAGAAGACGAGAGCTACCGGAAGGCCATGCTCAAAGCGGAAGATGTCCTTGGAATCTCCCAGATCGGCATTTCACTTGAGGGTGAGTGCGGAGACTCGGGGTTCTTCACTGACCTAGCTGTTATGATAGCTGACACTTGTACAGAGATCAGCAAGCTCAACGACAACGAGCGTCCAACAAATGAGCATGAACCTGGTGTAGGCCTTACCATTGCAGTCACTCAGGAGACTATCGATATCGTGAAGGCAATGCGCCCTGCAGAAACGGGTAGAATTATTACTCACTTGATTTCGCGCGCACTCGCTGACATGGTACGCAGAGTTCACCATCGAGGAAGAGCCGGAGACTGTTTCGCGCCCGCCCCCGAAGCCACAGAAAAATGACAAGTTCACCAAGGAGAGCCTCTTGAAGAATCCCAGCCTAGCCGCAAAGATCAAGTGCAAGCAGCCGAACAGCCGACACGACTGCCTACAAATGCAATACCACGAGCTCGACCCTGCCCTATACGACCCGTGCAACCGTAGCACTTGCCTCTACGTCCACGATGACCAGCGTGAATATTGTGACTCACGCGATTATCAGCGTGCCGTGGATTCAGGGAAGCACAAGCAATGGCCAGCATGGAGCAAGATTCCTTACGGCAAGAAGCCAAATCTCGCGCTGCGAACGTCCACCATGGACAGAAAGATAGACTCCCTCAAGCGTAAGGGCAAGGGTGCTGGCGTGGCTGAGGATACCCCAGACTCCAAGAAGCCGAAGTTGGAGGAAGAGGAGCACGAAGAATTTCTCAGCCTGCCCCTCAACGGTAAGCCTGATTCTTCCGGCACCCCCAAAACGTGGTTAGCACTGACCTTTTGTGTACACAGTATTGCTCGAGCTGTCCCCAGAGGATATGCCCCTGAAGTTGCCTCGTCCGGACGGCCGCATGGTGTTGCAGTGGTCCGACAAAGCCATAGAGAAGCTGAAGGCGTTGCAGCAGGAGGCTTCGCGCAACAAGGTGGGCACTGCCAACAACGAGGGTAGCACAACCGGCAAGGAGGACAGCACGACTGACGAGGAGGCCACGGCCAACAAAGGAGGCGGTTGAACGAGAGCGATCGAGTCGAGGGGGGATGGGCAAGCATCCTAAGCGTGACTTGAGCAAAGCGTGACCTTGGACCGCTCCGTACGGATGCGGTATGCATCTTCGCAATCGCACAGAGCAGGTTCCGTATTCATGGTTCAGGGCTTGACGTAGCACACGCACCTAAATCCTATATAGAGGATACGTCTTAATGGGCGTTATGAGTAATGCAATATCATGACACGAAGAGAATTTCTTTCTGGTGACCGCATGACATAAAGCATAATATTGACCACGTAAGTTCGAACTAAAATGTCGCTTTTAGGTTCAGTCCACCGTCCAAGGTTTCTGCAATCGAACAGAAGCTGCCCAAGCGCCCATCAAGATCCTTGAGATCGGCGGCATGGCAAAGACCTCCGTGCGCCCTGGTGGACCGCCACTCAAATGTCCTTTGGACTACCCAGAGAGCCCCCCTGAGTCGCGCAACCTCAACACAACCTTTACTCTTCGGCGTCTTTCTCAACGTCCAAGATGTTGATGTATCTTCGCATTCTACAAGCAACTTTTCAACCTACGATTACAACTTGGCATGTGTCCAGGAAGCAGACCGTCATTCGAGCCGTCTATGATAGTATAGAAGCCAGCCTATCCAAGATAGCATAAGTCGTTTCTATACTATCAAAGCAGAGAGTGTCATGGTGAAAATCTCGATCACATAATTAGGTCATGGTGAAGGTAATTATCACGTGAGAAGGCCACGGTGAAAGGCGCTATCACGTGATCCCATCCCGTGATTAGATATCGACCTCGGGTTGAAGGATCAAATCATGTTCTTGCACATGAATTACTCGCGCCATTGTGAGAAACGGCTATATATATTTGGTCACAGCTTGAAATACGTATCATGGCTGTTTCCCTAATATTAGACCGAATCGTATGGGGTATGAAAGAAAATTGGGAAGAACCGGCTTTCAAGAACGTGCTGTTCGTCATGTTAACACTATTATACAAGCTTATTTTTGACGACCGACGAAAACTCGCAATGACAGTCGAAAACGACGCAGGGTTTGCGCTCGCACTGAAGGAAGTTTGGCGGCAAGCCGTCCCTCTGCACGAAAAGCTTCGAGATCAAGCGCATATTTCTCAGCGAGCTTTTGTCGCCCGGATTGAGGAGTTTACGAAGATAGATGCCATCAAGAGTGCGCAAATCACAACTCTGCACGCATACTTCGCAGGGCTAAAGACTGACTTACGAGCAGAAACCGCTCGGCTACGCGTACTTCTACAACGTCTTTCCACTGTTTATACCAAGCAGAAGAGCACGCTCAATTAATATGCAACTATCGCAACGACTGCCTGAGGTACATCAACAAACTCTTCGACCTAGTCCACGATCGCGAAGACATGGTAGGAAGGTGCCTGAATATAGCAAAGCATGAGATACATATTCACCTAAGGCACATCTTGCTCGAATTACATTCTGTATATAACATCTCTATCATAGCTATATGTCCATAGGTATGCGAACCATTACGCTATAGCCTCTCCGTGTATATACAATATGATCAGATGTCTTCTTCCAACTGGTATTACACCTGACTGGAGTGTGATGAACGTGCTCTCGCGTCAAGACCCTGCAATGAACCATCGTGAGAGAAACGTCCTTTCCGAGATACACCGCATAGTTCCGATCGTCAGCGAGAGATAGGTCGACGGACTGTAGCGTTACTAAGAAATGTCGACGTGTCGATACACCTCCGTAATGGGGTCGTTGACGATGAAGGATATAACGGATGGGTAAGACGAGGAACAGTCGTTAGGGTTGTGGACTGCCTTGAGCCAAGTGTAGCTTCTCGAGTTATCCTGCTATCCAGCTGTGAATGGTTTAGAAGAGAGTGCTAAAGTAGTGATGTCAGTGAGCAATTCTTTCCAGCTCAACACGGCTGCAGGTGCTGCAGACGTACAGCACAGTCAAGGTTCCAATAATATACTGCTCCATGTATCGAGGGACATCACACCTCCACGGTATCCGCCTCAATCCACCGCTGTCAATGACGGTGGTAGGTGGATTATTATGGGGGAGTTCGTCCCATGCGTCGCTCCACACATGTCTGGTATGGTGGTGGTAGCTCACGAGTAGCCATAGTCAGGGAGCGCACCGCAGCCGTTGGCGTAGCTCGCACTCCTCCTATACGTTCCGCTCAGGATCTTGAGGTGTTAGTAGACCTTCGAGCGCACATCCGCCCACGTACTTACTAACCTTTCCCTCCGTAAGGAGAAGTCTCCCAAGAATTCAACAAAAAAATAGCAATTGCGGCGTCGTACTTCACGCACTGCGACCGCACTGTTGCTCGTCGTCACATAAAAGTCGTCGTCATCGTCAAAATCCTGGATGGTGTAGACTCACGCCGTGACTTAGCATATTCGTCATTTTGTAACTCGATGGTATATCCTGGTCTGGATTAGACAATGTTTCATTTCTAGAGCTGGGGCCTGGTAGTGCACCACCGACGTTCACCTTACGTGGAAGATGTGCACGCGGAGGCATCTTTGCTATAAAGAAAAGCGCTCAATTATGCAGCTGCTGTAGTTGACGTTATCTCCGTCATAAAGTTCTGTCCCGGGCCATGTGGCTGGTGGGAAGTCCAGGATCATTTAGTGTCGGTTCTCTGATGTAGGTCTTTCGTGTCGTGTTTCCGCGACGGAAAAGTCAGGCTAGCCAGAGACTCGGTGTGACGATTTGGAGCTGGTGGTAATTCGACTAACTTTGCGGCTTGTACCTGCGGCATAGAACCCAGGATCGGACGCGCTTGAGTGATGTGATCTGATCTGAGCCTTGCAGCTTTAGAAAAGTCCGCAATACGTTGGGGATAGACACACAGCCCATGTTTCCGGTAGTCCATGGTCCCTCCTCCCAAACATCTCCCCGTCTATAAACCCAACTAAACTTTGCTCAACGCCATACCAACGATAACGCCTCCCACCACCTCATAACTCACACCTCATTCAGCAGCTCAGTTCTCAAACTCACGGCGCACCCGCACCCTCCACCTCCTTTCCCCTTTCCTTTCCCTTCCCCCCACCCCCTCCACCCCCACCGCAGAGTCAAACCTCCCCCCCCTCAACAACCCCTCCATACTCCCCTCTGCCCCTCCGCCATCTTCACCAACATCGCCCTCTTCCCCAGCGTGCCCTGCCGAAGCCTTACAAGCGCGTCCGTCGCATGCCCATACGCCTCGAGGTTCTCAGCTTCGAACACCGCGACGGAAAGAGAGTACGGGACGGACACGGCTCGGGAGTATTCCGCTGGCGTGGGGCAGCGAGCGGGGAAAGGCGGAGGGGATGGGGAGGTCGTGGTGCCAGGCTGCTTCCCAGGGGTGTGTAGGGGTCTGCGGTTTCGTGGTGGGCGTACCGCTGAGTGCTTTTGAGCTTTCGAGGATGTTTGAGGGGGTGGGGAGCGGTGCTGCGGCGGATGGATGCTGAGGAGGGGGGCTCCGTTGTGTCGTGCCATATCTTCTTGTGGAATTCTGGGTTTGTCCTCCATTCGATTGCTGGGCCATCGGTGTCCTGCACGGAAGGGTCATGGTTGTATTATCCACGCCCTGCTTGAGCGACTCCCTCCTCCCTGCCACACCACGACAGTCCACATCCTTAATTCTCACCCTCTTCATCTCCACCCTCTCCGCTGTCTCCGTGGAAAACACCTGCACGCTCGACGCGCTCCTCACAGACTCCAGTGCCATCTCATGCCTGTCTTTCTGCGCGGTCTGCGCCCCCACAGTCTTCATGCTGGACAGTCTTCCGTCAGGCATCCGGATAGGACTGCTCTCACGCGGCGGTGACAAGGTCCCCCGTCTTGTTCGCCAGGCATCTAGACGCGGCAATTCCTTTTCAGTCTCCTCCCACGAGTAACCCCCAGCTCTCTCCCTAAAGATCCTCGCCCACGCCTGCGTAGCCGCGACGTCAGACGCAAAGTCGAGCCGCTCCGCGCACGCTACCCAGATAGCTTGCTCGTCGACATCGTCTCCCAACGGAGACTTTTCAGGCTTTCCATCCTTGTAATCTCGAACGCCTCTTAACAGCGGCGCGAGCGGCTCCACAGCGCCATACCCCGGTGTGTCAGGCAGCGACGAGCGTACGGCCTTATCTCTCACTCTCCGCGGTGGGAAGGTGTTGAACTTTGGTGCTGGGAAGCCGGGCTTTGTCTTGGGCGTTGCAGTGGGAACGGATGTAGTAGGCGTCCTCGGCGGAAGTTCCTCCAGGCTTGACCGCGGTGCCTTGACGCCTGACGCCTGGGGTGAAGAACAAGGTGAGCAGCTCCCATAGAAGCCCTTCTCGGGGTCCCCGACAGTACTCAAGCTCTCCTTCCTCGTCGCCCGTAACACACGTCCTACACGTGAGTGCCTCATACTAGCTGTGCCGTCGGGCCCTTGATTTCCTGACCTCGCGGCATCGAAAGGCCACGGCACGCTCCCAAGTTCAGGAGCATGCTTCGATGAGCGTCGAAGTGGGAACCTTAACTCCCCTTCTCCCACTCTTTCCTCCTCCACTGACGGTCGGGGCGCAAAAGCCCCCGCCATAATCTCAGCAGGAATCCCACTCCTCGTCCTGACCGACTCAGCTCGGGACTCTGCTCGAGCCTCTGCTCGTCTCGAAGGCAATCTCGCATCCGCAGACCTACTCCTCTGCTCCTCCCTTTTCTCCTCCCCATTGACACGTCCTCGAAGCATCGCCCGCTTGAAGTACCGTTCAAACACCATATACCTGAAGCTCTTGAAGAAGCTGTGCGGGCTTGTCGTGGGGATGGACGGGGTTGGTAGATCTGCTGGGACGTCATTTCTGCTGGCGTTGCTCACCGACGCTTCGCTGAGGTATTGCACTTCGCTCCGATGTCGTCGTGTCGGCTGTGTAGGAAACAAACCCGGTCTCCCGTTCGACGGCCCAGACACAGGTACACCTGTAATTGAGACTCGTCCGCCTGTAGCCGCGTCCTCCGCACCTCCATCGCGATCTTTCCGCTTCGACAGACGCTCTTTTACGGGCTCCCGTCTCCCACGCTGCACCGCCGGTGGCGTCTCACACAGTTCACTCCCACCTCTCCACCGTCCCACGCGCATAATCTTCCCCTCCACTTCCCCAAGCCACCTCCTCCTCTCAAGACTACTCCTCTTCCGAGTCCCAACACCCATTGCCTTTTCCCTCTCTGTCGCCCGGTTACGTTCACTGCCACCGCCCCCATTTCCCGTCCCATATCCCTCTCTCCCATCCCCATCCCGTTCCGTTCCTCTACCTCCCCCTCCTCTTCAGTCAAAACCCCAAACTCCTTACCACACCCCCACCACTACCCTACACTCCTTATACCTCTCCCCCACACTTACCCCCCTCGCGCGACGACAAACAGCCTCCCTGTGCCGCTGCCTAATGTGCAGACTAGCTGGTTTACGCGAGGCGAGAAGGAGGGCTATCTCCTGGCGCAAGCGTTCTTCTTGTAATCTTTTTTCGTGAAGTTGTAGTGCCTGTTGTTGTAGTGCCTGTTGTTGTAGTTGTAGTTCCTTATCACTAACGGTGGCGAAGTGGCCCACAGTCTGGGAGGTGAGAAGGGGCGGGGTATGCAGATGAGCTTGAGCTTGGGACGGTGATGGTAATGGTGGTGATGTATCTGACATGGCACTCGCGGGCGGGCTGAGAGACGCCCCGTAGAAATGGGATGATGTCTGTATTGTTGAGACGTTTGGGAAGTTCTCTTCCAAGGTAAGCGGGACAGCTGTCTTGCGCGGGTGTATTAGCATATTGTGGGTGAGTCTACAGCCGTGGTTCACCACGGTTTTGTTGGGCCTCGCGACTAAGAAGTGCAAACGGGCATCATCACATTGCACCAGTGGGCCCCGCTACTGGCTACACATGCACCGCTCGATTCGGATTGGACGATTTGATATGGTCAAAGCTAGATTTGAGTCTAGGAATTCCCTGTCTGCGCCACAGGAGGCAGGTGCAATGCTTCCCTCAGCACAGCTTCGGCGGTAGCAGGCTCCACCGTTCCCTCAGCACTACGCGCCATCATCTGCCCCACGAACCACTTGATCTTGCCAAGCTGCTGCTTCTTCACAATGTCGTTCGCCATGTCTGCCTTCTCTTCCACCAAGCTCTGTGCAAGGTCAAGATACTCGTCGTGCGTCAGAGGTCGCAAAACCAAATCTTCGTCGGTGATGATCTGCTCCACAGAACGGGCATCGCCTTCGAATTTTATCAAGAGAAGCCGTTTCGCAGTGGACCCGGTGATTTGCTTGCGCAGTGTATGGGCGACGATGGACGCAAGCTGGTCGGCGGATACCTTGGTTGCGGACCACTCTTCGTTCTTGAAGAGGGCTCCAAGCTCCATGAGAACCCTGTAGAGCGACATTAGTAAGACATGTAAGGGGCTGTTGAGGTTAGGCTCACCAATTCCCAGCGACCTTGCCCAGTCGGGCTAGCACTTCTGGTTGCCCAGAGAAGGTGTTTCGTAGGTGTTCAACAACATCAAAATAGAAGTCCAACCTGTCACCGTCGTCGAGGAGAATAAGCGTATTGGCATCTTTGGCTGTCAATCCATAGGTAGTACCGTCGACCAGAGTGCTGACTGTCTCATCCGAGAGGGCGGGCAACGTCTGTCGCAAGTGGTCGACGAGATCCTGTCCAACGAAAACCGGCGCAATGTCAGGATCCGGCATGTATCGATAGTCAATCTCGCCTTCTTTGCCTCGCAACCGCCTCGTTGTCTTGCTGCCCAGTGTCCATCCTCGCGTCTCGCCCTCCACAACGCCGCCGTTCTCGATGAGGTCGATTTGGCGGTCGCGCTCTGCAATAATGGCGTCTTCTATGGCCTTCACACTGGCCAAGTTTTTGATCTCTGTTCGCTGCCCTAATTGACCCACTCCATGGTATGAGTGTGTGTTGTTTGACGGGTCCCTATCTTTCTCTTTGACCGAGACATTGACATCGGCACGCAGTCCGCCCATCTCCATGCCGGCTGTGACAGCGTTCACTGCCCTCAGGATTGTCTGTATCTTTCGCACGAATACCGCCGCGGTAACAGGATTATGAAGTTGTGGAAGGGAGATGATCTCGATCAGGGGGTGCGACACGCGATTGAAATCGAGGAGGTGGGTCGACGGCGGTTGTTGAACGGTTTTGGCGGTATCTTGCTCCATCTGAACTTGTTTGATACCAATTGTGACAGGCCCATCTTCTGGAGAGGCGCCGGCGGGGAAATCGTGAGGATAGAGGGTAATATGACCATCTTTGGCGAATGGTTCTGTAATCTGTTAGGCTAAAGATGTCGCATGCAAAGTCAAAAGGCTCACCATAGTATTGTGTAATCTGATAACCTGAAGGCTGATCTTGGTAGAAGTAGTGCTTCCGGTCGAAGCTGCTTCTATGCTGAATCTCACAGTTGAGCGCTAGAGCTGCGCGCAAAGCTGGCAGCAGTGTTTCCTTCTGGAAGTGTGGCTGGGTGCCAGGGAATGCGGTATCGAATAGTGCTACATGCGTATTTGGTGTGGCGTTGGCAGATGTTGCAGCTCCGGAGAAGAGTTTCCTGGCAGTGTTAAGCTCAGCGTGGATCTCAATGCCGACCGTAAGCTCCCATTTCTCCAGCCGGGGATCCTGAGCTTTAGAAGAATTCCTCGATGATCCTGAAGCCGCGCGATTGTCTTTCTTCTTCTTTTTGGCGGCGTCTTTGAGCGCTTTACGAAAAGGCGCATCATCAGTCGGTGGTTGTGTGGTGGCTGTCTGGATTGACCTCGCCCTGGGAATCCGATTGTGAGCCAATGGCAGGCTTCTTGCGCGGCGCAAACATGACTGGCAGATGTACGAATGTTTTTTAAGCAACACAAGAACCCCACGAGGATTTCTGGCGAGCATTGTATGAAGCTTGCGGTCGGCAGGTACAGAGAGATCGACATTCGCGCGCCGCGTCCGTGCGCTTTCCGTTTCGCCCGGAACCAGTTCCGACGTCCAACATTCTTCGGTCCCTGTGCCATGACACTCGCGAAATTGTCGCGTGGCTTTGTCAGGCTTTGAGACGCCGTATAATCCTGCGGATCTTCGCCTTGAAGCGTAGGATGAGTGTGATCTTTCTCTGCCCCAGACGATGTGTCGTTGGCGTAGCGCTGCATCCTGAGCTTGAACTTGGCCGTAAACCCCTAAAGGCGCCGGTGTAGTCTTTCTCAGATGATGAATCAAGCTGTTCATCATCGAGCCACGAGGCGCGAGTCGAGACAAAGGTAGGAGCGTGGACGTAAATTGGCGCATTGACCGAGATGTTGTAGTACGTCGGCTGGAAAGGGATCCCTCTTCCTCCACCAGCATTATAGAAGTTTACCATTCGAGGGTTGCGGCGCCTCGTTGTCCGGTTGTTTGCACAGACGTTTACGGACGAGAGTCCACAGCTTCCTGAACCTGTCCCTATATCTCTCCCAAGCGTCCTGGTCCCCAATCCTTTTCTGCTGGCCTACGGGAGAGACGAAGGTTCCAGGGACAACGTATGTGCCGGGCCAGTGACTGAAGTCAGGCTCTGGGCGTTGCGAGCTGGCCGTCGACGAGCGTCTGCTTGCTCTTCTGCTCGACATCCGGTCCCGTATTCGTGGACGTTGCGTCCAGGCAACGACTTCGCTCTTCGTTCGAGTGACTACTTATCCTGTGAAACCCTGGCTGTACTCCGTCGAGGTCCTTTCAGATGGCCCTCGCTTCGACAGGTACCTTTCTCAGCCTGGCCTTGACAAAGAAGATCGCGACCTTCGCCTTTGCTTTGTTCTTGCCGTGCTTCAACTTCTGCTTCCTCTTGTGCCAACGCAATGGATCTTTGGGACGTGTCGAACGGGAAGATGTAGTAAACACACCGGTCGCACCACCGTCACCACCGTGACCAATGCCAGCAGATCCGCAGTCGCCTGCAGATCCACAATCCCCACCTCCTGCACAACCGCCGTCAGTCATGCACACCCAAGCGTCTGCACTTGAATCGATCGATTCACTGAGATTGAGAAACCACAGAAGTAGTCTGATGGGAGAAACAGTAACAATTGAATAGACAATAAGACTGTCGTTTAGCAAATGGCCGAACGGAGAATGGTGTACGTAGGTAGGAGATGAAGGCGAAAGCGGGAGGTTACGTGTTTGTCTGGCAGGGTAGAGGGACGTTTCGGGACGCAGACCCGTATCGCGACGTGGGCAGTGACGTTGAGAGAGGAATGGGTGGCAGGTGCAAACATGTGGGAGAAGGAGCCACTGAAGGACGATTGTTGCACACACCCAATATGTAGTAGCACTGAGGCATGCGGAGGAGATAAACTTCATACTGCGGAGGCCGAGCTGTTAGCACTTGTGTTGTTCTTGACATTTTGGAATGCTCAAGGGACGACGGATTTGGAGACATGATGTCAATTGCTGTTGCATTTTTACACAAATCCCCGCCAAAATGTCTGCTCTAGAAACGGAGCAAGCTCACGAATCGAATCCCCACCCCTCCATGCACACGCTCATAAATGCTCGGTATGCGTAACTATAACACAAGAAAAACGGGTATTGTTTGTTGAAGAAGACATAGATGACAAAGGAATGTAAGAACTTGGACAGCCCTTAGAAAGTGTTATGCCTTGTAAGTCGGGTGGTGTCCGAGGAAGAATCTTCTTTTAAATGATATGATATGATATAGTTTGCTGCGTCCGTAAAGTCGTTGTTCGAATCGGGTCGGTGCCCGTATCTTCGTCCATGGTGTGTCTGTGCCGCCAAGGGCCCGAGACAATGCCGTGTCCCGCAGTGCATGTGGCATAGTCGTACCAGGCACGCACGCGTGTGTTGTATGTCGTTGGTGTAACATTAGGAGCCGGTTCTATTGGCTCGTCTTGCGTGCCCACGCGCTCTTCGCCCTCGCGTTGAAGCCTCCCCACGAGCGGCGTTTCCCTCCCTCATGTCCCCTCCGGTAGCTCAATGTGAGGAGCACTCTATGCACGGCCAGTGGCAGAGCGACCGAACTCCTTCATGCGGACAGAGGGGATCTTGGATAGGCGTCGGTTGGCGGTAGCCGTCGAGCTTGTGGAGGAAGTAGGCGACGAGGCGCTGATGTACTCGCCATCGACGTACTGGGCATCGCTGATAAAAGTGGTACGCTTCTCGCGGCGGGTGTAGCGCTGCTCGAGGCGGTAGAGCTCAAGTCCTGGTCGCGGTTAGCTATCGCGTCACCTCAAGCACCGGGTCGCGTGCGCCGGAGCGCGGCGGTAAACATACTCGCTTGAAGCTTGTCGAAGAAACCCATTTCGTATTATGTTATGTAGAGAACGTGGGCGTTTGAAGTCGATTGTAGGAGGTCTGAACGGGCTGCAGTCGTATATGCTACGCGGCTTGCAGGGAGCTGGGGAAAATCAAGATCTGACGCAGTGACAGTATCGGCTGCAAGGTTCCCGGACGATCTCCAGACGATGGGCTCTATTTCTGGCAGGGCGACAACACTGGGCAACGTGGACGACGCGACGACGGTAGAGAATGAATGTGGAGTGTAAAGCGGTCGCGGAAAGCAGAGGGGCAGGAACGATCGGAGGATAAGGGCTGGATAGCGAAGAGCATGCAGCAGCGCAGCAGGCTTAAGCAGGGGTAGATTGGTCTGGACGGTTGGGATTCGTGCATGCCACGCCATTTCTCGCCGGCGCAAGCCTTCTCGAATCGCTGGAACGCCGCTTGCCTGGATCCAGCCCTACTGCCGGCTCCACGCTCGCAAACGCGCCATTTGTGCCCCAGCTCCGTTTGTGACAGCTGCCGGCCGCACCGCCGACGTGAGACGCTTCTGCCGAGATGCCTCAATGGGCAGGTGGACATGCACAACCATCACTTTTCTTCCATCGCCAACACCTCCCTCCTGCACATCGGGCGTGGCGACGCTGTACCTGCCGTTCATCAACATGCGGCGCCCCGCCCGAGTCAGTTGCCACGTTATGAGCAACCTCTAGCCGCATCCGAGCACCCAGAACGTGCCGCTGCTCGGCACAGACGCTTGCTCCAGGGGTGCATTGACGTCCTGACATCAAAAAATGGCCCTACAGGCCCGCTGCCGAGGATTGGAGGATAAACAGGGCTCCCGTCAATGCGCATCACGAAACGCCACTACGCTATGCGAACGACAAGCTGGGAACATGTTGCATTTTAGGGTATTCTATAATTATGTGGCTGGCATGGCAGTCTCTCCCCGCAGCCTCGTTTGGCTTCCTTAGCCGTGCCGGTTAGAACCGTTGTGTGCTCGTGCTTCTATGTACTATGCCGCTCAGACGCCGTGACTGATGCTTCGAACGTGGTGGCATAGGCTCTATCCATGCTCATGGTTTGGTGAAGGGAAAAATGCAAATGCTGTGTCCTCAGATCCTGGATTCGGGCACCGCACCGTCGACTACAGCAATGGCACCGACGTTGCCTGCATCTGCCGACCCGTTAAGTAGGGAGATGCAAGAGATGACGTCGGACGGTTCGAGGAGATGCCAGCTTGCCAGTGTCTGTTTGGAGCTGGCCCCAACAGTGACAGAGAAGACGTGGTCTACAGGCAGCTCTGACGACCGCAACGATCGGAACATATCTGCAATGGTTAGGAAACTATGACAGCGAGAGTAACAAGTCAACTCACCTTCGTCTGTGAAGTCGTCCCCAAGACAGAGCACAAACTCAGGAGGCTCTGCGCCGTACGCTTCCACGAGCCTCTTCGCGATTTCGCCTTTGTTGACGAACCGTGGGCGGACCTCCAGGTTTGCTTTACCCGTCATCACCTCCACATCGTACTTCTTGCCAACGGTGTTTTCGAGGTGCTTTTGGCACTCGCGCGCCTGGAAAGCACCCCACTCTGGATCTGCGAGCCGGTAGTGCCAGGTAAGAGCGATCTTCTTAGTCTCAACGAAGGACCCTATGAAATGTTAGACGCGAATGCTACCAAATAACGGGTTACTTACCTGGGGTCTTGTCCGCGTAGTGCTGGAAGACCTCAGCCACCTCCGACCGCCAGCTCATGTCTGTCTTTTCAGTGAGGTTTTCCCAGTCATTCGAACCTGGATGGCGCATGAAGCTACCGTGCTCGGCGCTCAGTCCAAGCTCGGTGATGTGTCCCATCCATTCATCGAGGAAGGCTTGATCTCTACCGCTGATAATCCAGACACTGTTCGCAGGATCCGCAGCAAGCGTCTTAAGCGTACGGGTCACGCGATCGGAAGGTATCGCCGCTCCCGGGTCTTTGACAATGGGAGTTAAAGTTCCATCGTAATCGAACATGAAGAGCCGCTTCTTAGAATCGCGGTACTGTTGCAGCAGCTTTGCTCTGTCAAGGGCCGGCGTCGCAAATGATTGATCGAATGAGGACAAGTTGGTCATCAGCCTCTTCAAGAAATTGTTGCACCATGACTGAACGTTATTCGAAATCACGTATTCGTACAATTTCTCGAAGTCCTTCTCGCGTTGCTCCTGCGACATCGTCAATGCATTGTTGATCGCCTCCGCAACACCGTTGAAGTCCCAAGGGTTGATGTGAATTGCACCGCCGAGTGAGCCAGCGGTTCCAGAAAATTCGGAGAGAATCAACGGGCCGCAGTTGTCCTTTTTGGGAGATAACATATTCGAGACTGGTGGTGTTCATGCCATCGCGGACGCTAGTGATCAAACCAACGTCGGCGAGTCGAAGTAGAGCAAAGTACTCTTCCCGCTCCAAATATTGAGGGAAGTGCCTCACTGGTGTAAAGCTAAGCGAACCATAGACCCCGTTGATCTTAGCTACGAGGTCCGAGAGTTTGTTCATCATCTTTTCGTCATCGTTGGCTTTCTTATCAGCTTGGATGCTGCTGGGACTCGTTACTTGGACAAGAACAACCTTATCGCGCCATGCTGGATACCGCTCGAGGAACAGTTCAAACGCTTGTAGCTTCTGCAGCACGCCCCGAGCTGCATCGAGCCTATCACGTCCGATAATGATCTTCTGGTCCGGGTACATGGCTTTGATGGCCTTGATTTTCTCCTCGATAACTGGATCCCCAAAGGCTTGCTTTTGTGTGGAGGCTGCATTGATACCAATAGGGAAGACATCTACTGCAACGTGAGCTCCGTACGCATCGACACCAGCTGAGGAAGAGTCG
The DNA here is from genome assembly GCF_027946475.1 of Didymosphaeria variabile. NCBI lineage: Eukaryota > Fungi > Ascomycota > Dothideomycetes > Pleosporales > Didymosphaeriaceae > Didymosphaeria > Didymosphaeria variabile. The sequence continues at coordinate 3,029,181 of NW_026611627.1, read as the reverse complement.
AAGCCAAGGATACGCGTGCAGCACGACGAAAAGTGCCGCGAGTAGCTGTACGACTGAAATCCGATCATGTTGGCTCCCAAGACGCCTTCGAGAATCTCCTTTCTCCGACTCAGGCAACGGTAGAACTCGCTACTGGGAAACGGTACGTGAAGGAAGAAACCGACGTAGATATTGGGGAGGCGTTGGCGAAGAAGGCTGGGAAGCAGGAATAGGTAGAAGTCGTGAACGATGATAATGTCGCCTGGTTTATAGAGCTCCAAGATCCGGTCTGCGAAAAGCTTGTTCATGCGGTAATAGTCAGCCCATGACTTGCGAGCGGCTCTGCCATCGGCTGGCTCGTTTTGCTTGTAGTGGCACAGGGTGTACAACTCGTGTTCAGCATATGTGCGCCACCGGCCCTGATCTTTCAGAATGACTTCATCGGTCTTCTCGTCCCATTCGTCAGGCAGCCAAACGGGCACAATCTTGCCTCCGTGATCGCGCTCCAGCTGCTTCTCCAGACGTCCTCGGTCTTCGCGACCGATTCGCAAGCCCTGCTCTTGTGGGGGAGCCGGCGGAGGTGCGCCATCGATTGGTACTGGAGCAGCAGCCTTGTTGCCTGATGGTAGAAGTGCAGCATCCGCCTCCTCAGTGGTCTTCTTGCGCATCTCACCAGTCCACCCCACCAGAGTATGGTTCCATGGAGACGAAGATGATGCGAGGTAAGAGAACGAGTCGAAGAGCGCAGACGTGCCACGTCGAGGTAGTAAGTCAAAATCCTGACCTGGGGCGTAGGCAATATTGTACGGCACAGCGAATGTTGCGCTGATGATACGTCCGCTGAGATTTAGCTCAGGGTGGGCAGCGCGAGGGTCGACATCGGCCAGGTCTTGCTTGTACGATGTGGATGGGTCTTGCACCCCGCTGAGCCTTCGCAGCAATTCCTCTCCAGATTTCGCGCCGGCTGCGGCCTCGGTCGGAGAAGATGCCCGGTCCTCTTGCTTTGGAGCAAAGTAGGAATTGGCGCTCCAGGACGGGCCAGGTGTGACATTGTCTGGGTCAAAGGGCAGTTTGTTGTCCTGCTGACCACTCGTAGGGTTTGTGTAGGCGGAGTGGCCGGACAAGTGCACACCAGGTGTTACAGGAACATCGGTGATAGCGGGTTGGAGCGCGGGGTGCGACTTGTGGGAGGACTCGTCGACTGGCTCGGGCTCTCCGTGTGCTGGTCGCGTAGGAGCCATGTTCTACGCAAGCGTCGATGTCAGGCGCTGCGTGCCAGGTCAGTGACCGCAATGGTAGATTCGCGGGGCGGTATCGCGATGGCCAGGAGATCGCATGAGGCGCGAAGTAAACAGATGGCAGCAGGGCAGAGTTTGCAAAACTGTGCCTCAATCGTAGCAAGCTTACCTGGGAGGTGGCGCCTTTGTAATGGCAGGAAGTGAAGGAGAGGCGGCCGAACCGTGCCTGGTGTTCAATGGGCGTGGTGGGGTGTTTGGAACAACAGCGCGGGACAGGCACTTGAAGCAGGCCAGGGCGTGCTTTAACAGTACGTCAGTCGAGCGTCGCGGAGCTTGGGCCAGGGTTAAGAGTGCTTTATTAAATGTGCACGCTGCCTACATGACCCACTATTGCACGGCGACGGCTGCACGTTCTCGAGGACTTTTTCGTGAGGTTATGTCCTGATGACGTAGTTGGCCCTGCCCGCGCTCAGGTACCTTGGGAAAAGCGATAGGCCTAGGCCCGGACATATTATGGTGATCTGCCTTTCCTCTGCGACAACCATCGCAGTGAGTTGCGACAGGCGACACTACAGCAAGTGATAGAAGGACAAAATGCGTCTACAAACGGGCACCTGGAGCTTCTTTCACAAGCCTGCTGTGAAGCTTCAAACAGCGGGCTACGCGGGGCTTGACCAGGCTTACTGCCGGATGCTTGTAAGGCGTCGAGATGTTTCTCTTGATGTCCACAGGGCCAACATCAGGCCATCCGAGGAACAGGAACAGGCAGATGCTGCCCGCGGCCATACAAGAACGCGCCCGCACCGCGTCTTAGCCTACCCGAAGCGGTGTAGCGTCTTGGCTGCACGGTGAGTGCCGCGACATCGCAATTGTGAACATGCATCGTGAGATACCACGACCGCAACCAATTGGCCTATGACCCTGCCCGCCATCCTCGCAGCGGGATGCCCATGAAGCTCCATCACGCGCGGCCGATTTGCCGCGCTCCGAATTGCTTCTCTCCCTCGGTCCTTCTGTACCAGTATTTTATCTCCCCATACAATGCCGCCCACCAGCAGCGCTTTTCTTCGTCTGCGCCCTCACCCGAAGCAGCTGAGGATGGGCCGTCCAACAGGTCCTCGGAAAGCCCGGATCATACAGTGGCAACCATAGCGGCTCAAGCGATACCTAGTTCCCCTGCACAAACGAAGATCCGATTCCACGACAACAAGGAAATTCTAAGACGTAAGACGCCGCGGGAGTTGGTGGACGCTGCGGGAACGAAGGCAAAGCCCCCGAACCTGGTGAAGAAGGGCGCCCGTCCGTTGAACGCCTACAACTCCGAAAAAAATGTCGAGCAGCTGCTGCTGAAGGCCAAACTTGCTGTCGATGATGGTGAAGAGTACAGAGGGGAACTTGTAAAACCCTTTGCATCGCCTGTATTCATTCCGGAGCAAATGTTCCCCTGGTCTGCGAAATCTTCGCAGTCAAATTTAGACGCCATGTCCAGGTATGGAATCACTGTGTCACTAAAGAGCTTTGCTGATGGCGGTGCTTACAGGCTCAATCGGGAGATTAACGACTTCTACGAGTACGCGAAACCTAGTCGAGCAGAATTGTTTGCGCGGAAAAACGTCGTTGAGCAGATTCGCGCCGATGTGCGCCAGCGCCTACCGCACCACATCCTCGAAGTGTTTGGTTCCGAGCGAACAGGGTTGGCGCTCGCACTTTCCGACATTGATCTTCGACTCGTCAACCGCAGAGACTTGCATCAAAAATCGGACAAGCCACCGACACCTGAGCAGCGGAAGAGTCTGTTGAAGGACTTATACAATCTCCGCTACAGGGTTTTTGGTGACAGAAGCCGTAAATATATCATGCCGGTGCTGCGGCACTCCCGGTATCCCTTGATCAGTTTGCTGGATCGTGGTTCGGGTCTCGACGTACAGATCGTGTCGTCCAACAGTACGACTAGGCAGAGAGAATTCATACAGCGATACATGAATGAATACCCCTACCTTCGACAAACATATGCGGTAATCAAGACCATGTTCGACCAACGCGGGTTTTCAGACGTCTTCCGAGGAGGTTTTGGATCATACCCTCTCTTCATGATGATAGTCGCAAGCCTGCAGAACGAAGCAAACCAGCGGAGAGATGCCGCTGGCGCTCTTGTGAACTTCCTGTACTTCTGGGCGAACTTCAAGACCCACGAGCACGGAGTCTCGATTGCTCCCCCCGAGTACTTCGACAAGAAAGAGAATCCAATTCTCACCGACACCTTGAAGTCGAAGCTGAGCGTATGTCTATTTTGCTTATCTTAGACCTAATAACACATGCTAAAAAAACCTTTAGTCTCGAGCCTCGAAGCGTAAACCAGACTACATACTCACCCTGCGCGACCCCGCCGACGAAACGAACGACTTGGGCTACAAAGGCTCGGTCATCCTACATCTCCAATACACCCTCCGTCACCTCACAGCCCGCATGATCACGAACCTCAACGCAAACAACAGACCTAGCCTTTTGGCCCCGCTAGTAGGCGAAGTGTACGGCCGGGACCGCCATCGACGCGAACACCTCGCCGCACACGGCTCCCGGATACAGCAGCAGGTCGAGAAGTCTCTTGCCGCAGCCGCAGCCGCAAGGAACACCCACACGGAAAAGCACGATGCAACGTCCACGCAACAGACGGCACAGGAAGACCCCACGGCGCAGCTAGAAACCGACGTCCACGGCTTCCTAGCCGACAACACAGACTCTCCAACCGACCCCCCTCACTCCCAGCAGCAAGACCGCATCCCCATTGGATCCAAAGTCTCCATCGCATACAAACAAACCAACCAACGTGGAATGTTCTTCACCGCCCCCAACGGGACGCCTGCCAAAGATGTCACGCCTGCACATTCTCCGGCCGACGTGCAGGCGCAAGTCGAAGATGTACACGAGACCAGGACGCATGGTGCGCAGCAGGAGACAGGCCGGTTGCCGAAGGTGGACACTTAGGGCTGCGGGGATGGGTAGCGTGGGCGCGAGGATGTGATGGGAAATGTAAGATAGGAGAGGAGGGTATCTAGAACTGGGGGCATATGTATTGTTGGGTAGACGGACAAAGGGCTAGACGCCTGCACAGCGTTCGTGGCATTTAAGCGGACGAGTCTATGTAGGATATCACATGTCCGGCCGTGCAGCTCCGTGACGAGAGAAATGGATCGAGTTCCATAATCTAGGAGACCCGTGAAATCATAGACGACATGGCTTACCTATCGGTCCACTCTGCGAAGTTCAATACTGCCCGATAGCGAACACACATGCAGTTGTTCCAGTGCCTGCCTCCTCCAGACCATACAAGTTCACTACATCACATTCACAGGGGCCAGCAGAAAAAACGTATGGTCTAGTCATGCGATTCCGATCCCTCACGCCTATAAACAAAACCCACGTATGCATCATGGGAAAGTAGTAACAAAGGAACACCTATTGAGTGAACAATGAAAGACCGCCGACCGTGCTCAGAAGGCAGTCGCATGGAAGCTCCCGTCCTGTGTCCGCCATGTCCGTGCATCCTCTCGATCCCTTCTCGCAGCCGTGCCGTCTCGCATCGTGAACCGTGATATATCCGTCAGCACCATCCCTAGATCGCATACTTCCGGGTCCACTCCCTGGCCGTCGACTCGTAGCGCGACCGGTCGGTCTTGTACACGTGTGCGATCTCGGGGACGAGCGGGTCGTCGGGGTTGGGGTCTGTCAGCATGGAGCAGATGCTCAGTAGGACTGGGTAAGGTTAGCATATCAGTCAAAATGCCATATTGCCTGTAGGCGGAGAGAAACAGCGTCCTAAGGCGAAGGTAATGGTGTCGACGTACCCTTGCTGATGGTCAAGGCTGGACTCCACTGGTCTCGCAGAATATCCAAGCAGATGCTGCCGTTTGAGTTGATGTTGGGGTGGTAGATCCGGGTGGTGAAGTTGACCTTCGGAGGCTTGAAGGGGTAGTCGGTGGGGAAGTGGATCGCGAGGAAGAAGACGCCGCCTGAGTACGGTGAGTCGCTCTGTTGCGCGTGTTAGCGTCATCATCACCTGGTGACGGGTTGTGGCGGGGCCTAGCAAGTAGCGAGCCGCGAGAGTTGTCTGAGTGTACGTACAGGACCCATGATGGTTGCTTGCCAGTGGAACTATAGCCTCGTTAGTCGATGTTCTTCTTTGCGTCGTGGTCTCGTTGCGGCGAGGACAGCGACGCCGCCGCCTCAGCCGCAGGTTCATGAGGGTGTGACGTACCAGGTCATCTCCGATGGGACCGGCGCTGCATGACGAGGGAGGGTCACTGTAGTCTCAGTTAGTTCAGCGTCTGGATCGCAGCATCGCAGGGCTGCTGCAGATGTATACAGAGACTCGGTCGCCCCGCACTGCGGGCTGTCATGCGAGCAAACAGGCGGGCAGGACGGCGGGGAGGGCGGGCAGCACGTACCGGCCCAAGTCAGTGAGCTCCTTGTTGATACGTTTAAGGGCCATGGCTATGTGTGTGGTGTACGGGTACGGGTGGTGGTATTATTCGTGAAGTCAGAGAGTGTTGGTGGTTGTTTGAAGAAGAGAAGTGGGCTGCAAGAGAGTTAGCGCTTGATCCCGGACCCAAGCCTGTGCCACGAGCGTATCAGCGGAAGGCACCCGCCCCCGCTACTGAACGTACCTGTGAGTCTCTCTTACGTTGCTGGCTGGAAGGCAGGACGTGTGGCTGAAAGGTGCTCAACGATGAACAGGGCAGTAGAGTGTGCGACAAAGACAGCGGCCAGTGTGTTATATCACGTATCTCGAATATGGTTGAGGCGCGGCCGAGACAGGACAAACCAAACCAGCCGTCACAGCCCGCAAATTTATTCACCGACGTCCTGACCGCTGCGCATTGCGGCAAGTGGCGACTCATCGAAGGCGGAAGAAGGTCTAGCGGCCGCTGGAAGGCTGACTTTCACCCTGCGCACGTCTCTTACTAATATATTGGTGATGCTGCTCTGCTTCCACTCACCACCTGACAAACACTGGACATCACGGCTGTTGTAAACGGCTTCAGTCTCACGGAGTTTCGAAACGACTCGCATGCATCATTTCCTATTTCTATCACGCCTCTGCATGCATGACATACGTCCACGACAGCTGCAAGCCAACGCTTGTGGCTACATGTTACGGTACACAACTGAGATTCTGCGGCTGTCATTGACCAGTAAACATAGTACGCGCGGACCACAGTGGCGGCAGCCCCTTCTGATGAAGAGCCACCATACGGTTTCGAAGCACAACTTTAGGCTCTATAAAGTGGGTCACCCTAGGGTAACGATTCCTACATATCACTTTCCCAGTGTCCTTCACTGGCAAGTCCATGAAAGCCAAGTTTAGCAGAATGCTTGGATGCCAGTGATTGCTCTGCCCAGGATTAAGGCTATGACCGGTCAGCATGCGCCCAACATCGCGCAATAGGGTACTCACAGTGGATGTCACTCTGTCCTTCGTACGTCTGGGTCACGAACAGATTCGCCACGTGTCTGCCAATACCATACTCATCGCTCACAGCGTTGCCACCAAACACTTCCTGCAGCCTGAACTTGAGTTAGCCGACTCCTTTCGCCAAAAGCATATGCATGTAAACTTACGCTCGCGCGTTGATAAGTGCTCGGTCGCAGTTCTGGCGCTTAATCATGGAGATCATCTCGGGTGCTGCCTTGCCCTCATCCTTCAATCGTCCAACCTGGTAGGCTGCGAGAATACCGTATGCGGCATCCGTCGTCGCATCCGCCAGCTTCTTCTGCACAAGTTGATACTTTGCAATCGGGTTGCCCTTGAACTGCTTCCGCTCTAAAGAGTACTCTCTTGCTCTTGAGATACAGTCCTCCAGTGCACCGATGGTTCCCCAAGCAATACCATATCTCGCAGAGTTCAAACAGCTAAATGGACCCCTAAGACCTTCTACTTCTGGGAACATGTTGGCTTCGTTCACCGGACATTCGTCCAATTGAATCATTCCAGTGATAGAAGCTCTAAGCCCGTTCTTGTTCTTGATAGGTGGGGTTTCGAGTGTCCCAGGAGGACACTGGTCACGCTCGATCACAAACCCGCGGATCTTGCCCGTGCTCTCCAGCTTCGCCCATACAAGAAGCACATCGGCAATTGGAGAATTGGTGATCCACGTCTTCGACCCAGAAAGAAGATAAACCCCCTTCTTCGACGGATGCGGTTTCGCCACAGTCTCCATGGATCCAGGATCAGAACCGTGGTTCGGTTCCGTCAAGCCGAAGCATCCCAGGAGTTTACCTTTGGCCATCTGTGGGAGGAGCCTCTCTTTGAGCTCCTCAGTTCCAAATTCTTCGATGCCGCCCATGGCGAGCGCGCTTTGCACAGAGTAGCCGGACCGGTACCCTGAGTCGACTCTCTCGACTGCTCGTGTGATCAATCCGGAAGCAACGCTGCTGACGCCTGCACAGCCGTAGCCTTGAATTGTTGCTCCTAGAAGACCTAGTTCGCCCATTTCCGTGAGTATTTGTCTGTCATATTCCTCTTTCCGATAGGCGTCTGCATCGTTGCATTAGTGGTGCTTTGTTTCCCAAGGCGAACACCGAATTACCTAGCACCCTCGGCAACATGCGTTCTTGACAATATGACTCTGCGGTCTCGGCAATGGCGAGTTCCTCTTCTGTATAGTTGTTGGCGACGTTGAGAGGATCCTTCCAGTCAAATGATACAGGTGCGTGTAAGTGGCGCTTTCCTCCAATTGCAGCGCGGTTTATAGAGGCCAATTGCCTTACAGCTTGCCGACAGACTGGTTTAAACATGATGTACACTTGAAAAAAGAAAGGATGCAATGAACAAGCGAGGAATAATATATTGAGTATGTATGAGAGGAAGGATGTCCATATGTAGTTTCGCCCCACCTCGCTCCCGAACATTGCCATGGGCCGCGGCTTCTTTGAGAGCTAACGACGTGTCGGCGAAAGGGAAGCTTTGGCCGACACATACGCCCTAGACGCTTCCGAGTAATGATGAGCCCTACAATTACATCTCAAGTAGGAAAATTGATAGGCATCACGTCTCGTGAATTCTTTGCTATTGACTGCACGTGTACCGACCCCAATCTGAACCCTGGCTGGGGAAATGCTTGTTCAATGCCAAACAATGTAGGGCTGAAAGTGGTTGGCGGGTGATCTCGCGTCGCGCGTCTGGGACGTGACGTCGACGCACCTCGCCCAGCCCTCGCCCACCACAACCGCGTCTCACTCGCAAATAATCCTCTCCACAAATAAAGAGGTGCTGCAATCAATTCCAAGTCTATCCACGCGCAGCAGGAGCCACAATGGGTATCAAACAACTCTACTCAATCATCAGCGAGAATGCCCCCGATGCTGTCAAGACGGGCGAAATCAAGAACCATTTCGGCCGGAAGGTCGCGATAGTAGGTATACAAATGTATGATTCTAGAGCTTTTGCTTACGCGTGCAGGATGCCTCCATGAGCATCTACAGCTTCCTCATTGCCGTGCGCTCCGACGGCCAACAACTCATGAACGAATCCGGCGAAACTACATCCCACCTCATGGGCCTCTTCTACCGCACCCTCCGCATGGTCGACAACGGCATAAAGCCACTCTACGTGTTCGACGGCGCGCCTCCGAAGCTCAAGTCCGGCGAGTTGGCCAAGCGGTTCCAGCGCAAGACGGAGGCACAGGCAGCACAGGAGGAAGCAAAGGAGACGGGTACTGCAGAGGACATCGAGAAGTTTGCGAGACGGACGGTGAGAGTCACTCGGGAGCACAACGAGGAGTGCCGAAGGTTGCTCAAGCTTATGGGCATTCCGTATATCGTGGCGCCGACGGAGGCTGAGGCGCAGTGTGCGGTGCTAGCGAGGGGTGGGAAGGTGTATGCCGCGGCGAGTGAGGACATGGATACTTTGACTTTCAACGCGCCGATCTTACTCCGACATCTCACGTTCAGCGAGCAGCGGAAAGAGCCGATTCTGGAGATCCACCTCGATAAGGTGCTGGAGGGGCTGGACATGAAGCGAGAGCAGGTACGTTCTCTTATCTTCACCCCGCGACGACTATATACTGACTGCCTATATAGTTTGTCGACCTCTGCATCCTCCTCGGCTGCGACTACGTCGACCCCATCAAAGGCGTCGGCCCCTCCACCGCCCTCAAACTCATCCGCGAGCACGGCACCCTCGAAAATGTCTACGAACACATGAAGACCAACTCGAAATACACCATCCCCGAAGACTGGCCCTTCGCCGACGCACGCGCCCTCTTCCTCGAGCCCGACGTCCGCCCCGCAGACGACCCCGAATGCGACTTCAAGTGGGAAGCGCCCGACGTCGAAGGCCTCGTCAAGTTCCTCGTCGAGGAGAAGCACTTCAATGAGGACCGCGTGCGGAGCGGCGCGAGCAAGCTGCAGAAGAATCTTAAGACTGCGCAGCAGAGTCGGTTGGAGGGGTTCTTTAAGCCGATGGAGAAGACGGCGGAGCAGAAGGCGGGGTTGAAGAGGAAGGCGGAGCAGAAGCTGGAGGAGAAGAAGAAGAAGCAGAAGGCGGATGCGAAGGAGAAGAAGGCGGCTAAGTCGAAGGCGAGGGGTGGGGCGTGAGCGGGGCGTGAGCGGGGAGGCATGAAGCAAGGGAAGTTGAGTGCGTTAGCATATGTATGCGATACTGGGCGGAGTAGCCGGAAAAGGTGGTAAGCAAAAGGATGCATGGGCATATGCGGGCATGCATATGGCGAGCAAGGCGTTTCAGCGGCGTTACTATGCATCTTCCTAAGGAATACCTTAGGGGATGCTCATTGGGTATGGTTCAGCGTTGTCCTTCAACTAGCCGACACGATATGGTTGTGCCCTAGGCTTTTCGACACATACCTAATTCTGAAGATACCAATTTCGCACTTTCAATAGTTAAGCCTACTGAACGTCTGTTTTAAGAGCATACTCTTGTTGTTCACGTACATCAAGACAAGAGAATATGAGAGCACGATAGAAAGTGAAATTTTGCTCTAGGTCCCGGCTCGACTGATCAACTGACATTTATTCAAGAAGACTTAATTTCCTTCATTCTCCCGAGGTAGCACTCTGAACGCTGATGACCACAGTGTGCTTTGAGGACTGGTTGATACTCCGCTCAATCTTGTTCGAGGTGGTGCTTCAGGTCCTAGATATTTTGCCATGACTGATGCTGGATGACGATCACGTCGCCAAGACAGGCTCCGACCACTTGCAAAACTGGGAAATTGGTTCACCAGGGTAAAACTCATGAATCAAAACCTCTTCCTGGTAGTGCGTCTTACCAATGTAGTGCCGGACAACGGTATGGCACACCATCCGGCGAGCAGGGTAGCGCCATGCCTCTACGACGGACATCAAGACCCGATCGTTGTAGATAATCTCGTGATATCGCACGTTCATCACAATGATGATTTCCTTCATGGGGTTCTCGTAGTTGGCGAAGGTGTCTAAGAAGTGCTTGAGTCCGACATTCAATAGACGCACACGGGCGTTCCGCTGTTGCACTGGATCTATTAGCGTTCATGTAAAGCAATCGTCGAATAGAAGGCTTACTTGGCAAGAACTCCTTGCGAATCTGGCGACAGACGCGCGTGAGGCCAGCGTAGGTACCAGCTCTGGGAATGTTGTGGAGAGGCTTTTCGTCGTCGCCTGGTGACACCTCAAGGTCACCGCCAGTCTCGTCCTTTAGGCAGGTGGTGTCCCAATCTCCATGATGGATGTCGACCGACTCGTCGTCATCCGCAAGTACAAACTTGTAGATGCGGTTGCGGATCTCTACTCAAGTATCAGTATGTGTCCACAGGCTCGCAATATGGCGTGCTGTATACTGACCTCCCGGAAGCTTCAGGAACGGAGACTCCATTTTGGCGCAGCAGACTTGCTGTTGCCGAGGGCGGACGTCTGTTTGGAAGTTTGGGGAGAGGGTGAGCAGGAAGTAAAAGAGGCAGAATCGGCTTTTTGAGCGTATGAAATTCCGCGCTAGGCGTCACCGCTGTAAGTGAATGCAGGAGCGCTTTCACCTGTGCTTTGACCATTCAGCGAGCTAAGATGTTTGTGCTATAGTCTAGATCTGGAAACAGCAGGCACACACTTTTACTCATCAAAGCCGTAAACAAACATTCAATGTATCCATACGGGCTATGAGCTATGTATCCGATTGCACCTTTCTCAAATTAACGTGCGCATGCCATAGACCTAGCCTTTCGATGCATGCCTAATTCTGAAGGTACCAGGTTCACACCCTCAATAATCAAGCCTACAAGTACCTGTTCCGCGAGTACATCCTCATATTCAGGAGTAATGTTACAGACTAGAAGAAACAGCAGTTCTATAGTGTATCTTAATTGGTCTCTCGCCCTGGTTCGATTCGACGGGATCTCAGCTAGCAATACATGACATTTTCTGGCATCCTTGCGGTCTGGCCCCAAGCACTGACAGTCCACTCTAACGTCCATGGGCTTGTCATGTGGCCTAACGTATGCAAATCGCTGTCCTTATACTGCGCTTCCCGTCGCCCTCCTCAGTCTTGTAAGGGACATAGAAGCCAGCGAGTACCCTTCCAAGAGAAAATCGCAAACCTCGACCCCGAATATCAACGCGCGGGAGCGGCAGAGCGTGGGAACAATCCCTCCTCCATGTTCAGGATTCTCCCCAACCCACATCTAAGAAAGTCCGCTTGCAGCTCGAACGGATAAGTGCGTGCGAACCAATCCAGTAGCTCTTCAAGGTCTACAGTCTCGAAGCTTGTGGCAGGAGAGGAGTTCTGGATCCAGGCATGGAATGTCACTTGGTTGAAGAACTGTGCTTTGGCACGTACGAGCGGCTGGAAGTCGAGGGCGGGGATTTCGGTGTCATTCAAAATGTAGATTCGGACGGTGATGGCTTTGGTCGTGTTGTCGCTGTTGCTGCTTGGTGACGCACTTGCGGGTGTGGAGTCAAGATGGAGGTAATGAAATCTGGTGGCGGTGGAGGAATGGGGACGAACATACGAGTCATACTGGGTCGTTGGGCAGGTCCTGGGGGGTAAATCTTGCCTGGTGTCGAAGAAAGTGGCGATGAAGATGTCGAGCTCAGGAAGGTTGACCGTGACGCGGGCGTTTTGCTGCTGGACTGGAGCACTGTTAGTGGATGTGCGACACAACCTCGACCTCCAGCTCGGGAACTCACTGGGCAAGAATTCTTTGCGAATTTGGCGACAGACGCGCGTAAGACCGGCATAGGTCCCATACCCACATACCTTCGCATCCTTATCCTCACTCTTTAGATGCTTTACCTCGACCGGCCGGCCGTGGCCCGCCGCCACGAACTTGTATATGCGGTTGCGGATCTCTACGTATCGTATCAGCTGGTAGGGAACGATTTGGATATACCGCATAGCAATTCGACCGAGCGCGATATGAACATACCTCCTGGGAGTTCCAAAAGCGGAGAGGCCATCTTGTTATGGCGAGTGTTGTCGATAGCTGTACCTTGCGGTTTCGCGTTCTGGTTCAGGTAATAAAAAGCTCGCAAGAGAATGTAGGTAATAGCCATTGTTTTGATGAAACATGCGCTTCAGGCCAAGGCAGGGGGTGCATGTATACCAGGAGCTCGAGTAGGGGGTAAAAGAGAAAGACAAAAGCCCTGGTCTGTGGGGTTGAAAGTGCGAGCGAGTCGTCGCCACGGCGACCGTGACCAGACTGCTGATTATTTGAACTAGTCGTTTTGAGCCTACGCGTCTGAGTGGTTGATTTTCGTGGTTGAATCTCGAGCGAGAGTCAACGCGGTGATCGAGGAACATGCAAGCTTTATATTGATAGCTTGGCCTGTTGCATCTAGAGTAAGCGTACGCCGCACGGATCCCTCTGAAAGTATCAGGCTCGGGTATTCAGTTACCTTGACGATCTACTGCCAAGGCAAGTATATGCGCCTGTCAAAGGATTCCTGCCCACGATAGTTCGCTTCTTAGGTCAACGAGCCCCCGAACGTTGCCAGCGCAAGTCGACAACTTCGTGGACTTACCGAGGAAGAGTGAAGCAAGGCACGGGATTTATATGAGCATCACGCAGCTACGTCGGGCCACGACGGATTCCGCATCACGCCCCCTGACCAATAGGCTACGTTGGGGAATCTTGAGGATGCGGAGAATGTTCTTCTCAACACGACCGTCAAGCTACCCTCATAACCGACCCAATCCGCATGTATATTTCTTAACCTCAGTAACGCGCCCTTTCCCACCTCCCCTCCTACCCCGCCCACTCAAAAGCAGCCACAAACCTCGGCATCAAATCCCAATCCGTCTCCAGCTCCTCCTCCCTCTCCTTAACCGTAGGTATCCCCACAATCTTCCACCTTACATCCCCCTCATCAAGGCCCTCCAACTCCACACCTTCCCGCTCGTTAAGCTCGCGTGCATTCCCGCCTTCTTCCCTAAGCCGCTCATCACCCCACCTAAGCTGGATCTTGCGAATCCAATGTACGTCTTCGGGACCGAGCTCCAAGCGTACATGAGGCGGGTTCATATTGCGGAAGTCGCTGCGCGCGGCGTCGACGTAGCCTTGCGCGCTTGAGACTGTCTCAAGCCGTACCTCGGGGCGAGTCTTGACTTGGATGCGTAAGATAGCCGTCGTTGGGGCTGTTATGTGCTTGAGCTCTTCGTCTAGGTAGTCTACTGGGCCGCCGTGCTCCAGGAGTAGCGCTATACTGCCGAGCGCTTTAAGGCTGATGGCGATCCACAGCGGAGTTGGGCCAGATGCGTAGCGTCCACTTCCTAGTTGGATATTCATGCTGTGGTTCTCGAGAAGGTATCTCACCATTTCGGTGCGGTTGTTTGCGGCTGCTTTGTACAGAGGTTTGGTACCGGGAGGGAGGCGGTGGGTGTTTGGGTCTGCGGCGTACTTCTCGATCATGAGGCGGGCGCAGTTGAGTGAGCCTGCTTCTACGGCTCGCTCGAATAGGTGCTGGATGTTGAAGTTTTGGCCTAGGGGTAATTTGTCGAGAGACATTGTGTCGTGCTCTTTTACGCCGAGACTTTTGATGAATTCGAACTTTTCGGGCCGGTTGAGACGCATGGCGTTGTAGGCACCGTATACGAATTGTCTTTGTAGTGCTTGAGGTACCTCGAAAGGTAGAATGTTGCCATGCTCGTCCGTCGGGTATTTGTACTTGAGCATCAGCTTTAGGGACTGGAAATCTCCTGCCTCCGCTGCCCAGGACATAGCAACCTCGAGAGTATTCTTCTGCTCGTAGTTGAGAAGATCTGTCGCTATTTTCCCATCCTTATCCTCGGTAGGGTAACCGCCCTCCTCGAGCAACAGCGTCAAAACCTCGAAACTCCCGGCCGCTGCTCTCTTGATAGCTAGAGGTGTCACTAAGACGCCAGTCGATTCGTCCTCTCGGTCCTTCCTCTTTCTGGTAGGTCCAGGAAAGGGATGTTCCAGCAACAGCTTGACTGTTTGAAGGTCTCCAGATCCAGCCGCTACCTCGAGCGCATTCGCGTTTATACAATTGCCCATAAACTGCGTTGCTCTCTCAGTCTTCCCGTTCGCCCTTGCCGTGGAATCTGCGCCTTGTCCGAGCAGGTATGTAATCATACCCGGCTGCGACACAGCAGCAGCCGCAATCAGTGGCGTTCTTCCATATTCATCACGGGATTCGATATCCACGCCACTCTCCAGGAAAATCTTGACACACTCAACATGACTGTTCATGACCGCCGCATGTAACGGCGAGATCGCAGGATCGTCTTTATCCGGTATACTCCCGTCATCATCGACGTCTCCAGCGTCACCATTCTCCTTCTCTTCTTCCAGCGCTTTCTCCACATCCGGCTGAACCCTAATCCCAGAACCAACAAAAAACTGCACAATCGCTTCATCGCCTCGACCGGCTGCAGCGCACAGCATCTCGCGTCTATGCTTCTGCTTCGGGTACTCTTCTAACACTTCTCTAAGCTTCTCGACGCGCTCTTCAGCATCTTCAATCAACCAAATCTTATTCTGCTGCATTGGATCACGACCCAAGTTGTCGATATACTCGGGATCCTCCAGGAAGAATGCATGTATGGCGGGTTCGGGCATGACAGAGATGCGCTGGCCGGGTGGAGCTACCGGTGGCTCTGGCTTGTGTGGCGGTAGGATCTTGACCATCTTTTCACTTTCAAATTACGTCAAGAACAAGATGTAGGAGCGGGTCTTGTCAAAGTTGTAGATGCTTGACGTTTTGAAGTGTAGTACTAACCTATTAGGCACCGATACTAGCGAGGGACTGTAACCTTACGCTAAGTGCGGCACCGAATCAGCGAGAGGTAGACTAGCCTAGTTCAACTAATGTGCAGGTGCAGGGCGACTAGTTCATCATGATAACTGTCATGAACATCACATCCAGCTGCTTAGGGCTTGTATTGGATCGCTCCATTTACATGCGTGGGCGGGTGAGACTTGGTAGGTAGAGCTGAGCGTTGTGTGGCGAGTGATGACAAAATGTTAGAAGCTGTGTGGCCCAAGTTGTAGTGGCACTGTATTGCTCAGCCCGCTATTTTACTGACTCATTTAGCTATTCAGAAATAGAGAGCATAAGACGTTCATTGTCGATGCCTAGTCTAAGTAAGCTATGAGGATGTGGCTGAACCACAAGTGTAGTATAAGCTATGAGAGCATGACTGGGTGCCAGCTATGGACTAAGCTATGCGATCTTGGCTAAGCCACAACCACGAACACTATCCTTGCCAACTATAAGAACCTTCTTTACGAATCACGGTGAGAGACAGAGACGGAGACTGTGCCCCTGAGATGGCGAAAACTATTTCTCACGTGATCCATCTTCAGGTACTTGAAGAACTTCTCCATGCCAGGCTCCGACGTTAAATCAAAGGTCACGAGCTTACCAAGATTCTTAGGATGCCCACACCGCACTTCCTCTTTGATGACGCGATTTCCAGGCTTCATAGCGATCTCGATGTCCCTGGAGCTGAGGTGGAAAAGGACAGCATCGAATTTGCATGCTGGATCGCTGAGCATGGCTAGCCAGTGTATGTTGTCGTGATCCAGAATATCGAAGAAAGTGAACGACGACGAGAACACGCCACTGGATACGTCTCCAGCGGGGCAAACCGTGACTTCGCACTGAGGCAAGCGAGCGAGGATCCGCAGCAGTGGTAGAAGGTCGATGTACGAGCTATGATCTGGGCCGTCATTGGGAATACGGATACCGAGTCGTCTGAAGGGATGTTCCGCAATGAGGAAGGTAGCTATGTAATTTCTGAGGTCGTCGTAGCTTATGGACACGGAAGCGTTCTCCTGCTGTACTTCAGGCCTGTCAATACGGGCTTATATCATGATACCATTGGGACTTACTCGGTAGATACTCCGAACGAATTTGACGACATGCGCGGGTCAATCCAGCGTAGGTGCCTGAGTTGAGGGTGTGCTCGTGGTCGCTCACGAAAGCCTTGCGATGCTTGATCTGGAGAGCCTCGCGGGGCCACCAGTCGGTGTCATTAGGGTTGTGCTTCTCTTCTCTCGGTATCCCATCGAACTCCGCGACAAGCCCATAAATGCGGTTCCGCAGCTCTATTCCTATCAGCACCCTGCAACCGCTCGTCACTCATCCTGCACATGCTTACCCGCCGGAAGATCCAGAACAGACGGCGCCATCCTGTCGTCGCTGCCACTATCGCTGCGGGATTTGTGGTGTATGTGGTGTTGCGAAGAAAGTGCAAGCGTGTAGAAAGAGCCCAAGAAATAGTGAGAGGCACGGCCCCACTTTTCCATATGAGGAAAGCGCAGGTAAAGGTGGCACAGAAGGGAAGGCGCGGGCGCAAACGCAAACACGTCGTTGAATTTGTTACTCGGGGATGTTCTGTATTTAGACGGTGGTTTACAGAGAGAAGAGTTTTGCTCACAATCACGCTTGAATTGCGTGTATGGGGGCACAAAGCGTAGTGCTATAGTGCCTCTATCTCGTAGATAACCTTAACCGTGTTGTTTGTCATGCTTTCAATTGTTCAGAGCCATCGCGCTCTGGGTACCATGAGTCTCCTCAGCCTCAAACGTCCTCTGAAGCAGGTGACTGAGTCACCGAAACACTGGCGCCTGAAATACGAAGAACGAGTGTCCCGGAATGTCTTGTCTCCTTGACTACTTCCATCGACTCCAAGAGATTGCGCACCTGGCTTGCGTTCTCCCCGTCAATGTACGCAGCACCTTTGTGGCCGAGCACGATCTTGATGTCCCTCGAGGTAAGGTTGAAGAGTATAGCGTCGACGAAGGCAGACTCGCGGAGCATTGCCAGCCAGTCCTTGTGCTTGTGTTCTAGAATGCGATAGAGAAGCAAGTACCCGAGATAGAGCTCCTCGTTTAGTTTTTCGTACTTGTCGACACCACACCGGAACCCGGTTTGGGGGTTGGCGCTTGCACGTAGGATTGGGAGCAAGTCGACATGCGAATTCATGGCCATGTCTGTCGTTCGGACTCGAATCTCTAGACCTGTGAGGATATTGCGATGGGTATGTCCGTTGAGAAGGATAGCGGGAAGATCGACGAGATCATCGTATCCAGCATACATCACGTTCCAAACGGCCCGAGAAGCTACAAAGACTGGCACGCTATGTGAGCTGAGTTGTTGACTGCAAGGTGTAACAATGACTTACATGGTAGATATTCCTCGCGGATTTGACGGCAGACGCGTGTAAGTCCAGCATAGCTGTTCGGCGGTCCGGCTTCCTCCTTCTTTCTAGACCACCTTCCATAATACATATCCTCCCATGAATCGTAGGTATTGTAGGACGTGAGGCGCTTGAATTCTTTCTTGTGCTTGATCTTCGTGACTGCCGCGTCGTGCTCGAGCACCAGCGTATACACCCGGTTCCTGATCTCTACATAACATCAAGATCAGTACATCATCCACAAATTTGCGCGAATAGTACATCCGTTACTTACCGCCCGGGAGGTTGAGCAAGAGCGACGCCATGATCTCGCCGTAGCGACTGTCGCTGCAGCGGTTGACGTCCAAGGAAGGTGGAGAAAAGGTGTCGTACGAAGACGCCAGACCTTAATTTAAGCTCCTCGTCACTAGTCCCACTTTGGTTGTGGAAAGAAACCAAGCGCAGGTGAAGGTAAACGCAAAGACCAAGGTAAGTGAAACACCCGTCACAAACTTCACAAACCAGGGTGGCACAGAAGGGACACAATCAAAAACACGTCATGCAATTTGTTACATTGTCATCTTGTTTATTTAGGCCGTGATTAAGAGACACGAACCTCATCCATATTCCGCTTTTAGATCGCCTAATACGGAGCTATACATGCCGCTGGAGTGCTCCCCTCTCTTGGAAAACCATAACCGTGTTGTATGATGACTTGCCGCTGCTCACTGGGCTGGCGTTGAGCGTGGCACCGCTTTTCTCCTCCTTCCATGGTGTCAGTGAGTAGGTGAAGGCGACCGCGTCACCGAAACAGTAACATTAGGAACACAGTGAACGAGTGTCCAACCTCGCGGATCCGCTATTATATCCAAATGCTTCAAGAAATCTTGCACCTCGCTCTCCTTCTCGACATCGAGGTATGTGACGCAGTCATGTTTCAAGACAATCGTGATTTGTCTAGTGGCGAATTTGTAGAGTATGGCGTCGATCGAGATGGGGGCGTCAAACATTGCAAGCCAATTGGCGTTTTTGTGGTTCACAATTCGCTCCAAAAGCTTGTAACTTTCGTACGCATCATCTTCCATATAACCGGCCTTGGAAATGCCTAGACTGTAAGAGTGTGTACAGCGATTTGATTCTCGTGTATGCAGAATTGGGAGTAGGTCGACGAATCGATCACGGTTCGATCCAGACTTGGTAACCTGAATATGAAGGAATCCGGTACAGAGGCCGTCGGTGTTGAGAAATGTAGTAGGGAGAAGTGGGATGTCGTCGTAGCTTGCAAGTATCTTGAACTTTCCCATGAATGGGACATGCTCAAGTAGCGTCGGAACATTTCGCTTTTGAAGCAGCACTGAGTCAAATTGTTAGATGGTACATCCAAGGAGGATCTACATGGCTGTGGATGACTTACAAGGGAGGTATTCCTCACGGATCTGTCGACATACGCGTGTCAGTCCGGCATACCTCGAAGCGCCCTTGGTGTCCCGACCGGCCCCAGCAGTATTGAAGGTCAAGGACTTGTGTGTGACAATCATCACTTTGTCATCGTGTTCGAAAACCAGCTTATACACGCGGTTGCGAAGCTCTGTACAACACCGTTTAGAACGGCTCGTGTCATGTCCCGCGGAAGGGGCGTGTTACTCACCTCCAGGAAGATTCAGAAAGGGCGACGTCATTGCCACCGTTGCCGTTGCTACCGCCGCGGTTGGTGTCGCGAGGAAGATGGAGAAAAGAAAGGGTTGCGTCAAGGTGGCGGACCTGGTTTTAAGCTTTGCGTCACCCAGGCGACCGCGCGGTACCCAGAGAGGAAAAGCGGGCGAGAGTAAAGGTGAATGACGCCATCTACTGAGAGCACACCGGGCCGCTTAGGTACCTATGGTAGGTAGGTAGGTAACAAATTTACGTCCAAGAGTTTGAGAGTTTGAGCATCAGTGCCCTTCTGCGAGTTACATACCGTAGGTAGCCTCCCTGGGCGCAAGATATCTCATATTGCCATCCGGGTTGGAAAGCATGCGGCGCTCAGTCGTCTCTCCATAAGGACGCTCCGAGCATCAACCGTAAAGGTGGTTCGTACAATTCGCACCTCTGCTCTGTGTTCTGTATGAAGATCTCAACTGCACTGTACCCACGAGACATCCGCCCATCCACTCTATTCTTATATTCAAACCAACATAGCACAAAGCAACAGCCACAATACCTACACCCTTCACCCCCTAGCAGCGACTTCGAAAACCGCCGCTCACCTCATCTATCACAGTCACCCCCAATCTTTCAATCTCCAATAAATCCACAGAGTTCGTGCTTTATCAAGGTACACTTCCAGCCCAGCCCCCCTCCACCAGATACGCAGAAGTCAACCCCGCGGCGGAGCAAACCTGCACGTTGCAAAGCTGCAGCGACGACTCAACCCGGTAAACGAGGCGCTGCCTCGCATGTGGGCAAATCACACCCGTGGACTCCACGCGATCAAGAAACATAGAATCTAAACGTAAAAACAAACATCTCGCATTGCACACATCACCATCATTAAACTCGCTAAGCCACTCGCTACACTCGCTATGAAGTCGTAAGTCATTACCTCCCCCCTCTCACCTGGTATCTCAATCTCCTCCTTCCCCCATCCATCCCCCTCAATGCTAGGAAACATCAAGAAACACCACTCGCTCGTCTCGTATATACCTCACACACACGCGTAGCTAGCAGGGCAGGCAAACAAACAGACAGACAGACAAAAATACCACGAAACGTACGAGACGAGATACAACACCGTGCGCAAAGAAAGAAAAGAAAAGCAAAAAAGAGGTTCAAATCTGAAGAAGCCAGTCGAAGAAGGAAAACAAAGAAAGACAAAGACAAGACAAGACAAAGACAATGCAGTCAGCTAGGCCAGGCCAGGCTACCGAAACAGCCCATTCAGCACGCTCTCCAGCTTACTCGCAAGCGGATCGTCGTCTCTGACCGCGCCACGCTCGTCGAAGCGGGGAGGCAACTCGATGGTAGCATCCGAATCCGAGGTATCGTCGGGGCTCTCGTCGCGCCTACCCCTATCCCTATCCCTGTGTCTATCCCTCTCCCTGTCCTTCCTCCTTCCACCATCCCTCCCGCTCTCCCTCTCCCTCTCCCTTTCATACTCCCTATCCCTAGACCGCTCCGGACCTTTCCCCCCCTCACCCTCAGGCGTAAACACCCTCTCCTCCGGCTGCAAATCAAACATAACGCTCTTCTCGCTCGCAGGCTTCACAGGCTCAGGCTGAATCGGTGCTTCGGCCGACCTCACAGAATGAATAGGCACAGGCACACCCTGAGAAGGAGGAGGCGCGACATCGATCGAAGAATTGGAATGGAGCGCGCCTAGACGATCTGCACGGGAAAGGTTAGCGAAACTGACCTACGGGTAGGCGAAAGCCCAGACCCACCAAGACGTGAAGCGTGCATGTGCTCTGGAACTTCAAGGGGAGGATCGCGAGCACTCACATTGTCATCCGGGCGGCGGTAGCGGGGTCCTGGTGGGCGTAGGGGTTGCCGGGTTCGGCGGGCGGCGGGGTGTAGCCGGTGGCTGGGTGGATGTGGCCGGCGGGACCGTTTGCAGACCCGTAGCCGTTGCTTGAAGGAGGGTAGTCGGCGGGGTTATATGGGGGTAGGCGTTGTTATTGTTGTTGTCGTTGTAGTCTCGAGTGCTGTAATTATCTACGGGCTGGGTGGGGGTGGGGGAAATAGTTGGATTGAGGGAAGTATTGAGGGTCGTCAGCGCCGGGAGGTCCGGGGCTGTAGCTGCCGGTGGAATAGGCCGAGTCTTCTTGTTGTCCTGTAGAGTTTCAGAGGGGTGGGTCAATTTTCGGGTGTACTGGACCTACGCTGTCGTTCCCTGTCAGCCTTCTTCTTTTCTCGCCGCTTCGCTGCCTCGTGAGCAGCCAAGCCAGCTACACCAGCAACTGCAGCGGTCTCTGCCGCCTTCCGTGTCCGACTTTTGCTCCGGCTTCTGCTTGATCGAGAGCGTCGCCGTTGGCCATCCGAAGAAGATGACGAGCTTCGACGCCGATGCCGGTGGCGGCTCGCCGGACGATCGGTATAGATAGGATCACCGCCGTACTCTACAAGGGCTGCGTCACCAGCTGTGCTTCCGCGTCTACCAGAACGTACCGACCTGGATCTTGACCGTGATCTCGACTTAGATAATTCTTTGGCCTCCTTCTTACCCTTGTGCCTCTCATATAAGCCCGTCACAGCCGCCCCAGCAACGCCAGCAGCAGCGATCGGGACGCCCTGGCGAACGCGGCTTTTGCTGCGTTTACCCTTCCGCTCGCGCGATTTGCTCCGTGCGTGTTCGACGATACCAGCTACTGCTGCACTTGCCAGACCGACCTGCGCGGCACGTCGGTTACGATGCTCAGGGCTCATGTGCCTACTCTCCGACCTGCCTCGTGAGCCTTGACTCTTAACAGATACGGCGCGGGAACGGGAGCGTGAAGACCTTCGGCGCCTAGACCTGCTGCGGCGATCTTCTATGATCGTAGTCTGAGTTTCTTTCTTCCCACGTTTTCCTGCGGCGTATGCCAGAGCTCCAATACCCGCGACAGCCGCGAGAGTGCCCAACTTCTTCGTCCGTGACGTAGAACGGCTCCTGTGCTTGCGACCTCGCTCGCGGTCGCCCGACCAGGATCGGGAACGGGAGCGGTTTCTGTAGCGGCTGATGGCTTCGGCACCCACAGCTCCCAACGCACCATACCCAGCCACTTGACGGAGGTGGTGGCCGGGATCTTCTCCCTCCTTCTTGCGACGATGCCTCATGAGCTCGGCTGCGGCAACCCCGCCGATGACACCCTCAGCGAGGTGACGGCGGTGGTGAGGACTCACGTCACGGCCAGACCCCCAGGTATCCTTTTCTTTGTGAATAAAGACGACGTCATCGTCGCTATACGCATCTCTATCACGATAGCGGCCGCGGCCATACTCGCGCTCGTAATCGTAGCCTTCTTCGCGACGGCCACCGCGGTCGATTTCCTTGACCTTTCGCTCGTAGTAATAGTCTTCTTCTCTGCGGGGCTCGCGGCGGGCAATCTGTCGGTCGTCTTCGACTACGGTTCGCTCAACGAGCTCGTATGACGGCTCTTCTCGTCGGATAATGACCTGCTGGGGAGCCGACTCCTGGAGAATGATGGGCTGTGGCGCTTCGTTGCGAATGATGATGGGTTGCGGCGGTGGCTGCTCCGGACGGAAGAACTCGGTGGATCTTGAGTAACGTTCGAGTGAGTACGGATCGCGCTCGACCTCGCGCTCGCGCTCCACTTGACGTTCCACACGGTACTCTCTAACAGAGGGCGGCGGCGGCGGCGGGGATGGCGAGCGCTCCACTTCACGCTCGATGCGGTACTCGCGGATCTCGCGGCGGGGTGAGGGGTCACGCTCGACCTCGCGCTCAACGAAGCGGTATTCTCGTACTTCTCGGTCTCGGTGGTCGTGGTGGTCGTCGTGATCGTCTATGGTATATCTGCGCACCTCTCTGCGCTCTTCGACGTCTTCGTGGCGCGGACGGTCGCGGTGCACCAGACGCATTTCCGACTCGTATCGGTCTTCTTCTAGGGCGTTGTCAGGAATCTTGTAGCGCTTCACTGTCGTGTAACTGCGGCCCCCGTGGGAGCCGGTCTCCCAGTCGCGCTCCCGGTCCCGCTCTCTGAATATGGTCGACATGGCGCACAAGCGGGGTGTTAGGCAGCGGGCCGAGCGGACGCTATGTCGCGATTATGGTGGTTAAAAGGTTGGTGCGAGGTGCAGTGCAAGTTTGGTTCCAGCGAGCGGCGATCTGGTGTGGTGGGAATGGCAAGTGGCAGGCGGATGCGCAGTGACGCAGCGTTCGCAGCTCGTCTATGAGCCAGTCGGCCTGAGACGACGATCTGACTGGGCGGAGGGGCACGGGAACCCGCTACAGCAGCCGATGGAAGCGCAGCGATTGGCGACGGCAGCGAGACGCACCGCGATATGGATAGTGAGATGCGCAGGACGGTGTAAGTAGTGCTATAGGGAGGGTTGGAAATCCTCAGCTGCGGGCGACGGCAGGCTCAATATGAGCCCATGCGGAAACCAAGGATGTGAGGCTGCCCAGTTTGTGGAGCAAGGACCCGGTCAACTGATTGACGTCACAAGGCTGGAAGCGACATGCGAACCATCACGACTCAGACTTCGAAGGCGCCAGAAGGATGCCAGAACGCGGCTACAGAACGCCTTTGCGAGACCTATATAGCTCGCGATCGCCCGAGGCC
The DNA here is from genome assembly GCF_027946475.1 of Didymosphaeria variabile. Taxonomy (NCBI): domain Eukaryota; kingdom Fungi; phylum Ascomycota; class Dothideomycetes; order Pleosporales; family Didymosphaeriaceae; genus Didymosphaeria; species Didymosphaeria variabile. The sequence goes on along the minus strand of NW_026611627.1, from coordinate 3,005,077 downwards.
GCGCCGTAGCAAACTCTCACTATCAGAACGACACCGTATCCCATCCTGCTGCAGCTCCCCGCGCCGCCTTCGCCCCCACCGCAACAGAGTAAGACATGGACCATTCATCTTGCGAGTCTGCAATGCATTACTCACAAAGAAGGGTTCAGGTCTTCTCTTTGACGGCTAGCTCACCGGATAGCCTGCGCTATTTAGTTGAGAGAAAGGCTGTTGCACAGCCTACCCTGCGGTGTGAGTAGCCAAGCACGAAGCTCTCATGCGGAGAAGTTGTCTCCAAGCCACCACCCAGCTGGCGAGAAGTGCACAGTCACCTGTCTGCTGTTTGACTCACTTCCACCATTTGGATTCGTCGGCTCTGCGTTGCGCGCTGATGCGTATGAGCATTCTCGAGAGCGAAATCTCTGGGAGAGTCACAAGGCTCGGAAAGATTTGTCTCAAGGAACCCCTGTGATAGCGAGCTGCATGCGCGCATCATGTCTGCAGTTTCGATCGGCTTCGGTCGGTTGGGCAAACGAGTAGGGTGACCGGACAGCGGCTGGAAGGTCGATGTCGTCCACGACGGCTGGAGGCCTCTTTAAGTATGTTGCTGCAATGCCTGAAAGCGGGATGCCAGTCGTTGCCTTGCCTTGTGGTACAGCACTCACCACTGTCGGGGAGGGGGATCATCCGTCCGGCACGCGACGTGGCTGCCTGTTTGCCTGGCTGCCTGAGGTCACACTGAGTGCACAGTGGAAACGATATTTGCAAGCGCAAACATGGCGCTTCTCCCGAAGTTGTCACGGCGGGACTGCCCGAGTAAATATAGGCATCGTACATGGTCTTGGCTTGGTGGTGCGGTTGTCGACCGGTGGAACAGACAGATTGACTGCGGGACAGCGGCAACAGCCGTGTCTGACCTGCCGGAACGCTTGCGCAAGCTCATCGGACCCCAACCGCCGCAGAGGCTGCAGCCTGGCGCTGGATGCCTCAGGACAACCGTTCGTTGTTTCGCCGAGATTTCGACGTTCTTGATCTGCGACCTCTGCAGCCGTTCCGCAGCAACAAGAAATTATCGTCGAGCACGAGCTGCGGCACCCCTATGCATGCCAAGTCGTCCGCTCGTCGTTTTACCATGGCGGTCGGTTACGACGGCGTTGCGTTGTAGCCACAGGACGTATTTCTGTATCACGTGGCGGTGCGATTTCGCGCTCCTTGTGGAAATCCCATTTCATGCCTCGACTGCATCCGGAGGCATGCGCGCGGGTCCTGGTCAAGTCCGCCGAAGCAAGGCACACAGCCAAGATCATGCAAGCTAACTCCCAGATTTTGCCCTGGCAGCCCGGGTGCCCGGCTATAGATATTCGGGGTTGTGTAGGTAGCGAATCTCACGAGCATGCATAGCTGTGGCGTAGGAAAACACCCTGGAAGTTCGAAACTCGTGCAACGAGCAACCTGCCGCGTCACGAAGAATGACGCGTACGGTTCTCCACAGATTTACAGACATGCTCCAGAGAGCCCCAGAAAAGCTGGCGAAGATCAGTTTCAGGTAGAACATCGTTATTTGTACTTACGGTGCACGCTTCGGTGCAGCGAAATTGGCCCCATTGTTGTCCGCATTTGCCTCCGTCAGGCAACGGGGACTTCCAAGTCCGCAACCCTGACCGGCAGCCGCTTCGCACGGCGCCCCCATGCTCGCCTTTCTACATCGGATTGTGCTGCCGCGTCAATGTTTCGCCAGAGGAACGTGAGCTAGCCTGCGGACGAAGATGTGCTACGGTAGGGAGTTTGCTCCAGCCTTCGGAATGTGGAGTGGCACAGCACCTCTCCTCTCGCCGTGTATTTTGCTTCTTCTGCAAACTTTCCTGCTGCTAAAGGCGACAGTAGTCATGGCCACCGCTTAATGGCGTTCTCGTTGGCCCGTCCCGCAACGCCCTCCTTTCCCCCGCTCATTGCACACGGCAGCCCGTGTCCTCGATGCAGTCATGGGCGCTCTGATTGCTCTCGCGCTCCCTTCGCCAAGAGCACCGCTGGTCTTGGCAGTGAGCTTGACTTCCGAACACTGGGCAGCGCAGGGGTGGCTTGGTCAGGTACATACGCACTGCGGTGCTGTATATCCACCCGGACGATGCTCCCTCTATAAACTCTCATGCTGTCCCTTCCGTCGCTCTGTTCCGCCCTTTAAACTTGCATCCGGCCGCAGGATATCTCCGAACCCTCTTCCTTGTCTCACGACTGACCGCAAGCGTTCTGCTGCTACACCTACGCGTGTCCCCATTGACGTTGGAAGACACTCGCTGCGATGCCCCTGAGGACACTCACCATCTTTTAGACTTTGCATTTTCTTCCTCTCGTTCGACTCCGCATAGTGTACTCACATCACCTCCGCATCAGCGAGTCATTGATTGAAAATGGCCCCACGCGACGCTAACTGGATCGATGTAAGTTTACCCATTCACAATTGTACAACCGTTCTGACGCTCATGATTGTAATAGGGCCTGCGCGGCGTCGCTTCCTTCATGGTCGTATGCGGCCATTTGTGTACAGCTTTCGTTCCTTGGTTGCACGCACCGGCACCGGACGCCAAAACCGCGCCCCACCTGTTTCAGTTACCATTCTTCCGTCTAGCCGTTGGAGGCCGCTCGGCTGTGGCACTCTTTTTCCTCATAACAGGTTATGTGAACTCGATAGGACCAATTGGGCGATCGCGGGCTGGAAACACGGATGCGGCGTTTAATGGCATTGCGAGGAGTGCGCTCGCTCGCTCGGGCAGGTTGATTCTCCCGACGATGATTGCAACGGCGTTGACGTGGTTTATGGCCAACATCAACGCGTATCATATGACCAAGCATGTCGATTCGACGTGGATTCGGCAGGGCTGGCACCGACAAGAGCCTACTCTTGGAGCTGCACTCGCGTCGTTGCTGAAAGCCGAGGTGAATACGTGGACAATCGGGTGGGACGACTATGACGGAACACAGTGGACGCTGCATCTGTTCCTGGAGGGCAGCATGCTGGTGTATATGACCATGTTTGCTACAGTTCTGGTAAAGCCAAAAGCACGATTTGTCGTCTACGCTGTACTTTACCTGTACTTCTGGCAGCTTGGAGAGGGTAAATTGAGAACTTCTGAAGAAGAGCGAGCTCATGAGGCTAACAGGATACAGGTCTTGCAGTCGGTGCCCTCAAAGGTCTCAACATCGTTTTCGGCATGTTCGTCGCAGAGCTGCACAATCACTACAAAGACTCTGCAACCTCCGTCCTTCCTGCGCCCATTCCAGCGATCATGATCATTGTAGGCATGTTCATAGCCGGCTTCCCGCAAGACGCGCCGCATAACGCGCACTGGTCCGACTCCATGTCCCGCTTCATGCAAGCCATCACTGTCGAGAAATCCGACATCCGCCGATACTGGGACCACATCGGTGCTTCCACCGTGCTCCTCGGCATCTTCTTCTCACGCAACGCCCGCCGCGTGCTCACCTCGCCCGTCTTCAATTTCCTCGGCCGCGTCAGTTTCCCGGTCTACCTGATGCACAACACTTTCATAAAGTCAGTCCTGACATGGATGGTGTACCTCCCTTCTGCGATGAATCCCCCCCGGAACGAGAAGGGCCAGCAGATGGACCTGCAGCGCGGCTCCACGACACACGTCTTCATCGCCGTCGTGTGCTTCTTCTACATCCTCTACCGTTCTGCAGCCCTCTGGGTCACGCACGTCGACCCCTTTTGCGCGAAACTCGTAAACGCCGCAACGGGCTGGGCGTACGGCGAGGCGACGCCCCGCGAGAGCAGGCCTATCCTCCAGACCGTCGAGCGCAGGCAACACTCGCCACGACACGAGAAAACGAAGCTTGATTCTCCTGCATGAACGAACGGCCGCCTTTTTAGCACCATCCTTATCAATATCACACCCAAAATATCAGCATCAGCAATATCCTTATCACAAACTCATCATCAATTAGCATCTCCGGCGCGAGCGTCCGTCCCCCCAGTCTTAACGGTCGACCACCACTTCACTTCTTGTATACTTTGGCTCGAAGCCGAGCTTCACCTATACCCTTTTTCGTCTTTTTCCAGTTCGCCGACACGGCCGGCTGCGGTCCTGTCGAATACCCGATCGATCTACTCTGCATATGTGGCATTTGATGGCGTGTGTGTACGCAAGGCGTTCGGGCGTTGCTTTGATTTTGGACGTGAACTTGAGTACTTGGCATGGTGGGGGTTTTGATATTTAGTATCCGAGATAAGGGAAGCATCTGACGGCGGGGAATGTAAAGCGCGAACTATCCATAGCATGGTCGGCGATGGGATTGCATAGGAAAAAGGAGCTGTAAGATTACATGCATGCGGTGGCTGGTTTAAGAAACTAACTATCAAATTAAAAAAAGTTATAATGCATGGGGCGGCTGCTATGTGCTTCGGTCGTGCTCTGTGATATCCTTGCAGTGAGGTGTAGATCGAACTGTCGAAGCGAAAGGAAAGATGAACACTGAACTCCGGGGTAGACGCTGTTCACCACGACACGAATGCATACGCTGTCTACTTTACAGGGACTCTTGGGGAAGAGAAGACAAGTAAGACGTTGCACTTCTCTTGAACAGCTCTCCCGTTCTTAAGACCTACATAGTATGCTTTCTCAATAAATTGCGTACAGTACAGGCCCCTACATCTGTATGTGTATGTATGAATGACTACTTCTCCTATCCAATCCAATCCAATCCAATCCGATCCAATCCGATCCAATCCAATCCAATCCAATCCATCAACCCACGCACCCATCCCTTCTTCATGCGACGAAGCCCATCCACGCCCCACGTTTCCCCCATGTACATGTACACGTACATACACACACCCCATCTCATCTCCAAGCTAAGCTAAGCAAACTCCCACCTCCTTCCCTCGCTCTCGAGATATCCTCCGTCTTGTCTTCCCTTCCCTTCCCACTCGAACACGCACGCACAATGCAGCAGAAGCAAAGCACGACACAGTGCCCGTCACTACCTACCTTCCTACTTACCCGCCGGCGTCTCGTGGCTAAAAAAGGAAAAGAGTCCTGCGCTGTGGAAAGGACCTTACAGAGGCTAGGTTGGCTTTCCC